>NC_138884.1:14099423-14699423 GCF_965194825.1 Balaenoptera physalus
AGTAAATCGCAGGCATTTCTTTAAGTGAAAAAGCTTTTAGATGATTACATAAGTCTCATGAAACTAATTTTATCATCATTGAAACTCATGTAATTTTTCTCCTAAGTAAATTTCACTTCCAAATGCATCACTTAAATTTGTGGTAAAATAATCCCAAAAACTATGGCTTCCATTTGTTTCCATCGATCTTCTAGAAAACAATGTGATTATATACATACAAAAAAAGTTATGCTCCAATTCCAGTACTGACTGAATATCTTGCATCAGACTAACCCTCTCAAAAGCAGGCAGAAACTGGAGGGGATATGATCCTTGAAAGAAGGAAACTGGACAAGAAGAGATTCACATTTATATGGCTTTCCCCCTGAGCACACTTCCAAGTTTATGCACAGCTCAAGACTGCTGGGACTCAAGAAAGTTGCAGTTTTATTGGCTTGCACTGTCACAGGATGGAGGTCAGGGCTGCCAAAACACCCGAAAGTTAACAGGGAATCTCAGAAAGAAGAGTCACAGAAGAGAAAACCACAAAATCTGCATACAAATTGCCCTCAAATTCTTGGCTGACCCTGAACTGTGTATTCAGGGGGAAGACCCAAGAAAAACAGTGGACAATAGCAGTGAGAAGACAAAAAAATCTCAGCATAACTTAACTGCCATACGTCACAGAGTAGACAAAGTTTGGAATTTGAGTCTTGCCAAATTAGAAGGTCTAAGAAAACACATCAGGTATTCCATCAAAATTCCAGAAAGACCTTGTAGGAGGACAAATGCAATTTCCTTAAACAAAGGACAAAATTGATATGTTGGATTTAATCAAAATAAAAAGTATTTCTACTTGCCAAAGACACTATTAAGAACATTTAAAAAGGCAAGCCACACAACTGGAGAAAATATTTGCTGTACATACATGTATCTGACCTGGTATCTCAATACATGAAGAACTGCTGAAATCAATAATAAAAAAACAAATAACACAGTAAAAATTAGCAAAAGACTTGAATAGTCACTTCACAAAAGAAGATACACAGATTTCCAATAAACACATGAAAATATGCTAAATTAGCACCATTAGTTATCAAAAAATGCAAATGAAAAACAATAGTTTACATTTCATATCCACTAGAATAGCTACAATTTTTAAAACTAACAATAGCAAACACTGGCAAGAATGCAGAGCAACTAGAGCTTGCAGATATTGATGGTGTAAAACATGTAGAAACCACTTTGGAAATCTGTTTATCAGTTTCTTACTAAACTAAACATATACCTAGTCCGTGACTGAGCAGTTCCAATCCTAGGTATTTGCTGGGAGAGATGAAAACACTTCATCCATAATAGACATGCAATCATGTTTATAGCAGCTTTATTTGTAATAGCTCCAAACTGAAAGCAACCCAAATGTCCAACAACAGAGAAATAGAAAAACAAATTATGGTCTATTCAGACCACAGTATTGCAAGAAATAACAAAGAAAAAACTTCGGACACTCAAACCAACGCGGATATATTTCGAAAGCATTGTGTCATTCAAAAGAAGCCAGAGACAGAAGAGTGAAAATATTTGGTTTCATTTAAATGAAGCTCAAAAATTGGCAAAATTATTCTATCATGATGATAGAAATCATAATGTCCAGGGGGTGAAGCTGACTGGAAGAAGGCAAGAAAAATTTCTAGGGTGATGGAAATCTTCTGTATCTTAATTGAGGTGGTGGATTCACAAGTGCATTTTTTAATCAAAACTCATTGAATTAGTCATTTAAGATTTGTGCTCTTCATAGTACAAGTGGTTGTACTGTAGTATTTGGATTGAATTTGGATTAAACATAGCATGATTATGGTTTGGATTGGATTAAATGATTTGAATCAAATATAGCATAGCCAGATGGTAAGATTTAAAAAGAGTATATACCTATTCTAGGAAGTTCCTGACTCAGCCCTTCATATACCTCATACTTTATTGTACCATAAGTACGTGGGTATCCTGGAACCATTTTCATGCCTTATTCCTCATTCCTATTCCCTAGACTTATTTCCTTTACTCTTTCCTTACTCTTTTCATATACTGGGAACTACTCCAATAATTGAGGGCCATTTTCAGCTAAGGCATCCCTGTAACACCAATCCCAAGTGCGGAGGTATTTTTGCATGCTGGTAGTTTTCAAAAGTTCATCTGTAAGAAAAACCAGTAACTGAATCTATACAAAATTAAAGCAACCAAGTTATGAGTTTTTGCTGTAGTTTTTAACCTTCAATGAAACTTCAAAAGCATTCCTTGTAAACGGCTTACAGGGATTTGTTCTGTTTCATTTCTGACCAAAATTTGAACTCTTCCTTTGTTCACCTGTCCTTAAACCTTGATGATGATAGAAATTTTTTTTATCACGCCACTTTATAGAATTTTATCCAAATGAAGCAAAAGCTGATTCTCCAGCTTCTTTCAAAAAACTTCTCTTCTGGGTAACCATATCATTATGAATAGGCCTATGATATTACATCCTTATTTTCTTACTGCTGGGCCAAGAAGTTGGTGTGATAGTGAATTGTGACAACTGATCTCCATATAAATTCCTTTTTAATGCTCTTCTGTAATGTGTAATAGACTGTGAACTAACATCCTCCTGAAATGTCATCATGTTTCTGCAACATGACAAAGTAATAATGTGAAAATGCTGAATTTAGTAATTTAAAACCTGCCATGAGCAGTGAGTGATATCACCCCCACCAAGTTCTAATGTAAAAGTAAGTTTACTCATTTTCCACTTCATTTTATAAGAAAATCTTCCCATTTCGTTTTTCAAGGAGGATTGCGGCATTACACAGGCACTTCTTTTTAGTATTAAGAAATAGTCAAATGCTGAATTTTCCCCTTAAGTCTGATATAAGTGTTCCTTCATAAAGCAATTAATTCAGCTAAGTATTGTCTATACAGTGAGTCTGCCCTCAAGGTGCTTTTGATATAATTGGGAATAATAATGCATACATATGAAAAAGCTAATTAGAAACCCAAGGCTGTCTATTGTTACATGCCAAAAATGGTTGTTCTCCAGTAATTCTAGGAGGGCTAAAAGTCATACTCTTCCATAGAAGTAAATATCTTCTAATTTGTGATGTCCAGTATTGTACCCTCTAACCCCATGTGACTATTTAAATGTCAGAGGATTAAAATTAAATGAAATTTAAAATTCAGTTTCTCAGTCACATTAGCCATATTACAAGCGCTCAGTGGCCATATGTGGCTACTTGCTACCATATTGGACAGTACAGATATAGAACATTGCCAACATTTCAAAGCATTCTATTGAATAGTGCTGTCTGGATCATAATTACACTTGCTGACTCTGGAGCTATGCTGCTTCACAAAAGATGGTTTAACTTAACAAACCTTACCTTATACACCTTTATCTTGACAGAACACTATGATCTGTTTGTAGATGGAAGAAATTGTGAGCCGTCACAACTTTCTGTTATTACTTGATCCTTCCTATCAATGTTGGAGAATTGGAGTATAGTGATTGCTGAATGAATAGGGAGTTCAAAGTATGGTGGTCTTAGTGACCAAAAGAAAGGAAATGAAACATTACCCCATAAATGAGAAGTATGTATTACCTGCTCCTGATAATACTAGACCCTGTGCTAGGCATCGGGGAGGCAATGATACTAGGACAAAAAAGATGTAGACCTAGCCTACCAGGAGTTTACAGCTACTTGGGGTTGAGCAACATGAAAAGACGCAAGTATGGTAGAGTGTGCTAAAGTGCTTTTATACAAGTACGTACAAGGTGCAAGGGAATCATAGAAGAGAGACAGTAACCCAAGCCTGGAGGCCAAGGAGAACTTCCATGAATAAGTGACATCTAAACTAATCTCAGTTCTGAAAGGAAGGATTAGTAGATGTTAAAGAGGATGGAAGAGAGTAAGATGGAGAAGGTTGGACAGGAAAACATTCCTTGCCCCAAAAAAGAGTATCTAAGAACTAAGGTCAAGAAAGAATATAAACCATTTAAGAAATTCTAAGTATGCAAAATAAGAGCAAATTCTGTTAACATAAAAAGTGAACCCAACTGAAGATAAAATCAACTTCTCTAGAAAGTTGAGATGTCAAACTTATTTTAGGATTTAGTTTATTTTACAATAACATTTCAAAAGTAAACTTTCTACTTAACATCTTGTCAGAATATGTACACACATAACAGCAGAAAGAATGGTTGGGGAAGGAAGTGTAGATGGATAGATGGCAAGACTTAAGCAATTTTGGCATATATTTTATGTGTGAGGGGTTTAAGTGTATGTCAATGGCTCTCGCAGCCTGAGTGGAAAGAAAGAAATTGGTTATTAGAGCAAAGCAACTATGAGTATGTAATTATGAATACCCTGGTACTCATAAATTTATAAATCAACATAGTACTCAAAAACTATTATTTTACTATATATATTAATGATGCCGTTTAAAACTTCTAAGCATAAAACAAAAATACTCAGTTTTTTTATTTAGTATTTTTTTACTGTACACCTAAAAATGGTGAATTTGACTTCATATAAGTTAGATCTCAATAAATCTGACCTTTTAAAAATTCTTATTTAATTACATATTTACACATGTATGTAATTTTCATAAAGGAATAAATGTAACTAAGCATGCTATTTTTAGAGCATTAGTTTTACTTTTCAATTTGGCTTTCCCCCATTCTCTCCTCCTTTACCTCCACTTATATTTTTTTATCCTCAAAAGGTAACCAGTGGCATACATTGTGTTCTTCCATATTTTTCCCTAAGCATTTCCAATAAAATAATAACATTTATATATATGTATTCCCACATATTTATGTAATTTTTGGTCATTATTGGTTTTTAAAATAGGATTACATTAAAAATAATGTCTGCACCTTGCTTTTTCTCATTCTGCAAATTCATCATAAAAATTCCAACATGGCGGGGCTTCCCTGGTGGCACAGTGATTAAGAATCCGCCTGCCAAGGCAGGGACACGGGTTTGAGCCCTGGTCCGGGAAGATCCCACATGCCGCGGAGCAACTAAGCCCGTGTGCCACAACTGCTGAGCCTGTGCTCTACAGCCTGCGAGCCACAACTACTGAGCCCACATGCCACAACTACTGAGCCCGTGCACCTAGAGCCCGTGCTCCACAACAAAAGAAGCCACTGCAATGAGAAACCCATGCACTGCAACGAAGAGTAGCCCCGCTCACCACAACTAGAGAAAGCCTGCATGCAGCAACGAAGACCCAATGCAGCCAAAAATAAATAAATAAAATAAATAAAAATAAAAATAAAAAAATTCCAACATGGCACCTTGTATTGCTCTAATAGATTGTTTTTAATGTTTCCATAATGTTTCATGGAAGGAATGCATCACTTTTCTATGACTGGTAAGCATTACCACTGTTTCCAATTTGCTGCCACAGTAGACAATGATGCATTGAGTATACCTGTATGTTAATCTGAAATTTTTATTTCTCTTGGGTACATTATTGGGAATGGAATTGCTGGGCCAAAAGTTATCTATAATTTCTTTCTTTCTTTCTTTCTTTTTTTTTTTTTTAATACCTTTCCCACTCCCCCCAGCCCTATCTCCAAATACCTCCTTAATCAGAATACCTGATAACTGGAGATCATTAAAAGTCTACAATCTATATTTTCCTTAATTTTGAATAGATGTTGCTTTTGACAAAGGCTATAACATTTTCCCATTTCCACTAGCAATGTGTGAGAATATACTTTTCAGTGTATCTCCACCAGCAATATATGTTAAATGTTGCCAGACCAACTGATATAAAGTACTAGTCTACTGTTATTTTATTTTTCACTTACCTATCCACTAACAGGTTTGGGCCTTTATTATATGCTTGTTGGACATTTATATCTGTTCCAGTTTGAATTGCCTCTTCAGATGCTTTATCTATTTTTCTTTTCCCTATTCCTTGCTAGAATAAAGGATGCTAGTTAGAGAAGCACCTGTATATTCATAAGCATTAACTTTGTCCCCTGTGTTCCCCCTTTTTTTTTTACAAATCTATTGGTCCTTTGTTCAATCTGTGTGTATGTACCTTTTGCCAGGCAAAGGTGTTTACAAAATGTTTTGTGGAAAAAAAGTATGCTTTACTTGTATCTTTCCTGGATTTCACATCACATGGTTAAAAAGTCCTTCCTTACGTATATTATATATGCTCCTCTGCTTTTTCGTTATTTTATTTTGAACTATCTAGTACAAATGGAAAATACTTTTATTTGGAGTAAAAAAAAAGATTTGATTTGATTTTCTTCCAAACAGATAGCTTATTATGCCAGCAACATTCATTAATATATTGACCAACATTTTAGAGAGACAACCCAGAACACAACTATACCAGACAAAAAAAGCCATAATAATATAATGTGTAATAAATAATTGTATATATGTTATTACTTTAACATAAAACATGAAAATAGGAATTATCGATGGTGAATATATTTAAATTACATGTTAGCCTGTATTATTTATCTCTTATCACAAAATGCTATTATTTAAACAAAGCAGTAATAGGATTAGTGAACTGTTAGAGTAGTAAATGATAGTAGTATTAATTAAACAAATAATATGTGTGATAAAAGTATAGCAGTATTTTCTGTCCTCTAATAAAATTATTTTTACTCTTTTTAAACTCTGTATTAGATATTTAAATTCTGTAGGCTATATTTAAGACACATAAATATAAGACTTTTTAAAAGGGGAACAGAAATAAGACTAATTCAACAGATAGTAACTATATTTAATAATAAATAACAATGACATGCTTCTTTCTGTCCCATAATACAGTACGATAATTTTATTCTCTCTTGTTTCCTTTTCCAATAATTCTTCTCTGAACTGCCTGCAACCTGTAGAACATCCTTCTTGCCTTTTATGTAGTGATAAAACTGAAAAGAGTCAAATAAACATAAAATTCACTTTTGACTTGCAGCTCTGCTCTTATCAAGGCCACGTAACACTGATTCTGGTATCATTCATGTGTGATAACACCAAGCTAAATATACTGATAGGAGAAGTGTTTGGGCATGAAATACTTAGGAGTTTACTTATTAGCAATAGCAAGTATTTCCACTTGTAAGAATTCGTTTCCTGCTCTCCAAAAAGATGCCCGTACACTTTGATTCTACAAGCTTGCTTTTAAAGATTTGCTTTTTGTCAATCATAGCTTCTTCATCTATAAAGTCATCATATAAGCTAAATATGTCCAAGATGTCCATCACTTTTAAACACTTTAAAGCACACTGCATGTCATCATAAGTTAAAGCTCTCTTTCTTAGGAAAATGGTTTTAAAGCACAGAGGTAATTTGAATTGAGAAGTCAATGCTGGAGTCTAAAGAAGGTACAGTTTTAGTAAAGAAATTGAGTAAGTCCTATCTAACTCAGCTGTCCTTTTCTGGTGACGTCTTTTTTTTGGGGGGGTGGGGGGGACAGGTTCTAGAGTAGTCTTATTTCCAAAAGAAAAAGTATTATTTTTTTACTATGAGATTTTGTCATAATCTACACATAAAATCAAAAAACTCAGGTGCATTCTGTTCATCGTTTCACAGGTACCCTATGGTTTCTTCAGAAATCATCATACAAGTTTGGAAAATAGCATATAAAGTTCTGTTTACTATAATCCTTTTCTCCATTGTCATTCTCAATGTGTTTCCAAATTAAGGACATTCTTCTTGCCTCACACTTTGAAAATGTGATTTTAAGGCAATCCAACATTTTCACAACTACTGGTATCTTTTAGGCATATGTTTAAGGAGGCCATCTCCTTCTATTTCTATTAAACAAAAACTCTCATTTTTTCTGTACATTTTGAGGGAACAAAAATGACCAAAATTTTTCATTATGAATGCTTGAATATCACAGGGAAGCAAATCATGCCCATTTTTTGCAGTGTTGCATACAAGGTATGTAGAATACTTTGCAGATAAGATCTTTTCACTTTCTTTAATAAGAAGTTTATCCACTGAATGGAATTTGCCAAAATTTACATTTGAAATATCTGCAGAATTTGCAGAAAGATGATTAAAGCCTCTGTATTTGGACAAGATATCAGTAGCTTTTAGTTTTATGCTTTCTGCAGCTTATTAAAATCTTCGTAGAAATCAAGAATATGATTTGACAGTACCTTTTTAAAGTGCCTAATAACTGGAGGGATTATTTTTTGTTGCCATTATGTGACATATAACTTTACTGTAGAAAGCACGCTCATTCAGGTAAAAATCAGAAAGAATCAGCTCTATACTGTAAAGAACCAATTCATCTGCTATCAAAATTTCCTCCTTTTGTTTTCCCATAGTACATTTTATTTGAAACCTCGGAATCGGGAAAAATAGCTTTACTCAGTTTCATAGAGCTATTGGGAACAATACAATAAAGTATGTTTGTTCATGTGGTATGCCCAAACTAATTCAGCAGCTGCTATTTTCAGCTGGGCATTGGTGTCTTTTGGAAGACACAAAAACTTTTGATTGATTTAGAAGTATTGCCTGTCTCATCCCCACCTTGTGAAATTCAGTCTCCCAGTTGTGTGCTTTCACATTTCCTTTTCCATCATAGCTAATGCCAGATTCTTTTCTGCATATTACGTAGTATGCTGTTTTGGTTATTTACCTCCCTAATTCAATTATTTGTAGCCTGCCCTCTGTAATAAGACAACATAGTCATTTTGCCTTCTTTTTCATTGATGTCTGGGTCAGGTGGTATTAGTATTATAATCATTCTCATTTTCATCATCTGAACTCTTAAAAAAATGATCACAGGATTCACAATGTTTAAAATTAAATTAGCATCGTCTTTGTAATACCAAGAATAACAGTCAATCCACAGGTGAAGGACTGTTAACGCTTATGTTTACAATGCACTTAAATGGCACACTTAAGTCTTAGCACTCACAGTGATACAACGACAGATGATTCATTATTATGTACAGCAAGTTGAGAACGTCCACAGTCAGGGGAGAATAGTGACAGCAACTGCAGAAGGCAGAAAATCCCTCATATTCATCTGCTACAAAAATAGTAGCTTTCAACCCCTATCTTTTAAGCTGCTGTATGAATTTTGTACTTTCCCCCTAACCTCTTGTACCTACTACCAAAAACTGGACTTTTTGTCTCCCAGGATGGCTTCCCTTGACATAGACTTTTCATTACTACAACTGAGGCATCTCAGGTGACCTGGGACAGTTGTCACTCTAGTTAATCATTTGAGCTTACAGGACATTTGTGAGCACTTTCTCTTTTAATTCTTCTGTTCAATTTTTTGGTTGAGAAATAGATCTTTTTAGACTCACAGTTGAATCTGGTCAAGTGTTCTTTTTCTTTTTCTTTGAAAATTGGAAACTACACTACACTACAGGGTTATTACCCCCAGGTGTGTTCTACTTGTTCTGATTCATCTTTCCCTAACTGTGGTATTCACTATACAGGGAATTCTTTTTCTTTGTCGCTCAAGGGGACTCAGGTAGGACTGTTGGATTATCCTAGGTATTGGTAGTTTTGCTGACTGCAGAAGGTGAAATGTCCTCTCTCCTCATAGGCCAGCAGTATAGACAGACTGATTCACAAATCCTTCCTCTCAGGGTTCACTGGCTTCTATTCTGTCCCAAGCTCCAGAACTGGGAGGTCTCTGCCAACCCACTCAACTCTTTCCTGACCAATTTAAAGGCAACAGAACAGATATATTCATGGGGACAAATATTTAAGGAAGGGGGGCAGGAAGCTGTAAGGTCCACAGGTCTCTGAGAACCAGGCACTTCCCCAAACTTAGTTTCTTCACCGCCTTCCCTGGAGGTTCCACTGGTTTTCTCAGACACTCACCCAGCCAGAAGGAGAGAATTACCACACACAATTATCCAAAACTCCAAGCCTTACTAGCCTTTAGTCTTCTGGACTCTAGCAGCCATTTGTTTCCAGAGGAAGTTGTCAGTGAGGGGAAGGAAGCTGTGTTTAGTTTTCACAGTCCCAGAATGCTTTAAAACACTTAAAAAAATATTTTTTATTCTAGGAACCTCAAAAAAAGAAAAGCAAGAGTTAGAGGTAGACATACTACTTCTTTTCCAGGTTAAAAAATATTTTATAAATAAGCTGATATTTAAACATTCATATCTTTCTTGTGAACATTTGTGCCACATGGTGACTATTTTGGAGCACAAATTCAAATTTCAAAATAATAACATATAAAATAGAGCAGAACAACAATTAAGACAGTAAACAGAACCATATATACTTTAAAAGTCAGTGTTAAGTGCTAAAATATGGACTTGAGCATGATTTATTGTGCTGGATAAATTCAGAAGAATTGATGAATGATGTTAAATCATTAATTTGCCCAAAGTGGGAGAGGCCACCACCTAGAACCATTTGTCATAAATATTAAAGCTATCCCATCTAAAGAACTTATGTGGGCAATAAATTATGAGGATCGCTGTAGATCGATTCTGGGTTAATCATAACTCTTTGCACCTATAATTCACAATCACTTTATCCCCCGCTGACCATTAGTTTAATTTGTAAAGAAGTTAACAGCTTAGAGTGCGAGGATAAAATTTATTTCTCCTACATTGTTCTCAGGCCTTTTAATTTTTATTTAGTGAGCAAAAATAATAACTTTCCAGCCTGCAACCTTTATTTTAATTATAAAAAGCTCTGCTTTTGTTTCAGTCCTGAAAATCAGAAATGCTTAGATAGTAATCATAAAATCAACAGGCCTCAGGGGTCTGGAATCATAGAAACCAGATTTTCACCCATTCCAGTGGTTTTGAAAAATAAGCAACCTGTTTTTTAAAGGGTCGACTCTTATTTATCTTTTCTTTTTTTTTTTTTAATTTATTTTTGGTTGTGTTGGGTCTTCGTTTCTGTGTGATGGCTTTCTCCAGTTGCGGCAGGCGGGGGCCACTCTTCATCGCGGTGCGCGGGCCTCTCACTGTCGCGGCCTCTCTTGTTGCGGAGCACAGGCTCCAGACGCGCAGGCTCAGTAGTTGTGGCTCACGTGCCTAGTTGCTCCGCGGCATGTGGGATCCTCCCAGACCAGGGCTCGAACCCGTGTCCCCTGCATTGGCAGGCGGATTCTCAACCACTGCACCACCAGGGAAGCCCTCTTATTTATCTTAATAGTGCAGTCACATAGCATTAAAGAAGTTGCTTTTTTTTTTTCATGGCTCTTGCTACATACTATGTTGCGTTTGTCTTTATTTACATAAATATTATTTCTCAAACTAGATAGGCTGTGCTGTGAAGACAAAGGCTACTATCTCTCACATGTTTTTGTATTCCTATGGCAAATATCTCCCAGGAATTTATCTTTAGTGTAGTGAAAAATGCACAGAAGGTGGCCTTGAGCTCAAGTTCCAAATCTACCACAAGTAATTGCTACGACTTAGAGCAAGTTCCATTATGACATCTGTGAATTAGGTGTCATAATATCAGCTGCCTCACAGTGTTGTAAAGAACAAATAAATTTATGTGTAAAGGCATTTTCAAGAGTGAAAAATGCTTTCTAAATGGAGGACAGATATTCCTTCTTCAGTAAGGGGAATTCTTATCTTACGCTTTGGTTTAAATAACACCTTTCCATAATTATTCCCACTGAATTTTTTTCTAATAAAAAGGGATCATCATCACTGTCTCCCTGTAGTTATAGATTTTGAAGTGAACTTTGAAGGAATTTGATAAATTAAAGATTTGTGTGAGAAAGAATATGGTCTCCCACTTAAAACCAAAGTCGGGACTTCCCTGGTGGTCCAACGGTTAAGTCTCTGTGCTCCCAGTGCACGGGGCCTGGGTTCAATCCCTGGTCAGGAAACTAGATCCCACATGCTGCAACTAAGAGTCCACATGCTGCAACTAAAGATACTACATGCCGCAACAAAGACCCCATGTGCCGCAACTAAGACCCAGCACAGCCAAATAAATGAATATTAAAAACAAAACAAGACAAAACAAAAGTCATTGGGATAACAGATAGTGATAAGTCTATTTGCTTGCAGCATGAACTTTTGCAGTTATTACAGGAGACTGCTGCCTAATAAACTGAAAAGTGTTTTCAGCATTAGGTTGTGATGGAGATGTTGGAACAGGGGCATCCAGGACAAGGGCATTCTACAGAGGAAGACAAATATGCCATAATCCATAGCACAGTGAGGAGTACAGGTATAGGTTTTAAAAATAATTTTCCCTTTCTTCACTTTACTTGGCAAGAAACGCAAATATTTGAGAAAATAACATTGAATGTTTATAGTTCTTCACCTGACAAATGGAAAACTGCAGAAAACTAGGTTAAAAGATTGTGCAAGAGAGGGAGGAACACTCCCAAACTCATTCTACGAGGCCACCATCACCCTGGTACCAAGGCAAAGAGACTACAAAAAAAGAAAATTACAGGCCAATATCACTGATGAACATAGATGCAAAAATGCTCAACAAAATACTAGCAAACAGAATCTAGCAGCACATTAAAAGGATAATACACCATGATCAAGTGGGGTTTGTCCCAGGAATGCAAGGATTCTTCAATATATGCAAATCCATCAGTGTGATACACCATGTTAACAAATTGAAGGATAAAAACCATATGATAATCTCAATAGATGCAGAAAAAGCTTTTGACAAAATTCAACATTGATTTATGATAAAAACACTCCAGAAAGTCGGCATAGAGGGAACTGACCTCAACATAATAAAGGACATATATTACAAACCCACAGCCAACATCGTTCTCAATGGTGAAAAATTGAAACTACTTCCCCTAAGCTCAGGAACAAGACAGGTTGCACACACTACTATTATTCAACATAGTTTTGGAAGTTTTAGCCACAGCAATCAGAGATGAAAAGGAAATAATAGGAATCCAAATTGGAAAAGAAGAAGTAAAACTGTCACTGTTTGCAGATGACATGATACTATACATAGAGAATCCTGAAGATGCTACCAGAAAACTACTAGAGCTAATCAGTGAATTTGGTAAAGTACCAGGATACAAAATTAATGCACAGAAATCTCTTGCATTCCTATACACTAATGATGAAAAATCTGAAGGAGAAATTAAGGAAACACTCCCATTTACCACTGCAACAAAAAGAATAAAATACCTAGGAATAAACCTACCTAAGGAGGTAAAAGACCTGTACTCAGAAAACTATAAGACACTGATGAACGAACTCAAAGATGACACAAACAGATAGAGAGATATACCATGTTCTTGGATTGGAAGAATCAACATTGTGAAAATGGCTATACTAGCCAAAGCAATCTACAGATTCAATGCAATCTCTATCAAATTACCAGTGGCATTTTTCACAGAACTAGAAGAAAAAATTTCACAATTTGAATGGAAACACAAAAGACCCCGAATAACCAAAGCAATCTTGAGAAAGAAAAACAGAGCTGGAGGAATCAGGCTGCCTGACTTCAGACTATACTACAAAGCTATAGTAATCAAGACAATATGGTACTGGCACAAAAACAGAAATATAGATCAATGGAACAGGATAGAAAGCCCAGAGATAAACCCACGCACATATGGTCACCATATCTTTGATAAAGGAGGCAAAAATATACAATGGAGAAAAGACAGCCTCTTCAATAAGTGCTGCTGGGAAAACTGGACACCTACATGTAAAAGAATGAAATTAGAACACTCCCCAACACCATACACAAAAATAAACTCAAAATGGATATAAGGCCAGACACTATAAAACTTTGAGAGGAAAACATAGGCAGAACACTCTGTAACATAAATCACAGCAAGATCCTTTTTGACCCACCTCCTAGAGAAATGAAAATAAAACCAAAAATAAACAACTGGGACCTAATGAAACTTAAAAGCTTTTGCACAGCAAAGGAAACCATAAACAAGATGAAAAGACAACCCTCAGAATGGGAAAAAATATTTGCAAACGAAGCAACTGACAAAGGATTAGTCTCCAAACTATACAAGCAGCTCATGCAGCTCAATATCAAAAAAAAAAAAAAAACCTGATCCAAAAATGGGCAGAAGACCTAAATAGACATTTCTCCAAAGAAGATGTACAGATTGCCAACAAACACATGAAAGGATGCTCAACATCACTAATCATTAGAGAAATGCAAATCAAAACTACAATGAGGTATCACCTCACACCAGTCAGAATGGCCATCATCAAAAAGTCTACAAACAATAAATGCTGGAGAGGGTGTGGTGAAAAGGGAACCCTCTTGCACTGTTGGTGGGAATGTAAATTGATACAGCCACTATGGAGAACAGTATAGAGGTTCCTTAAAAACTAAAAATAGAACTACCATATGACCCAGCAATCCCACTACTGGGCATATACCCTGAGAAAACCATAATTCAAAAAGAGTCACGTACCACAATTTTAATTGCAGCACTATTTACAATAGCCAGGACATGGAAGCAACCTAAGTGTCCATCAACAGATGAATGGATAAAGAAGATGTGACACATGTATACAATGGAATATTACTCATCCATTAAAAGGAATAAAATTGAGTCATTTGTAGTGAGGTGGATGGACCTAGAGTATGTCATACAGAGTGAAATAAGTCAGAAAGAGAAAAGCAAATACCATGTGCTAACACATATATATGGAATCAAAAAAAAACTGGTTCTGAAGAACTTAGGGGCAGGACAGTAATAAAGATGCAGACGTAGAGAATGGACTTGAGGACACGGGGAGGGGGAAGGGTAAGCTGGGACAAAGTGAGAGAGTGGCATGGACATATATACACTACCAAATGTAAAATAGGTAGCTAGTGGGAAGCAGCCGCATAGCACAGGGAGACCAGCTCGGTGCTTTGTGACCACCTAGAGGGGTGGGATAGGGAGGGTGGGTGGGAGACACAAGAGGGAGGGGATATGGAGATATATGTATACGTATAGCTGATTCACTTTGTTATACAGCACCAACTAACACAACAATGTAAAGCAATTATACTCCAATAAAGATGTTAAAAAAAAAAAAAAGATTGTGCATGAACAAGAAATGGTCACCAAAGGGTATCTCTATTCAATCAGTTAGGCATTAAAGATAAGGAACTTAAATAAATATTTGGGGTTTTCTTGTACAACTATTTCAGTTACCAGAATATTTGAGCAGGCTGTCCTGATTCCCGCCCCCCACCCCACCAATGAAAATTAAGTTCCCCTTCCTTTAAACAACTTTAACACTTCAAGCTTCTTTCATGGTACTTACCATAAAATACATTGTGTTACAGCAATTTACTGTTTGATTTATCTCCACTACTGAGTTGTAAACAGCTTGAGAGCAGGGGCCAAAATCTTACTCACTTTTATATACCTTTCAGATCCCTTTAGGATCTTAAAATTAATGCACAATGATTATTAGTAAAATGAAATTCAAAGAAAGATTTCTGTAGAAATATTGTAGAAATGGAACAAAACCTAGCTCCTGGCATGATCTTGGTAGTGAGTAATCCACCACAGGCTATTGGCATCTTGGCACTATTATGAGGACACAAGTTTTGAGCATCAGTAGCTACCATGGTTGGTCTGTCAATCACCACAGCATTCTGGGGACCAGGAATTAATAATATTGGAGGTAGATGCCACTACGGATTCCTTTCCTTCCTTACAAGCGAGGCCTGGAATACGTTGATGACATGGAGCTCCCAGATACACTTTTTTTTTTTTTTAATAACCCATTAACTTTAATTAATTAATTAATTTATTTTTGGCTGTGTTGGGTCTTCGTTTCTGTGCGTGGGCTTTCTCTAGTTGCGGCAAGCCGGGGCTACTCTTCATCGCAGTACGCGGGCCTCTCACTATCGTGGCCTCTCTTGTTGCGGAGCACAGGCTCCAGACGCACAGGCTCAGTAGTTGTGGCTCATGGGCCTAGTTGCTCCGCGGCATGTGGGATCTTCCCAGACCAGGGCTCGATCCCGTGTCCCCTGCATTAGCAGGCAGGTTCTCAACCACTGCGCCACCAGGGAAGCCCCCAGATACACTTTTGCCCTCTGTTTGACCTGTATGAATTACTCTGCTGGCATAGAATTCACTGGTAAATAAATTTATGGCCCACAATTCAACTGCTTATCCAAACATGACCTCAACAACAAAGACTAGTTGAAAAATTTTAAGTAATATCCATCAGCTATTCAGATGGACTGAAAATTTCCAAGGCCAAACCTTCAATTATTATTCTGTTGAAAAGTGATTTTAGGTTTTGTTGATGAGTATTTTCTAGATAGTTTTAATTTAATGGTTAAAAACAATCCAAAGGACACTTATTGTATGTTTTAGTAGATGAAAAAGGCCAGGGATATTTTGAAAAACTAATATAGTTTGGGTTACTATGCAACATTTCATGGGCCTTGCTGCAGATGATAATCATACTGTTTTGTGTTTTTTTTCTGCAGTCTTTTTCTTTTTATACAGCAGGTTTTTATTAGTTATCTATTTTATACTTCTTTGAATTACTCAATTTTTCCTGGGCATCTCCCTTGTATATAGGAGGCACACATGTTGATAAACTTCTGTTTGTTCTTCTCTTCTTAATCTGTCTTTCAGTACAGAGGTCTCACTTAGCTAAGAACTCCTTCGCTACAGTGATTAGTGCAAAAGATCAGAGAGAGCAAGGACTGTGGGATGACTATGCAGATATGAGCAATCAATGTAGAGGAAACTTAACCAAGTATTTTACCCGTCCCACACAAACATTCCCAGAATATGTCAGTTTTTATAATTATATCAAGCCTCATGTTTAAAATTTTTCCTCATTATATTACTTATTTTTAATCAAAAACATTTTATTTAAAAATCGGTGTTCATATGATTGTCAACTTTCAAGATTGTTAAAATGCATATTCCCAGGCCTCAAACACCAAACATTCCAATGCAATAAGTTTGGGGTTGGGTCTGGAGTTTACATTTTTTACCACAAAAATCCCCTGGTAATTCTAATTCTAATAGCATCACATTTTGAGAAACACTGACCCATAGTACCTAACAGAGTGCCTAGGATACGGTAGACACTCCATGAATAGTTGCATTGAATGATTTCTTTTATCTGTTTCAAGATCCCATGGTTTTGTTGGGGTTCACTCCCAACAAAGATAAATATCCACTGAGCACAGTAAACTGGTCTGAAGGTTTTAGACCATATTTCATGCAAAACTTTTTATCAAGTATCTGATATTGGCCTGGTCTAAGCAAATATATTAAAAAGGCAGTATAGTTGTCCTTCAGTATTTGCAGGGGATTAGTTCCAGGACCCCCAAAATCCAGGGTTGCTCAAGTCCCTTATATAAAATGATATAGTATTTGCATATAACCTACACACATCCTCCCATGTACTTTAAGTCATCTCTAGATTACTTATCATACCTAATACAATATAAATGCGATGTAAATAGTTGCAAATACAATGTAAATGCTATGTAAATAGTTGCAGGCATACAGCAAATTCAACCTCCAACTTAATCTGGGATAAATCTTTTAGGAACTTTCTGGAATTTTATTTTCTGAATATTTTCTGTCTGTAGTTGGGTGAATCCATGGATGCAAAACCCATGGATACAGAGGGCTGAGTTAAATGTATCAAATTTTTTTTATATTTTCTTTCTCTACATTTATGTTTAGATATCGTATTCTTTTTCCAATATCAGAAAATACAGTCTTACATGTTCTCCCAGTTTTGTGGATTTTTAAAATTTGGGTTCTCTGTCCATTATAATTAATGTTTTACACTATAAGTATTTATTTTGTATATGGTGTGACATAGTGCTTTGATATTGACCTTTTAAAATAATCACTTACTATCTTGTTAAAAATATTTATTTGCCACACTGATTTGGATTGCTGTCTTTGTAATACAGTCTATATATGACATTTATATACTTTTATGAGTTCTGTAGGCTTTTATGTCTATTCTGCCAATTTTCTATTCTCAAAGAAGTTCTGTGCTATTTTATTTTTAAGCTTTATAGCATGTTTCACTATTTAGTATTCTAAGTCTCCAGTCATTTTTTATTTTCAAAATTTTTTGCTATTCTCATCTATTTTCTTCCAAGTAAATATGCGAAGATTTTAATAAGTCCTAAAACATTCTTTGGACATTTTGCTTAGACTGCATTAAGTATCAAATAACATGAGAAAAACTGACATTTCTTTTACAATTGTATATCTATTCTTTTAGGAATATGTTACATCTTATCTAGAAATGAGTTCAAGTCTTCTTCAGTCAAGTGTTGAAGATTTCTGTATACAATCTTACTCATTTATGGTTAAATTTATTCCTAGATATTTGTATTTAGTGTAAATGGATATTTTTAGTCAAATTATATATTATCTCTTATTGATGTGTTAATAGAAAAGCAGTTGATTTTCATATATCTATTTATAACCAATCTATATGTTGAAATCTTTCTTTTTTTTTTTAAATTGGGGTATAGTTGCTTTACAATGTTGTGTTAGTTTCTGCTATACAATGAAGTGAATCAGCTATATGTATACATATATCCCCTCCCTCTTGGATCTCCCTCCCACCCCCACCCATCCCATCCATCTAGGTCACCACAGAGCACCGAGCTGAGCTCCCTGCACTATACAGCAGGTTCCCGCTAGCTATCTGTTTTACACAGAGCAGTACACCTACGTCAATCCCAATCTCCCAATTCATCCCACACCCCGCACCCCCCGCGTGTCCATACGTCCATTTCCTACATCTGCATCTCTATTCCTACCCTGAAAGTAGGTTCATCTGTACCACTTTTCTAGATTCCACACACATGTGTTAATATACGATATTTGTTTTTCTCTTTCTGACTTACTTCACTCTGTATGACAGACTCTAGGTCCAACTGCATCTCTACAAATGACCCAATTTTGTTCCTTTTCATGGCTGAGTAATATTACATTGTATATATGTACCACATCTCTATTTTCTATTATTTTTTCCACTGATACTTGTGGGCTTCAGAAGTATGTCATCAAATAATGATAATTTTGTCCTAATAGCTTGAAATCAGAATTTGTTTCCTACTTTATTGCATAGGCTAAAATGATCACAATCATGTTAAGTTTGGGGGGTATAGTAGGCATCATTTTCTTGGCTTTGATGGTAATTCCATTAGAGTTTCAGTTTCCAAAAGATGTGCTGCTTGTTTGAGGTAGTTATTCTATTCTATACATCATTAAAGAAGAATCTTTTTATTTGTGCATTACTAGATAGGTAGATAGATAGATAGATAGATAGATAGATAGATAGATAGATAGATAGATAGATAGATAGGAGATAAGTAATGGTTTTCAATTTTGTCAAATATCTTTTTGGTGTCTGTTGAAAAATCATTTAAAAATTTTATAAAGCCTCATTTATAATGTATATTATCCCAATAACTTTCCTAATACTGAAGCAGTGTTGATAGTTTTTGTTTAATAATGCTACATTTTTCTTCTACTATACCATGAAAATCAATTTGCTGATATTTTGGGGAGAACAAGACTGAGATTTTTGGAGGTTTCTCATACTTTAGTATCAAGGTTAATTTAGCTCTTTCTTTGTGCTAGAGACATTTTTACTTCTACTTGAGAAAATTTGGTGATTTCTCTTTTTCCAGGAAATTATCAACATTATTGATATTTTAATTTTATTCCTATAGAATCATGCATACAATTATTTTTGAACATCTTTCTGAATATTTTATTTCATTTCCAGTTTCTAACTATCTGTATTTTTAACTTTATTGATGTACAACTGCCCAAAAAATTATATATATTTAAGGTACACAACTTGATGTTTTGATCTAAGTATACATTGTGAAATGATCACCACAATGAGGCTGATCAACATATCCATCATCTCACATAGTTACGGTTTCTTGTCATAAGGACACTTAAGATCTACCCTCTTAGCAAATTTCAGATATGTAATACCATGTATTGTTAACTCTACTCACCAGAATGTATTCATCTTGCATAACTGAGATTTTGTATCCTTTGACCCCCATCTCCCCATTTCTCCCACCTCCCAGCCCCTGTCAACCACCATTCTACTCTGTGCTTCTGTGAGTGTGACTATTTTAGATTCCACTTGTAAGTGGGTTCATGTAGTGTTTGTCTTTCTGTGTCTGGTTTATTTCACTTAGCATAATGTCCTCTGGGTTCATCCATGTTGTTGCAAATGGCAGAATTTCCTTCTTGTTGAAAGATGAATAATATTCCATTGTATATTCATTATTCTTTATCCATTTTCTTTATCCATTCATCTGTTGATGAACATTTAAGTTGTTTCTGTATCTTGGCTATTATGAATAATGCTGCGATGACTCTGGGAGTGCATATGTATCTTTGAGATCCTGATTTCATTTCTTTTGGATATATACCCGATCATATGGTAGTTCTGTTTTTATTTTTTTTGAGGAGCCTCCCTACTAGCTGTAACAATTTACACCCCAACAACAGGGTACAAGGATTCCCTTTTCTCCATCTCCTCGCTTAAAATTGTCATTTCCTGTCTTTTTGATAATAGCCATTCTAACAAGTTTGAGATGATATCTCATTGTGGTTTTGATTTGCATTTCCCTGATGATTAGTAATATTGAGCACCTTTTCATCTATCTTTTGGCCTTTTGTATGTCTTCTTTTGAGAAATGTCCTTTTCCCATTTTTTAATCAAGTTATATGTTTTTGCTATGGAGTTGTAGGAGTTCCCTATATATTTTTTTTGACATTAACCTCTTATCAGATATATAGTTTGCAAATATTTTTTTATCATTCTATAGCCTGCCTTTTCACTCTGTTGATTATTTCATTTGCTGTGCAGAAGCTTTTTAGTTTGATAGCTCATTTGTCTGTTTTTGCTTTCATTTCCTATGTTTTTGATCATGTCATATCCAAAAATCATTATCCAGACAAATGTCAAGATGCTTTTTCCCTGTGTATTCTCCTAGGAATTTTACATTTTCAGGTCCTATGCTTAAGTCTTTAATCCATTTTGAGTTGATTTTTGTATATGGTGTGAGATAGGAGTCCAAGTTCATTTTCTCTGTGTGGATATCCAGTTTTCCCAGCTTCATTTATTGAAGAGATTATCCTGTCCCTATTATGTATTCTTGGCATCCTTTCAGAAGATTAGTTGACCATAAATGTGTGGATCTGTTTCTGGGATCTCTATTTTGCTCCCTTGATCTATATGTTTGTTTTTATGCCAGTACCATAGTGTTTCAATTACTATAGCTTTGCAACATATTTTAAAATCAGGAGGCATGATGCCTCCAGCTTTGTCCTTCTTGCTCAAGATTGCTTTGGTAATCTTGGGTCTTTTGTGGTTACATATGAATTTTAGGATTGTTTTTTCTATTTCTGTAAAGAATGCCATTGGAATTTTGATAGGGATTTTATTGAATCTGTATATCACTTTAGGTAGTAAGGATATTTTAACAATATTTTTCCAATCCATGAACATAAGATGTTTTTCCATTTATCTGTGACTTCTTTAATTCCCTTCATTACTGTAATTTTCACTGTACAAATCTTTCACCTCTTCGGTTTAGTTTCTTCTATTCTTTTTGTTGTTTTGTAAATGGGATTTTCTTAATTTCCTTTTCAGATAGTTCATTGTTTGTGTATAGAAATGCCACAATTTTTTGTATGTTTATTTTGTGTCCTGTAACTTGACTGAATTTGTTTATTAGTTTTAGCAGTTTTTTTGTGTACTCTTTAGGATTTTCTACACATATGATCATGTCATCTGCAAATAGAGATAATTTCACTTCTTCCTTTCAAATGTGGATTTTTTTTCTTGTCTAATTACTCTGGCTAGAACTTCCAGTACTGTATTGAATAGAAGTGGTGAGAATGGACATCCTTACCTGTTACCTTTACATATCTGGAGTAGAGTCCACAGGGAAATAGGGCTGCTTCTAAGACTGCAGCCAGGACCACAGTTAGCCAACCGGCCACTGGGGTACAGGCCCACCTTCTGAAAGCATTCTTTGTCAGTTTTAGACTCCACCAGAGTTTTGCAGCCTGGGTCCCAAGGCTCACACAAAGGCACTTTTGTCTGTGGATGGCTGCCAAATAGTCATTTCTCTGGGGTTATGAAGGTGGGGGACCTCCTATTCACCCATTTTGTAGCATCATTCCCTCTACCTGTACTTATACATTTTTTCTTTTTCCCTAATCAGATTTACCAAGAAATTACTTTCCCCTCAAATAAATAAATAAGCAAATAAACAAACTGAATATTTGATTTAATTATTAGTTCTGTTTATTTTATGAATTCATTAAGTTCTGTATATGTAATAATTTTCTAAATTAACTTTATTAATATCAGTATTTATTTTTGATAAAATTTTGACTTAGGTTACTGAGGGAAAAAAAGATAATCACTAAACGATATTGTAAACAACCCAGAATAAAGTCATGTTCCCTACATGGTGATAAACAAGGTTGTATAATTATTTTTTTCCTTATCGCAATGCCCACCAAGTTTGGCTACAAGATTACCATAGGTCACACTTGGCAACAGATTAACTTAGAAGGACAAGAAATATATCTTGCCAGCAGGCCAGTGTTAGTTATTTCTCTTCAGTGTGAGTTTTACTTGCAGAATTCATTTAGAATATAGATCACAGGCAAGAAGATGATACCCATATTGGGTGGGTGCAAAAGCCTATCTGGCTTAGAAGCCTAATAATCCAAAGGAGTCAATATCTCTTGTAACATCTCCAAAAGCACAATTTCCAGGGTCCGCAAAGACACAAGGCCAGCTATAAGAATTACTGCACTCAGAGAAACTCAGTGGCATGGTTTCCTTTCCTGCATTTACTCTTCCAGTTCAGATGACATTTACTACTCAGGCGTCATTTTACATTCCAACTTTATTACATTTCCAAGAGAACAGAGCTGTAAATTAACCAGAAGCCAAATTCTCATGCAGAATAGGTGTTTAGTTTGAAATACAGGTCCTATTAATTTTTTGCACAATTAAATATATACCAATGTAACATTTTTTATCCTGTCTATATGACTTAAAATTCCAACCTTAAATCCTATTTTCTTCTTTTGTTCTCCATATTTGCACAGGTAAAATTTGGAAATTATGCTTTTGTATGGGATGCAGCTGTATTGGAATACGTGGCTATCAATGACCCAGACTGCTCCTTTTACACCATTGGGAATACTGTTGCTGATCGAGGATATGGAATTGCATTGCAGCATGGCAGTCCTTACCGGGATGTTTTTTCACAAAGGTAAGATTTGTGTGTGGTCCAAATAAGAAGAGAGGAAATATAGAAAAAGGAAAATCCACTTGGTTACCCCATTTAGTTTACTACATTTTGTTTTCTTTGTTTGGAAAACCACAGTAAACAACAACAACAACAAAAGGGAATTATAAGTGGTTGTTCAATAAGACATTTCCTAAAGCATGTACTAACATATTATTTTTCTCATAAAAAGGGAAAAGTTACTGCTGCATATAACTGGTTATTCTCAAAAAACTGATATACAAAATAAAATAAAAACTTAATTGAGTTTAGCCTATGAATTTTTAGGGACTAAAACTGTCATAGAGTTAGCAAAATTCATTCATTTCTAAAAATACCAAAGCATAAAATAAACTTCAGGACCAAGTTAAAGTTTTAAAGCAAATACTGATAGGGATGTTTCCATATCAATTTTACAAAGGAAAAGAGTAAAAATTTTAGAGTCTGTCATTGGTGTCAAAGTATACATGAAACTTTGTCATGGAAATTTAGGAGACAGTTTATTAAGAAATTATACTCATCCTCAAATCAGAATTTTCTATTATAAGTTGTTTAAGAAAGAAAATTTTAAATGTATATTTTATATTAATGATGTAGATGAAAGACTTGGGCCTGAAAGGAATTTACAAGATCACTGCATTTTATTCTCTCTACTACCAAACAAGGTTGGACCTAAGGGAGAGAAATATCTTTCAGGTAGAAGTATGTTCTATTTGCCACTGATTTATTTGATTTATTACTAGATATTTTTGTACCTATTTTCTAAAAGCTAAAGCCAGATGAAAGAGAGCAGTACTGGGTAGTACTCTAGGTAGTACTAAGGCCCCAAATTTTAAACTATTTGAGTTGTATTCCTCCAAATTTCAAGATAACAAAAAGCCAGGCATTTTGTGTTTAACAAAACAAGTCAGTAGTCCAAATTTATGTTATAACTCTTCTGTTAGCTAACTAAAAACTTAGGCCTCTCTTTTTATCAGCAAATGAAGATGTTAAATTAACTCTAGGGTCCTATGTTAGTCACCTTTTCTGTGTAGCAAACAACCCAAATCAGTGACTTTAAAAACGTTATTTCTCAGGACTTCCCTGGTGGTCCAGTGGTTAAGACTTCACCTTCCAATGCAGAGGGGGTGCAGGTTTGATCACTGGTCAGGTAGTTAAGATCCCACATGCCTCGCGGCCAAAATTCCAAAACATAAAACAGAAGCAATATTGTAACAAATTCAATAAAGACTTTAAAAACTGGTCCACATCAAAAAAAAAAAATCCTAAAAAAAAAAAAGTTATTTCTTATTGATGGAACGTAAGGGCTGTGATTTGGCTGAATTCTGCTGCGAGTTGCGGGTCAACTGCAGGTCTCTATGCAGCTTCTCATCCCAGGGACCACCACTGTTCTTCTACTTGTTAGAAGAGGCACACCATTGTTTTTATGAATTTAGAAGAGAGGATGGAAAGCATAATGGAATGAAGGGCATGCCAGGGTTTTATGGTAAAAGACCAACAGAGAAGTTTAATGGATCCTTAACATGAACCAGGTCATCAGGAAAAGGACTGTTTATTCCTTGGTTGCAGTTAATTGGCTTTTTCTTCACTACAGATATTTTTTTGTTTCCAGACCTGATTTCTGGGGCTTTTATGCCAAAAAAAAATGAAGCCAATAAAATCAATACACAAACATAATAGCAATTAAAGAAATATTTAATCAATCACACCAAATGTTCTATTCCTTATTATCCATGTGGTGTTTTACCTTACAGAGATTTTAATTCTGAGTGAATATATTTCATTGAACTACTAAAACACAATATTAAGCAATGAGCATTATTTTTCCTTTGATTAGCATCATGGATGTTGACAATTTAAATTGTCCTTCTCTGTGGAGTTCCTTAATAATGACACCCTGCCTCCTAGTCCCCTGGACATCTGGAGAAAGAGAGAAGAAAGAAACATGATCTGGCCAGCCCCGTCTATACACACGTGCAGCGTTAATCTATCACCCAAACTCTCTCCCTGAACCCAGAAAATATCTGCATTCATTCCCTTTTGCTACAGCCATCAGGGAAAAAAGAACTCCTCTTTATTAACTAATTTTAAAGTTATAGAGACCATCACACTTAGTCATTGTATTATATTTTAGAAATTATTATAAATAGCTTTACTACAACAACTTATCCTGGACCACTGGTTAGACTAGATCATTGATGGCTCATGTGATTATATTCAGTGAAATGACAGTATTCAGAGTGATTTTTAATAAGTAAATACTAATTATATCTCAAGTAACTATGTGCCTATACCACACGTATTAGATATCAAAGTACTTTAATATGTAATAAATATTATATAATGATATAGTAACTACATTTATTATCTGCTATCTGCCCAATATCTTGTATGCTTATACGTTTTAATGACTTCAGAACAATCATATGAAATGTTATGTATTTGTTTATTACACACTTGCATATTAGTGCACAGTTATTAGTCTACAAGTACATACACTGAGTGGGTGGTCCTGAGCTTTGGCAAGCATCATGCCAGGCATCAGAGGCATAGGCTGTAGTGATACGCTCACTTGTACAATTGTATGCGAGTGGGCATGCACAGGAGTGACTTTTAAGGACCAGTAAGTGCTACAATGTATGACTGTAGATTTGGATAGAAGAATTTTGTTTCGTTGGTCTCTACAAACACTAGATAATTTGGTAGCAGAAATTAAAGAATTTATATATCTCACCAGATATATGGGTCAGAGTACTAGTGTGGTGGGTAATGTTTACAATGAATTCTCTGACACTATTTGTTCATCAAATGTTTTCTGTGGCCTTTTTCTCATAATAGTTCTTAGTATAATAAAATCATCAAAAGTTGTTACATGAAAGACATCTATGAATGGAAGAGAACTGAATTTTTCAGAGTGATATCATTATGCTGTTAATAAAATTAGTTCCAGTGTTGATCTTTGAGCCTTAACTATTCATAAGGCTAAAAAGATAACAAAAAAATATTTATTGAGCATTTAGTACAAGCTCACCTCTGTTCTCAAATCTTAGTGGGTGTCAAGGAGTAACTAACTCATGAGTTGAATTTTATGCTTCATCAATAAAAGAGTCCCTTTTTGCCTATTGGCTGCTAACCCTAAACTTTGGGAATAGAACCACCTAGTGACACAAAAACAAGGACATATTTCAAACTGCATGGAGAATGATTTTGTTGAATTCATGGAGAGTGGAAAAGATGCATAAACAATATTTCAACCTAATCACAGAATTTCAGAATTTTTAGAAATGGAATGAACAGTAATTCCGTTTTTTACCAGGGGTGTAACTAGTCCAAAGGGGTAAATAACTTGCTCAGAATCACACAAAAACAATAAAACTGGAAATTTTTGAAATTTTCTACTTCTATGTTTTTTGGTGTTCATGCACCTTGTCTTCCCTTATCTTTCTTTTAAAAGCTTATAAAAATAATATAAAACATACTGTATAATGCTTACTGTGTACCAGACCCTGAGTTCTTACATGAGGTAAGTACTATTATTATCCTCATTTTATAGACACAGAAACTGAGACAGATGAGGTAAAGTAATTTGTCCAAGTTCACCAAGCTATTGAGTATTAGAAGTGAGATTCAAATCCAGACATGCTGGCTCCCAAAATTGACGTACACTTTTAACACACTGTGTTTTATTTATTGTCTTTCTGTGATCCAGTATCTTTTTATTGAGCACAGATTAGATTTCCAGGACAGGTTTTCCTTATCACATACCCTGATTTGTCAGAGTAACAAACTGTGTTTTAAATAAACACTTAGAGATTGCCTCTCTTATCTCTCTCTCTTCCTCTCTCTCTTAGGAGCACAGAATAGAATTAATCATAACCCTTGATTTATGATGTTTTCATTATTTGTCTATAATTGGCAATTTTTATTTGTTTAGTTTTGGACTACTTGGATATAGTCTTTTTCCAGTGCCTACCTCATGCCTGAATAGAGTAAGCATTCAATAAATATTTGATGAATGTATAAAAGATCTACCTAACTTTGTGCTCAAAGATGATCCTATTTACTTATAATCAAATACGTTGAGTACTTATCCTTTGTGCTTACTTGATATTAAAAAGTCTTCTATCTTCTCTTATCATAATAATTTTCTGTTTATCTTGGTTTCTCTAATTTTTCATACAATGATTAGTAAAACTGACAAGAAAGAGAAAACAAACATCACATGTCCACCTCTCTTTCCACTCACAGCTGTAAGAATTTTTATACTTTCATTCCCAAAAGGAAGGTAGAAAATATTTATTTAACTTAAAATCATAGAGCCCTAATCCTTTTATTCCCAACTTTCTAAGCACTTTGTTCCCTTTTCAGGAAGAGAAAAAAGCAGCTCCACTGATTGCCTATAGCAGCTCCAAAATAAGTCACCAACTGGCTTATAGCTCTGCACTCGGTTGACTGGAAGGATATAACCAAAAGTCAAACAAACAAATTAATTGTTTTCTCTTTAGACATACAAAATATATACAGTCCCTCCACTCTGAGAGCAGGAGTGACATTATCAAGATACATATGTCAACATTAAGTAATATGAACTTATACATTAAACTGCATGGTATAGACAATGCTGAAAAAATTAGAGAAAAGGAAATCATTGCTGAGTAGGATAGAAAAGATTTTATTAGACTTGAGCTGGAAGACTTCAAGGGAAAATAGAATTTGGATATGGGGACAGGTACAGGTAAGAAAAACATGAAACTCAGAAAAGCATGAAATAACAAGTGAAAACAGTCATCGTGTATTGAAAGGACAATGAGAAAGAACAACTTGACTGGAGAGAATGTTGGCAGGTGAATACAGGTAGAGAAGCGAAAATTAAATGTGATACACCAGAATATTGATAGCTGCTATCTAATAAGCATATACTATGCTAAACACTTGATGTATTTCATATAATGCTCACCACAACTCTGTGAATTGGGCATTAATTGCATTTATAAATTTGAGGAAACTGAGACTCAAAGTTGTGTCTTACAAAGTCACACATTAATGACAAGTAGAGCTAGGACTCAAACACAGTTTAGAGCTCGTGTCCTCACCTGCTTTGTGGGGTTCTGAAGAGGAGAATATCTAGACAAAGGAGTATTTGAAGGGTCCCAGGTGTTGGGTTAGACGAAGACAGAGTTTAACTGAGGAAGGCCATTTACAAGGCGGTTGTAGTATTCCAGCTGTGAAGCAGTGAGAATATTCTCAATGAGAAGAAGGAGAAAAGATTAGAAAAATGGTACAGTTTGAAGAGGGATGGGCAGGACTTGGTGGAAATCAGAAGAGTACATATAATCCAGGAATCTGAAAGGGAAAGGAGGTGCAGATCCAAGTGGCCATTAACAGCCCACTCTTTTCTTCTCCTTCCAACTCTTATTTTTCCTTCTTGTTCATCTATTACAAGTTTTGTATAAGCTCTATTTCACCTCCAAGTAAAACCAACTGGAAAATTATTTCTAGAAAAGTAATGGGTATTTTAAAACAACAACATGATAATCCACTACTTAGTAGATACTTTGATATGTCAAACAATCTTCTGGCTTACAGATTTTTGTTCTACAGTTGCTCAAATCATGTTTACATATCCCTAGTAGTATTGTTCTTCTCTCTCACACACCAGATATTATTTTTTTAATTATATATACGGTTGACCCTTGAACAACATGGATGTGAACTGCTCAGGCCCACTCATACACGGATTTTTTTTTAATAGTAAATACTATAGTACTACATGATTCACTGTTGGTTGAATCCAGGGATGCAGAATGGCAGACATGGAGGAACCTCAGATAAGGAGGAACCTAGGATACCCCTATAACATAAGTTACATGCAAATTTGCTACTATGAGGAAGGTCAGCACTGCTAAGCCCACATTGTTCAAGGGTCAACTGTATATACCAACACTTACACACACGCACGCGCGCACACACACACAGCGCTAAAACCAACTGATTTCATCACATTCACATTCTCTGTGCTAGATCAAGAAAAATAGATAGTTTAGATGCACATGTTTATATAAAGTAAGGAAATATGTTTGAGGAGCTGCAAAACCAGAGGGAACATTGAAGGTTCACTTTCAAAGGGAGATAGTAGAAGAAAATAATAATATATGTTTATACATATATTTTTATTTAAGATAATAATATACATTTTAACGTTTAAATGAAGGAAGTCATTTTCTTTTCTCATGTAATATGCATATATTAAACAAGGAATAGCCTCTGGAAACCACTGAAAGGAATGTACTATTCATATTTCAAAGCAATCCCCCTTTAAAACATTTGTTTTAAATTTAGAATGCTGAATTTAGGGAACTTCAATGAAAGAGAAAAAGTGAGGTAGCTTTTTTGTCATTTTTTTCTGTTTCCTGAATCCTGATGGAGATATTTTTATGACTAACATCCTGTGGGCTTTACCAATCACTCTGACTGCTGCTTCCAGTGGAGAACCAAAGTGATTTACATTTATTGCAGTATTTGGTCTAAATAAATGGAGGTATAAGTACAGTTGATGATATTTCCAGTATGTGAATATTTCAAAAATATTTATCATATATGCTACTATATGATTTGAGAATAGTTTTATTAATCTTGCAAAGAAGTAGAGAAATTTTAAGAAAATGACAAGACTTTACTAAGCATATAGCATTCTCACTGCTGAACACAAACTCAGCCATCAGGCAGTGCAATCCCATTGAGTAGATTCTGAAGTGTTACGTGATTCTGTTTCCCTTGTACTTACATCATATAGCATTTGGGGAGCACTTCATCCAAGGTACAAGAGAGTACTGTTTATAAACAAGAATCTTTATTAGACTTTTTTGAGAAAAGTACTGAGGTACAGAGAAGATAGATGACCAGTGCAAGACACAAAGCAGTATTTCAGCTGAATAATGAGTCTGCGACATTGGACCAAGCTCTTTTGCAAGAAGCAACTTGGATTAGCCTTTTTTAAAAATAAGATTTGTGCTGTTTCTTGATCTGAGTAAGTATCATTTCATTCAAAAGGCAGTTGTTTTCAAAAAGCATAGTTATTATAGTGGTATAAATTAGGTGAGACTAAAGGCTGAGTTTTTAACACAACATTGCAGAACTTAAAACGATAAATGTGTATTGCACTTCAAAGCACACATTCATGCACACACGTGGACGCACACACACCCTCCAGGGTCAATTACAAGCCTCTCTCAAAAACACTCTTATTCCATTATACTTACGTCACAGTTTTTCTATTCAAATGACCCATTTTACTCACCAGATTCAGCCCCAAGACATTTTTTACTGTTTTAAAAATTCAATCTCCTTTTAAAGGGAAAATTTGATATCATTGAGGATAATCAAAAATGTGCTACTTTTTTATAGACCCTTAAAATACTGTAAGCGTAGTAACAACATGGGAATAAGCACATGGGCTCCCATGATAACTATGTTGATAGAAGAAACAACCTTAAAACATGAGACATGAATGCGACTTTGGCATGCATGTAGATGAACTCCCTAATTTGACATATGTGAAACTGGGAAGGGAATTTGGGTGACTTGCCCAGAGTCTAACCTTTGGTCAGAACATGCCCTGGGGTGACAAGTCCAGGCTGCCGGGCCAGTGTGCCATCCTACCCTGTTCTGCCAGTTCCCTTTGTTAAAACGTTTTAGCTCTAAAATTTACTAGTAAAATAAATGTTTTAAGAAGCACATTTATATCTTACATAAAGGAGCCAGGGATATTACTTAGTAAATACATTTAACAACGAGTACATCTGTTTTTAAATTATCATTACTTTATAGACATGCAGAAAAAGTAGCACAAGTGACGGAGAGAACGCTATGGATTATGTTATCCTTAACTTATAGAGAAACTATACTATAGCCTAAGATAATAGTTAACATTCATTAAAGGCTTACTATGAGCCGACCAGGTGCTACATAAGTGCCCTATCTATATTAAGTCATTTAATCCTCCCAATAACCATAAGAGGTAAATACCATGATCAACTTCCTTTTACAGATGAGGAAACTGAGTCACAGAAAAGCTGAGCAGTTTTCCAAGGACATAAAGCTAATAAGTTGCAGAGCCAGGTTTGAACTCATGCTGTCAAACACCGTAATGCCGTAGTTCCCACTCCCACTGCCCTAAACACACACACCCCTGTGTGCACCAGGGTAACAAGCATGCAAAGTGCCTTCATGCCTGCTCCTGGAGCTGCTTTCTCTCACAGTAAGATACTGAATGGCATTTTAGTTCACCTGAAATTCAGGTAACTTTCAGAATCTTAAACAGCATGCCAACAGTAAGAGTCTCCCATTATGATGAGGGGCAGATCCATTTCAAACTGAAGCCGCCTCGCATCAGCTGATCAGAAGTAAACAGTACAAGTATTGAAACTGGAAAGCTGTGGGAGGATACTGTAATTATTTTCCCTCCCTTTTATCTTCTTTTGCTACAATTAGCTTAAGACTATACTTGGCCAAAACTTTAATTCTTCCTTCATGGAGGTTTTCATTCATCATGACTTTTTAACGGGACGAATCCATAATTGCCTTTTATCTATCTCATTTCATAGTTCTTTAAGCAGCTCGAAAAAACTAACTTCATAATTGGCCAGATTGACTAATCACATGTTGAATGCTTACTAATATGAAACAGAGCCTACAGTCATGCCTCGGTATCCACAAGGGATTGGTTCCAGGACCCCCATGGATACCAAAATCCTTGGATGCTCAAGTCCCTTATGTAAAACGGCATCATATTTTCAAATAACCTACACACATCCTCCCGTATACTTTCTTTCTTTCTTTTTTTCTGCATACTTTAAATCATCTCAGGATTACTTATAATACCTAATACAATGTAGATGCTATGTAAATAGTTGTAAATACAATGTAAATGCTATGTAAATAGTTGCTGGCATACAACTAATTCAAGTTTTGATTTTGGGAACTTCCTGAAATTTTTTTCCGAATATTTTTAATCTTTGGTTGGTTGAATCCGTGGGTGTAGAATACAGAAGGCTGGCTGTACTATTTCTGGAACTAAATTATGGCTCAGATAAAAATATAAGATTTCCATATGGAATAATATTTATGAGTGTATATGGTCCAGAATAATATCTAACAGAGGCAACAATGATTTTTGTTTTAATGAGTATAGTTCCTTGCTTTAACTTCAAACAGAAATATACCTCAAAGCGTGCATTCACCTTTTTTCTTGATAATCCATTCTATACCTGTCACTTTATGAAGCTATTTATGTTTGAAATAATGTTAGTAACTTGTTTTGGGGGGGAGGTATTTACTCCATAGCAGTATATATAGATATGTCTCATTTCTTTTTTTTTTTTTTTTTTAATTTATTTATTTATTTTTGGCTGTGTTGGGTCTTCGTTTCTGTGCGAGGGCTTTCTCTAGTTCCGGCAAGCGGGGGCCACTCTTCATCGCGGTGCGCGTGCCTCTCACTATCGTGGCCTCTCTTGTTGCGGAGCACAGGCTCCAGACGCGCAGGCTCAGTAGTTGTGGCTCACAGGCCCAGTTGCTCCGCGGCATGTGGGATCTTCCCAGACCAGGGCTCGAACCCGTGTCCCCTGCATTAGCAGGCAGATTCTCAACCACTGCGCCACCAGGGAAACCCCAGTAACTATTTTAAATGATTGAACATATTACTCATAGTTCCTGACTCAGGGGGTGTGCGTAATTTACATTTCTCACAAGTTCCAGCGGAAGCTTTGCTGCTGTTCTGTAGAGGCCTCACTGGGAGCCCTGCTGCTCTAATACACAGCCCTGTTGTTTACTATTCTCCTTCTCTCCCTTGCATCTTTTGTCCTGCTTCTTTACTCTCGTTCCCCTTTTTCAATTGTTGATCTTCATATTCAATCATGTACAAATCACTTACAATCTATATTATCTCATTTGATTCTTGTAAAACCTCACTGAGGGAAGGATTATTGTACCTATTTTATAGATGAAGAAACTAGGGTTTAGAGAGCACAAAGGAAAAATACTTTGGTGTTGAATCTATAAACCTAAATTATATAGTGGGCTAACCAGTTAAAGTTATAACGTCTTTTTGCACTTCTTCCTCACTTCCACTTGTTGATTTCCTTCCACTTCAACAACCAAGAGCTCTTCTTAAACAGCCAACGTCACTTTTTGTAACCGCTATATTGATCATATCACACAATTTTTTTTTACAATATAAAAACTGTATATATTTAAAGTATACAGTTTAGGTTTGACATATACACCTATGGAACCATCACCACAATTAAGACAATGAAGAAAATTTTTTTAAAGTAGCACTAAATATACTGCAAAAAGAGCACTTGTTTACAATATGAGAGCTGGAATAAGACAAGAGAGCAGGTCTTTGTTGAACCTCAGCTGGGAATACATAGCACACAATTTTTTAAATCCTTTTGTGGTTGTTCCTTTTGTCTCTCTGGAATCTTTGTTATTAATCAGCTGGTTTCAATATAACTTGATCCAGTGTTCTGAACAGTGCTTTGCCTATAGAGGCTTAACAAAATAATATTAACTGGTGTATTGGATAGAAGTCTTCCAGATTTTCACCTAAGCCTACCTCCTAATTGGGCATTATCTTTATCCCAATAAAATATTGTAATATCTTATTTCTTTTCTTTTGTTAGCAAAATAACTTCTTGAAAGTAGAAACTTTGCCTCTTATAGTCACTAAATTTTATCCAGTTTTCAAGGAGGGTGAAGAAAAATTTACTAATAAAATAGATTTTTTTTTTGCTTACAGGAGGAAAACAGCAAGTTCCCTACTATATCTTCAAGGCTATATTCCTAGTGTTTTCCCTCTGCATGACATAAAGTCCACAGGTCCCTTGTTAACCTAAAATCACATAGCCATAGACTCTTGAAACTAAAAGAGTCATAATTTGTCATCTGTTTCACAACCATCTTTATCCAGGTCGTGAGGAAACAAAATCCCTGAGATGAGAGATTAATGCGCCATAGTCATATAGTTATAACCTGGCAGAGTTTGAGTTACAGAAAATTCCAGATTCCCCTGCTATCAGTCTTGTGTACTTTCTTCTGCCCCTAAAATCCTCATCTAGTTCCAAAACTTTGAGATGTCTGAAGGCAAAGTAGATATGTAAGCTTTGCATCAGGCACTATGAAGGCAAAAAGGAAACAGAAACGATAAAAAGGATCCCATAAGGTTCTTCTTGTCTAACTTCTCCCCACCTCTCCCAACGCATCCTGTACCTCTTTCTTCCCCACTTCCTGTATCCCAAGGTACAGGCCTGTTCCTGGTGCCTGCTTCTGCCTCAGGGCCTTCATTCTTTCACTCACCTCTTCTTTAACTCATACTCTACTTCCCGCCTCAGTTTAAATGGCTGCTCATAGGTGAAATCCAGTCTCTTTTGTCAACTGCCAGTGCCTTTCCACAGACAGATACCAGCTCTGAATAGATGTTCACTGGCCCATTGTAAAGTGAAAAAAAACAGGGGGTGGACAATGTAGTCAAATCTTAACTCAATGAATTCAGTTTAAAGAGTTGTCTTTTGTTCTGGGATTATATCCATCTTATATTTGGAGAACTAAATATCCTATCATTTAGGAAATGAGCACAGATTTCTTTTAATGTCCTCACTTAAAATAAAAATTGAGCAACCTTGGTCAAATCCCCTAAATATTTTTTTTTCTGAAACTTAAAAGTCAGAATTGCATATTCCTTACTCAGAATGACTGTGGAGGAGCAAAGGTGGGGAAGAGGGACAAAAGAAACCATAATAAATATGTAAGCAACTTGTTGTACACAACCTCCAGCCTTATTTCCTTTTTAAAGCAACTCAGTGCTTTAAGAACTCAGAAGTGTTTCACAGTACTGTGTGAAACACAGGCGTTTCTAAGCTGATGCCGCTGACTGCTTTCACATTCCTTACATTTAAAAAAAAAATTCCTTTGGGATGTTTTATGCACAATTCTGTGTCCTACTTTAAATCTAAGAACTTTTTGTACACAACAGAGAGGCTCCACAATGAAACACCTGGTCAATAGCAGTTGTGAATTCTTAAGCTTTCCTTTCTTCTGTATTTTTACACTTTGGAAATCCATGCAACTGCTGTTAGGCAGAACATGGAATGGGGGACCTTGCATTAACTCAATAGTCCCAATTGTATGCCTATTTCGATACAGTCACACCACAGGGCCAATATGAAAAATAAGTTGAAAATGCAATAAAAATTTTAAGGAATTCCCTGGCGGTTCAGTGGTTAGGACACAGCGCTTTCACTACCAGGGCCTGGGTTGGATCCCTGGTCGGGAACTAAGATCCTGCAAGCTGTGCGGTGTGGCCAAAAAAATAAAATAAAATACAATAAAAATTTTAAAGTTAACCTAAAAGGAAAATTCATGCTGAAATCAGTGGAATTAGCCATATATGGTATACCTAATATGTTTCAAGTTAATGTAAATTGATTTGAAAAGAGAAGAAAAAAACACAAACTAGCAATGCTTCATCCCATTCAACAAGTGTTTATTAACCACCTACTGTGTGCCAGACACTATGGTAAGCAGTGGATCTATAGCTGTGAACTACACACAGTCCCAGCCTCCAAGCTGCTTACTCTCTAGAAGGAAAGGTAAAAAAGTAAAAGGAATATTTTCTGTTCAGTGTGATTTGTGTTCTGGGCACACAGGCAATAAATATAGAATTCTGGTGAAATGTATCAGGAAGGGGAAACGGATGCTGAACAATTTAAAGAGCAATTGAAGTCGGTTGATATTATGGGCTGAATTGTGTCTTCCCAAAATTCCTTTGTTTCCGTTCTAATCCCCAGTACCTCAGAATGTGATTGCACTTGAAGATAAGGTAATTAAGGTTAAGTGAAATCACTAGGGCAAGCGCAATCCAATCTGATCGATGACCTCATAAGAAGAGGAGATTAGGACTCCAACACATACAGGAAAGACCATATGAAGATACAGTAGAGAAGACATCTACCAGCCAAGGAGAGAGGCCTCAGAAGAAATCAACCCCTCTGACTCCTTGATCTAGGACTTTTAGCCTTCAGAACTACGAGAAAATTAATTTCTGTGGCTTAAGCCCCCCAGTCTTTGGTACTTTGTTATGGTAGCCCTAGCAAATTAATACAGTTGCTGAAATAAAGTACATACTATACGACAGAAGGAACAGGAGGAAGAGGCACCCTGTGGCCCGAACAGGACTGAGAGAGTGGCAGCAAACGAGCCTAACGAGGTGCACGGGGGGGTCACGGGGGAGGGCGGGAAATCTCCGCCACCTCCACCACGGCCTGAGAAGCCTGGTCAAAGAGTTCAGGCTCCATCCTGAGGGTGACAGGACACCATCAGAGGCTTTTTACGTGAGGTTAGGTATAAAAATCTTACATTTTATAAACTGTACTCCGCCGGCAGTGTTGATTATTGATTATCTGGAAGCAAGACTCTAGCAGCTGAGAGACCAATGTGAAATTTATTGCAGTAGTCCAAATGAGAGATGATAGTGACCTAAAATACATTGAAATGGAGAAAAAAGTAATCTTGAGACATGAAAGAACACAGTGGAACAAAACAAACAAAAACAGCTATAGGACAAAAGATGAGGACAAAGGTGTTAGAACAATCTCTGAGCTCCTCCACAACTATCACGTTTCCACCCGGGTGGTTAAGTCTTCTCAAAGTAGCCACATTTATACTGGCAGAGAAGGCAAATTCCATTTTTATGAGTTAATATATTTGGCAACATCTCCTAAGGCACCTGCCAACACCAGTGTATCTCAGGCTTGGACTCTTGAACTCTGAGATCTGAGAACACTAAATTCATTCACACTTTTAAAAAGAGCATGGATTGAGGCATATTCTATAATACCTATATTTATAACACTGCCCAGAAGTTTTCTATTTTGTATGTGTGAATATTGTCAGCGGAATGCTCACGAACCCTCTTAATGTGTACCTCTAGCCTTGACATCCCTGAGGAAGAATAAACTACGTTCTAAATATAGTTAGCTAAGAGAAAGAAGTAGAGGGGAAGAGAGAAGAGGAAGGTGGGAAAATGGGGGAAAAGAGAGAGAGGTTTCCAACTTGGGGTGTTTTTTTTTGTTTTCCACTATTTGACTGCTTTGTCAAGCTCTCTCTAAACAGCCTACTTCTAGTGCAAAAGGCTGTGGCTTATCTCTTAGATGAGGGTCCAGTCCCTGCGGAACCTAGATGAAATCGATGTTTCTGATTTTATTAGGAGCTTTGCACGAGGGTAAACAGGAGTTAGCAAGAAATAATGTAAAGTCAGGGAGTCTCAACTCATGTGAAAACTTTATTTGCCATCTTTGCAATGTTCAAATATTAGAAGGATTTATTTTTATTATCCCTGTCTTCAAAGTACTCCATTTTAAATGTCAGTTAGCTTTTAAAAATAAGGACAGGTTTTAGCAAATTGCCAGTCAAGGCTTTTTCTTTTATTTCCTGGGTGTTTCTTAATAAGTGGGTTTATTGTAGCACAGATGTCTGTCTGTCCAGCAGCCAACCTGAACCATCCTGGGTTCAGTGATCACATCCTCTCTCTTACCATATTTCCCAACTGCCCCTTAGTGCTTTGTCTTCTCCTTCAACATTGTGTGACTTCCCAAACCAGAAGGTTTGCAAGGGAACATCACTTCATTGTGCTTCCTGAGGAAGCCCAAGCACAAAGAAATGATAAAGCTCTGGCCTTTGCTTTATTCATAAAACACTTTGCAAAGTCCATTTAGTAACTTGCCATTGTAACCACTGGCACCCAGAGCTTTCAGGGCCCGCTTCTGACACTGTATTTAGTTCATTCTTTGACTGTTCAGCTAAAACTTCCATTTGTATGCATTTATTCTGCTTCACACATTATGTTATCAGTCACTTTCAATATTTCAAAGTCACAGCAGGCTTTTTCTGACACACATTTGTCAGAATGAACTGCCTTGATTGCTATTATTATAGACTACAGTGCCTGAGTAAGGGGAAAAGCATATATAGTACCAGAATATTGAAACTGCCTGATAAAACAATAGATACAAGGGAATAAAAATAGAATAAATGCATATAAATGGATGCTTTAAAAGGCCAGGAAAATGTAGGATTATAAAATAGGCATATGGAGTTTAAAACCCATGAAGAAAAATGTAACAAAGTATTTTTTGAAGAAGATAAGAAGCCGACTGAAAGTTTCACTGTCCCAGTGTCGGCAAATTAAGTGGATATTATATACTTCTTTTCAGTAATCAGAGATTCAAATAGGCTCTATTTATGGTTGCTGCTTTTGAATTTTAGCATGAAATCTACTACTGAATAACAAAGAACATTAAAAACTACATGCTTCAACCAAAAATAAATTTAATGAAAGCTATAAGGAACTAACTAGAACTCCAGACCCATTACTGCTTTACTGTTCTTGATAGACTACTAAGCATGTCACCCAGCAGAAGACCTGTGTCCTATTTGCCTACACTTTACTTCACTTTTTGTCTTTAACCAGACTTCAGAACTGCATACTAAAGAAGAACCATGGAAATCGATTTTAGAAGCACAGAACACCAGCATCTAGGGGTGGGCCTCCTTAGAAATCCTTAAATTTCAAGTCGCATAAAAAATGAAATAAAAAATAAGCCACAATAATTAGTATATCAAATATCTTTTCAAAAGTGAATTAATAGAATACAGAAATCTGAAGCGTTTTAATTAATGCCAAAGGTAAGAAAAACAGAAAGCTAAGTTATATTGCTCTTTTCTTCAGGACATTTATATAGCTTTATGAATTTACCTCAGCTCATATATTCCTCAACATATTTTTCTAAAGTAATATTCAACAAATTATGGTAGATGTAGAAAACGTCCATCTAACAGACCCACAGTTTAGAAACCCAAAATTATAAGAAATTATAAACCACCCCCAAAAAATAGCCAAAAGATCTAGGTCATTATCTGTTTACTCTATTTCCAGAAATAAGCTCTAATTCCTTCTAAAGAAATTATGTTTAACCTGAATGTTATTTAAAGCCCTGAAATGAGGGATTGCTATTTTAATTCTGCTTGAATCCTAATAATTAAATGTCAAAATCACATTTAAAAAATTTCAGGCAGATTAAATTATTCTAATTCTCTCATCATCTCACCTATTCATTGTCATGAACTTTTTACAAATATTAATAGTTTTTGGTATTTATTGATTCTTCAGGGATCATCTGACTATTAGCATAACTCTAGATTTATATGCAGAAAAGATTACAGTGAAATACACACTGATAGAATTCAGAAATTTTTTTTAACTTGAGAAATGTTTATTAGCATAATTTCAATATTCATAAACAAGTATTCTATCAAAAAAATACCCACAGATATAGAAAACAAACTTATGGTTACCAAAGGAGAAAAGTGGGGAGGGATAAATTGGAAGTTTGGGATTAACATATGCACACTACTGTATATAAAATAGATAACCAACAAGGACCTACTGTATAGCACAGGGAACTATACTCAATATTGTGTAATAACCCATAAGGGAAAAGAATCTGAAAAAAATAGATATGTATTATATATAATTGAAACACTTTGCTGTACGCCTAAAACTAACACAACATTGTATATCAACTGCACTTCAATTAAAAATAATAATAATAAAGCAAAAAAAAATACCCTGTAGAATATTAAAATAAGTCTTGAGATTTTAAAATAAAATAGTCATGATGACTCAGAAAGTTTACATAATATATCATAAAAATATTTTAAATACATAGCTACATAGCTTCACTGTATCCAACAAGTTTAAAGCATTAACAATTTTGTTAAAATATCTATTTTATTTTATAATAATAAGGATAATTATTTTTATATGGCAATTATTTCTCTCTGAGGGGGGAAAAAAAGGTTTACTGCAGTCAGTAGTCATTTTAGTAAAGTGTTTCTCTTCCTAATTAATGTGTTCGGAGGGATAAATATATTCTGTCTATGTGCAAAAAATTTAAATTCATTTTCCATTGAAGAACTAAATATTTTCAATCTTAATTACATTCCACAATCTATGGAGATATTAAAAATAACAAGTGCCATAAAGTGTGAAGACTGGGGGACTTGAAAAACCCCTAAAATGTATTAAGTGATTTATTTGTATTAATTAACCCAGTTACTATTTTCGAAAAATCATTATGTCAGCTTAGAATGGCTACAAATGATTGTCTGTTATAAATAAAATTAATTTAGTCTGTTCATCAACATGCAGTACCTTTATCAAATAAAACAAAGTATATGCAGAGATTACGCAGTGGAAATTTTAAGGTAAATCACCAATAAACAGAAAATTGAGATTTTTAGCAGATTTGCTCATTACAAAATTAAATGCCTCACCTGCATACACGTCACACTTTCCACCAACTCACACACCCTCCTTCACACACGCACACACACACACACACACACACACACACACACTGCTCACTACATTCCACACTTCCATCCATGGCCCTCCCTATATTTGATTCGTAATTACCAAACCAGAAAGGACAGCTCTGAAAAGGCGAGGCAACTAATTCTAGCTGTCATTTCAATAAAATATCCCGTATAATGTTCAATTTTTATTAGACCTTTTTACACTACCCACTGCTTCAGAAAAGTTCATATGATCAGTTCTTTGTTCAGGTAGTTTTGAAGGTGTGCTTTTTCCCATAGATGTGTTACTGCCCCAGGGGGAGAAAGGTTTCAGTATATTGTCAGTTAGTGTGCTTTGGGCCTGTGGTATGTATAGAAGTCTGGCCTCTGAATACCTCTATCTAGGGGAATATACATTGAAAACGATAACACCTATTTAAAAATAAGAAATTCTTCTTAACTAGCCCTATCTTCATGTGATATTTTATTCATATTCTTATCCCCTTTCATATAGTAATATTTCTTTATAATTCTGTGCTTCTACTTCTTTCTTGTTTGTATCTTAGTAGAAACTCATTTTAACTTAACCTTATAGTAATGATAATAATACTTTAATGTGTTTAGAATATTGTAAATCATATATAATACTTAGGACATTGTATGTGTTTACAGACATTGAGTGAACACTGACATTAACTGTAGATCAACCAAATGACTTTGAACCCATTATGGATGAAGAGATCTCACCAAACCATAAAATTTTTCTGTACTATCAGTATTCCATCGTGGCAGTATTTGATTTGGTAGGACAGAAATGCCTTCTACCATAGTGTCTTTCCTGGATGAAAAAAATAAAGATGGCACACTCTTTAATTCAACCATATACTCAAAGGCTTAAGCACAGATTTAGGGGAAAATATCTGATCTCTCATTTCTAATCACCTCCGTCCCAACTTCAAAGAACTCATATCCAGAGCACTGGTTCTTATTTGTTTGTTTATTTACTGGGATAGAGTTCTTATTCAAAGTGTTCTACTTAAGTCTCTCCTTGGGGGACTATCTAGAAGCTACACTGAGGGCGGAAATCTATAGTTGGATTGCCTAAGGTGCAAATTTCTTGTAGAACCTAAACAGCTGCCAATTTACTTTTGAGGGCAATCAGGATGTTCATTAGTAACTGAGTTGAAGCAGAGAGGAACTTCATTTGTACCGAGTCAGTGACCTGGATCGTTTTCGGAATGAGTATTGAGCTGAAATGGACCATTCATTTCTACTTCCACTGGGATACTGTACCAAAAGGTTGTGGCTCTTACCTTCTTCTAACAGTAATAGGGATTTTCAGGAGCAGAAAACAAGGCTTTATGTTTGCCATTTGTATCTCAGGGTAATTTTTTATATGATTTTAAAAGAGCATGAGATAAACCCTGTATTTTAGGCTAACCTATGGGACGGATTCCAACTCCTTCATTTGGTAGGTAATTGAAATATGATGACAGTACACTGTGGTGAATCAAAGGTTTCAGAAGTGGAGAAGGAGATAAAAAAATAAACAGACAGATCTGGAGCATGGTCAATAGAAGTTGGTGTAAAGTTATAGGAACTTCAAAAAGCTTTATGTATGTTGTCATTTTTGTCCTCGCAACTACCCTATTTTACAGATGAAAAAACTGGAGATTACAAAGAGGTTAAGTGACTTTCCCAAGATCATACAAGTAGCACGTGATGGAACTGGTATTTAAACCTTGACAAGTCTGGCTCCAGAGTCAGTGCTCGTAATCACTGTACTCTATTACTAGTCTGGAAAGCTGGTGAAATAGGCCACCAAGATTATACAGATGGTCCCCAACACGATGGTTCAACTTACCAATTTTTCAGCTTTACTGTGGTGCAAGCGGTATGCATTCAGTAGGAACCATACTTGGAATTTTGAATTTTGTATCTTCCTGGGCTCTCAATATGCAGCGTGATTCCCTCTCGTGATGCTGGGCAGCAACAGCAGACCACAGCTCCCAGCCAGCCATGCATTCATGAGGGTAAACAACCGATACACTTAAAACCATTCTGTACCCATACAACCATTCTGTTTTTCACTTTCAGTACCGTATTCAATAAATTGCATGGGATGTTCAACACTTTGTTATAAAATAGGCTTTGTGTTAGATGATTTTGCCCAACTGTAGGCTAATGTAAGTGTTCTGAGCATGTTTAAGATGGACTAGGCTAAGCTATGATGCTTAGTAGGTTAAGTGCATTGAATGAATTTTTTTCTTTAATTTTTATTTTATATTGGGGTACAGTTGACTTACAATGTTGTGTTAGTTTCAGATGTACAGCAAAGTGATTCAGTTATACATATACATATATCCATTATTTTTCAGATTCTTTTCCCACATAAGTTATTACAGAATATTGAGTAGAGTTCTTTCTGCTGTACAGTAGGTCCTTGTTGATTATCTATTTTATATATAGTAGTGTGTATATGTTAATCCCAAACTCCTAATTTATCACTCCTCCCGACCTTTCCCCTTTGGTAACTGTAAATTTGTTTTCAAAGTCCGTGAGTCTGTTTCTGCTTTGTAAATAAATTCATTTGTGCCATTTTTTTAGATTTCAGGTATAAGTGATATCATATGATATTTGTCTTTCTCTGTCTGACTTACTTCACTTAGTATGATAATCTCTAGGTCCATCCTTGTTGCTTCAAATGGCATTATTTTATTCTTTTTTATGGCTAATATTCCACTGGATACATGTTTCACATCTTCTTTGTCCATTCCTCTGTCGATGGACATTTAGGTTGCTTCCATGTCTTGGCTATTGTAAATTGTGCCGCAATGAGCAATAGGGTGCATGTATCTTTTTGGATTATGGTTTTCTCCAGATATATGCCCAGGAGTGGGATTGCTGGATCATATCATAGTTCTATTTTTAGTTTTTTAAGGAACCTCCATACTGTTCTCCATAGTGGCTGTACCAGTATTAAAAGCATTTTTGACTTATAATATTTTCAACTTAAGATGGGTTTACCAGGACATAGCTCCATTATAAGCTGAGGAAGATCTCTAGTACATTCAGTTTCTAAGTTGCTATTGTGATTTATAATGAGAAATATATATTTGGTCTTCGTCTGGCATAGAGCTCCTAGAACTCTTGAAATTTCCTAACTAATGAGAGCAAAAAAGGTATCTTTTATTCTGTTAATGAGGTGACTTTGGGACTGCACCTATGGATGGGAGGGTGGTTGCCAAGAAAACCGTCTTTGTGTTTGGAGGGTTAGAACTTTCAGTCCCATACCTCAGACATCTGTGGAGGGTAGAGAAGCTGGAGGTTGAATGAATCACCGATGGCCAATGATTTAATCAATCGTGCCTATGTAATGAAGCCTTCTTAAAAACTCAAAAGGACAGGGCTTCCAGGTTGGTGAACATGTGCAGATTTGGGGAGAGTGGTGTGCAAAGAACATGGAATCTCCATGCCCTTTCCGCATACCTTGCCCTGTGCACCTCTTCCATCTGGCTGTCCCTGAGTTACATCCTTTTATAATAAACTGGCGATCCAGTAAGTAAACCATTTCTCTGAGTTCTGTAAGCTACCCTAGTAAATTAATCAAACCCAAGGAGGGGTGTTCTTGGAAACGCCAATCTATAGCCAGTCAATCAGAAGCACAGATGACAACCTGGACTTGCAGTTGGCATCTGAAGGGACACGGGGGCAGTCTTATAAACTGAACCCTTAACCTGAGGAATCTGATGCTATCTCCAGGTAGACAGTGTCAGAATTGAGTTGAATTATAGGATACCCAGCTGGTGTTTGAAAATTGCTTGCTGTTAAGGGAAAAACCCACACACACACTCACATCAGAATTGGTGACCAGAATCATTCAGTTGCCTCCAGGGAAAGAATTACTCATAAGGGATGTGGAGTTTCAGCCCAATAGCGACGCCCTCGTTATCAGGAGCCAAGAACAATTTTAGTATTTCATCATACTCAGTCTCCACTGATTTTTTTCAAATAGGAAATCTGAACCAAGCGACTAAAATAGCTATTTTTACCCAACATTTGTGCAGGAATTCGAGAGCACATGTTAACAAAGCTTTTCGACCAGTTAACAGAGAATGACACAATGGATAAGGCATTCTCCACACTTCTGTGGAGACCCCAGGGCACTGGAGCATTCAGTGAAACAGAGGCACTAGCAGACATAAGTCAAAGCCCACCCAACAGCAGTAGCGACCCTCACAGCAGAGAGACAGTCTAGCACAGCAACCTAGACAGTAGCCTGGCAGCAACTACTGGGTGGAGGAGGCACATTTATCAGACTTTTAGGTCTGAAGGCCTTAGGATCAGGCAAAAAAATGCGAGAATTGGAGAACTGGCTGCGAAAACTACAGGAGTCCATGGAAAAACTTTCACAAGTTATTCCCGAAACGAATGGAAACTTAAAGATGCTGGAGGTCTCGCACTTATGGGTGGGGATGAGCCAGATGACTATTCCTTGTATTCAAAAGTGTTATCACACCTTCCTCCCTCACGGGTGCAGGCTGAAAAAAAAAATCAGATTACATATGCATCCACAAATCATTAATCATCTTTTCTGTATATTTTATGGATACGGTCATCATGTCATATTTAATTTAAAAAATGTTATACATACTAAAATTCAGTTTGTCAAAAAGAAAGATCTGAAATGAAAAGATAAAATGTTAATTTGAGAGATGTCATGCCTTAAAAAGGGGTGATGGGTGGACGTTATATTCCATTTTTTAAGCTTTTTAGATTTTGCGTTTTGCCATAAATTTCTTCACACTAGATGACTGGCAGACTAGGCTAAGACATCAGGAAGAGGAGAGGTAATGAAGATTCATAGGTAGAGTCCAGACCCAAACTCAGCTGAGTCATCAGTGGGAATTTCCATTCCTTTCCCAATCTCTTTTAAATTTTAAATTAGACTTCACTATTAAGAAGACTCAGTACTGAGGACGTAGAAACTAGTTCTCAAATTGAAAACCTTATCAAGATAAGAGATTTGACCCTTTTGTACTATATGATTTTAAAGGCTATAATGGCCTCTTTTCACAATAGAATCTCTGATTTACTAAAAAGTTGCTTTAATATATGACTCATTATTTTACATTTACAATACCAGCATTATTATGATAATAGTGTCAAAAATAATATCATTGATTCTTCTTTTTATGATCCAGAGTTGGAGGCCTTTGTAAAAAAAGAAAAAAAGAAAAAAAAATGAGGACTCTGGAATAATTAGAGTTGAATTTTAGAACATTATCCGTATGAATTATTTCAAACAAAGGGTATTCTCATGTGACAAGCAGGGGAATCTTGTATTTCTAGCTACAATTACTCACTGTTTTAATGTCAGTTAGAATGCTATCTCAGTCAAAATAGCTCCTATATATGTAAAATTATGGTTATTTCCCAAATTATACTGTTTTTTCAACTGAAACAATGTTTAAATGCTGTTATTTTGACTTGCCAGGAGGCACAGGTAGTCACCTAAACAAGTTTCATATTGCAAGGCAGTGCTTACAGTCAGAAAAAAAAGAACATTTTCTATAATTTTGTAGTGAGAGAAAAAAGTAAGAAAGACACTGTTTAATTCAAATGGATATTTGTGCATTAGAAATTGCTGTGGACTAAATAACTTGTTATACACACTACTCTATATAAAATAGATAACTAATAAAGACCTACTGCATAGCATGGGGAACGCTACTCAATATTGTATAATGGCCTCTATGGGAAAAGAATCTAAAAAAGAGTGGATATATGTATAAGTATAACTGATTCACTTTGCTATACAGCAGAAACTAACACAACATTGTCAGCTATACTCCAATAAATAAATAAATAATTTATTATTTGACTTGAAACACCTATCAAGAAGTGGGAGAAATACTCTTTATTGAATGGGCCAGTAGACATGCACCTGCCCCTCAACTTGTAAACAAAAGTTTTTTTTCTTTTTTTCTTTTTTTGATTTTTGTTTTTTGTTTTTAAACACCTTTATTGGAGTATAATTGCTTTACAATGGTGTGTTAGTTTCTGCTTTATAACAATGTGAATCAACTATACATATACATATATCCCCATATCTCCTGCCTGGTGCGTCTCCCTCCTACCCTCCCTATCCCACCCCTCTAGGTGGTCACAACGCACAAAGCTGATCCCCCTGTGCTACGTGGCTGCTTCCTGCTAACTATCTATTTTACATTTGGTAGTGTATATATGTCCATGCCACTCTCTCACTTCGTCCCAGCTTACCCTTCCCCCTCCCCGTGTCCACAGGTCCATTCTCGACGTCTGCATCTTTATTCCTGTCCTGCCCCTAGGTTCTTCAGAACCACTTTTCTTTTTTTAGATTCCATATATATGTGTTAGCATACGGTATTTGTTTTTCTCTTTCTGACTTCACTCTGTATGACAGACTCTAGGTCCATTCACCTCACTACAAACAACACAATTTCATTTCTTTTTATGGCTGAGTAATATTCCATTGTATATATGTGCCACATCTTCTTTATACGTTCATCTGTCGATGGACACTTAGGTGGCTTCCATGTCCTGGCTATTGTAAATAGAGCTGCAATGAACATTGTGGTACATGACTCTCTTTGAACTATGGTTTTCTCAAGGTATATGCCCAGTAGTGGGATTGCTGGGTCATATGGTTGTTCTATTTTTAGTTTTTTAAGGAACCTCCATACTGTTCTCCATAGTGGCTGTATCAATTTACATTCCCACCAACAGTGCAAGAGTGTTCCCTTTTCTCCACACCCTCTCCAGTATTTACTGTTTGTAGATTTTTTGATGATGGCCATTCTGACTGGTGTGAGGTGTTACCACATTGTAGTTTTGATTTGCATTTCTCTAATGATTAGTGATGTTGAGCATTCTTTCATGTGTTTGTTGGCAATCTGTATATCTTTGGAGAAATGTCCATTTAGGTCTTCTGCCCATTTTTGGATTCGGTTGTTTGTTTTTTTGTTATTGAGCTGCATGAGCTGCTTGTAAATTTTCGAGATTAATCATTTGTCAGTTGCTTCATTTGCGAACATTTTCTCCCATTCTGAGGGCTGTCTTTTCGTCTTGTTTATGGTTTCCTTTGCTGTGCAAAAGCTTTTAAGTTTTATTAGGTCCCATTTGTTTATTTTTGTTTTTATTTCCATTTCTCTAGGAGGTGGGTCAAAAAGGATCTTGCTGTGATTTATGTCATAGAGTGTTCTGCCTATGTTTTCCTCTAAGAGTTTTATGGTGTCTGGCCTTACATTTAGGTCTTTAATCCATTTTGAGTTTATTTTTGTATATGGTGTTAGGGAATGTTCTAATTTCATTCTTTTACATGTAGCTGTCCAGTTTTCCCAGCACCACTTATTGAAGAGGCTGTCTTTTCTCCATTGTATATTCTTGCCTCCTTTATCAAAAATAAGGTGACCATATCTGTGTGGGTTTATCTCTGGGCTTTCTATCCTGTTCCATTGATCTCTATTTCTGTTTTTGTGCCAGTACCATACTGTCTTGATTACTGTAGCTTTGTATTATAGTCTGAAGTTAGGGAGCCTGATTCCTCCAACTCCGTTTTTGTTTCTCAAGATTGCTTTGGGTATTCGGGGTCTTTTGTGTTTCCATACAAATTGTGAAATTTTTTGTTCTAGTTCTGTGAAAAATGCCACTGGTAGTTTCACAGGGATTGCATTGAATCTGTACATTGCTTTGGCTAGTATGGTCATTTTCACACTGTTGATTCTTCCAATCCAAGAACATGGTATATCTCTCCATCTGTTTGTATCATCTTTAATTTCTTTCATCAGTGTCTTACAGTTTTCTGCATACAGGTCTTTGTCTCCTTAGGTAGAGTTATTCCTAGGTATTTTATTCTTTTTGTTGCAGTGGTAAATGGGAGTGTTTCCTTAATTTCTCTTTCAGATTTTTCATCATTAGTGTTTAGGAATGCAAGAGATTTCTGTGCATTAATTTTGTATCCTGCTACTTTACCAAATTCATTGATTAGCTCTATTAGTTTTCTGTTGGCATCTTTAGCATTGTTTATGTATAGTATCATGTCATCTGCAAACAGTGACAGCTTTATTTCTTGTTTTCCAATTTGGATTCCTTTTATTTCTTTTTCTTCTCTGATTGCTGTGGGTAAAACTTCCAAAACTATGTTGAATAATAGTGGTGTGAGTGGGCAACCTTGTCTTGTTCCTGATCTTAGTGGAAATGCTTTCAGTTTTTCACCATTGAGGACGATGTTGGCTGCGGGTTTGTCATATATGACCTTTATTATGTTGAGATAAGTTCCCTCTATGCCCTCTTTCTGGAGGGTTTTTATCATAAATGGGTGTTGAAGTTTTTTGAAAGCTTTTTCTGCATCTATTGAGATGATCATATGGTTTTTATCCTTCAATTTGTTAATATGGTATATCACATTGATTGATTTGCATATACTGAAGAATGCTTGCATTCTTGGGATAAACCCCACTTGATCATGGTGTATGATCCTTTTAATATGCTGCAGGATTCTGTGTGCTAGTATTTTGTTGAGGATTTTTGCATCTGTGTTCATCAGCAATATTGGCCTGTAGTTTTCTCTGTTTGTGACATCTTTGTGTGGTTTTGGTATCAGGGTGACGGTGGCCCTGTAGAATGAGTTTGGGAGTATTCCTCCCTTGGCTATATTTTGGAAGAGTTTGAGAAGGATAGGTGTTAGCTTTTCTCTAAATGTTTGATAGAATTTTCCTGTGAAGCCATCTGGTCCTGGGCTTTTGTTTGTTGGAAGATTTTTAATCACAGTTTCAATTTTGGTGCTTGTGATTGGTCTGTTTATATTTTCTATTTTTTCCTGGTTCAGTCTCAGAAGGTTGTGCTTTTTTAAGAATTTGTCCATTTCTTCCAGGTTGTCCTTATTATTGGCATATAGTTGCTTGTAGTAATCTCTCATGATCCTTTGTATTTCTGCAGTGTCAGTTGTTACTCCTCCTTTTTCATTTCTAATTCTATTGATTTGAGTTTTCTCCCTTTTTTTCTTGATGAGTCTGGCTAATCGTTTATCAATTTTGTTTATCTTCTCAATGAACCAGCTTTTACTTTTATTGATCTTTGCTATCGTTTCCTTCATTTCTTTTTCATTTATTTCTGATCTGATCTTTATGATTTCTTTCCTTCTGCTAACTTTGGGGTTTTTTTTTGTTTTGTTTTTCTTTCTCTAATTGCTTTAGGTGTAAGGTTAGGTTGTTTATTTGAGATTTTTCTTGTTTCTTGAGGTAGGATTGTATTGCTATAAACTTCCCTCTTAGAACTGCTTTTGCTGCATCCCATAGGTTTTGGGTCATGGTGTTTACATTATCATTTGTTTCTAGGTATTTTTTTATTTCCGTTTTGATTTCTTCAGTGATCTCTTGGTTATTTAGTAGTGTATTGTTTAGCCTCCATGTGTTTGTACTTTTTTAGTTTGTTTCCTGTAATTGATATCTAGTCTCATAGCTTTGTGGTCAGAAAAGATACTTGATATGATCTCAATTTTCTTAAATTTACCAAGGCTTGATTTGTGACCCAAGATATGATCTATCCTGGAGAATGTTCCATGAGTACTTGAGAAGAAGGTGTATTCTGTTGTTTTTGGATGGCATGTCCTATAAATATCAATTACGTCCATCTTGTTTAATGTATCACTTAAAGCTTGTGTTTCCTTTTTTTATTTTCATTTTGGATGATCTGTCCATTGGTGAAAGTGGGGTGTTAAAGTCCCCGACTATGATTGTGTTACTGTCGATTTCCCCTTTTATGGCTTTTAGCATCTGCCTTATGTATTGAGGTGCTCCTATGTTGGGTGCATAAATATTTACAATTGTTATATCTTCTTCTTGGATTGATCCCTTGATCATTATGTAGTGTCCTTCTTTGTCTCTTGTAATAGTCTTTATTTTAAAGTCTATTTTGTCTGATATGAGAATTGCTACTCCAACTTTCTTTTGATTTCCATTTGCATGGAATATCTTTTTCCATCCCCTCACTTTCAGTCTGTTTGTGTCCCTAGGACTGAAGTGGGTCTCTGTAGACAGCATATATACAGGTCTTGTTTTCAAGACCTTGGTTTTGTTCAGCCAGTCTGTGTCTTTTGGTTGGAGCATTTAAACCATTTACATTTTAGGTAATTATCAATATGTATGTTCCTATTACCATTTTCTTAATTGTTTTGGGTTTGTTTTTGTAGGTCTTTTCCTTCTCTTGTGTTTCCTGGCTAGGGAAGTTTCTTTAGCATTTGTTGTAACGCTGGTTTGGTAGTGTTGAATTCTCTTAACTTTTGCTTGTCTGTAAAGGTTTTAATTTCTCTATCAAATCTGAATGAGATCCTTGCTGGGTAGAGTAATCTTGATTGTAGGATTTTCCCTATCATCACTTTAAATATGTCTTGCCACTCCCTTCTGGTTTGCAGAGTTTCTGCTGAAAGATTACCTGTTAACCTTATGGGGATTTCCTTCTATGTTATTTGTTGTTTTTCCCTTGCTGCTTTTAATATTTTTTCTTTGTATTTATTTTTTGATTTTTTGACACAGGCCCAGCAGGATATTGCCCACACAGTGGGTTTAGGAATCTCCAGTCTTACACAGGGACAAACCTGCCCAAACTTTGCCGAAGAAGGAGACATTATATCTATTATTCAGTCAGAAAAGAAATCTGCCTCTATCTCCCAAGGCTGTTTGCTAGACAAATATCCATGAAAAGAGTCCAGAACAAAAGGTATCACAAGACATGTAAAAAACAAAATGGAAAATTGCCCCTCAACAAAATATTTTAATAGAACCTCATTATTCACAATTCGGTACTTGAGAATTCACTTACTGAAATTTATGTGTAATCCTAAAATCAATACTTGCGACACTTTCACATGCAGACCTGGGCAGAGTGGGAAAAAGTTGAGTTGCCTGACACTCAGGTTCCCAGCTAAGGCCAAACAAGGGGACTCACGGCCATTTTGTTTTAGTTCTTATACAGTATACAAATGTCTTTTCTGTAGTCTACTAAGTGTCATGTTCTTGGCATTTTTGTGCACTTTTTTCAGTAATTTTGCTATTTAAAATGGCCTTGAAGAGTGCTGAAGTACTCTCTAGTATTCCTAAGTACAAGAAGGCTATGGTGTGTCTTATGGAGAAAATAAGTGTGTTAGATAAGCTTCATTCAGGCCTAAGTTATAGTGATGTTGGCAGTGAGTTCGAAGTTAATGAATCACAAGTATTAAATACGATGTCTTTAAACAGAAACAGTCATAAAACAAGGTTGTGCATTGATCTGTTGATGGAAACGCTGTTCCCAGAGGCTCACAACATTTTCACATACATTTTCAGGCTCACAATAATCCTGTATTTCCCCTAGGAGTAAGAGTTCAGGATCCACTAACTCAGTGTATGCTGCAACGTTATGGACCATCACTACTGTGAGTGATGGGAATCGGCTGGACAGTCACAAATGGCGGCAACGGTGCTTCCGCTCTTGCTCCCTTACAGCCTCTCCTCAACAAAACAGCAAGAGGGGGCTTCCCTGGTGGCGCAGTGGTTAAGAATCTGCCTGCCAATGCAGGGGACACGGGTTCGAGCCCTGGTCTGGGAAGATTCCACATGCCACGGAGGAACTAGGCCCGTGAGCCACAACTACTGAGCCTGCGCGTCTGGAGCTTGTGCTCTGCTACGTGAGAGGCCCGCGCACCGCGATGAAGAGTAGCCCCCGCTCGCCGCAACTAGAGAAAGCCCTCACACAGAAACAAAGACCCAACACAGCAAAATAATAAATAAATAAATAAATAATTTTTTTAAAAAAACAGCAAGAGAGATCTTGTAAAACTTAAGCAAAATCATAGCTCGACTCTGTTCAGATGTTCTCCACTGACTTTCCCCTCTCAGAATCAAAAGCAAACTTATCTCAGTGGTCCTACAGCATCTTCATTCCCCATCTTGCCTGTGTAGCCTCTGGCTTTAGCTTCTTCCACTCTCCCCCTTGCTCATTCTGCGTCAGCCACCCTGCCTTCCTTGCTGTTCATGGAACAGACAGTTTCCTGCTTCAAGACCTCTGCACTTACTTCTCCTCTGTCTAGAAAGCTCTTGTTCTTTTTCCAGATATCTAAACGACTTATTCCCTCATCTCTTTCAGGTCTTTGCTAAAATCTCACCTTTCCATTGAGGCCATCACTGACCAACCTACTTAAAATTGCAAGCCTGTCCCTCCCAACCCTGGTACTCCCCATACCCTATCTCTGCTTTATTGGTCTCCATGGCACTACCACCATCTGATATAGTATAAATTTACATGTGCATTTGTTTATCCGTATCCTTCCCAAAATATGCAGGGATTATTATTGTCGGTTTTATTCATGGCTGTATACCCAGAACCTAGAACAGTGCCTGACTCACAAGAGATTTTTATTCAATAAGTATTTATTGAATAAATGAAATAAAAATCTCTTCAAGTTTTCAGTGACTTTCTTTTTTGCAGTATGGTAAGCTTTACCTTAATCTGCTCCTAAAGAAAGCTCCTGAGAATATTTCTTCAAAACAGATAAATTAACAGTGAGAGAGGCAGAGCTCAGAAGTCTTGCTCAGGCTCAGCAAGGGGAGAAAGCTAACTGGGAAAAGGTAGCAGAGTATTTTCAAGCTGTCTTGAAAAGAGAGGAATGGCAAACCTCTTCATGTTTCACCTTGACAAAAATGTTTTTAGCAGCATGAGAGTTGATATTAGTTTTAAAAATAACAATTAAGAAAAAAAAACCCTACTCAGAAAAGTGCTGTTGTCTGTCTAATTTCTTTGTACAATAGTATCAAATCAAACGAATCCCTCATGAAGGAAGAAGAGAGTGCTTTTTCCTTAGAAAACAAAACAGAGTCTAGCTAAACTGCCCACAAAACATGAACTGTTTCATTTGACTAACTGAGAGCACAACTTAATTCCTAAATAAGGAAGCAATCGCCGTTAATAAAAGGCAAGCCCCTCACAAGCATGTTTCTCTCTGCCCTAAACAGATATGGAGAGAACTCATGGTGCTTCAGCGTGTTGCAACAGACGGCCACAGATAAATGGCACAAATACCAGGCGGCCTTTGAAACAGATGGTTTGGTTTGGTGTTAAGGCTAATCCTGAGTTTTACCATCAGGTGGTTTTCTCATGCTGTTGTAATCCAAATTTCTCCAGACCTCACCAACTGGGGAGTGTAAACAAGGCCACATGATCTATAAGAACTTCAAATTCACTAACTTAATGCCCCACAGAACATAGGACCTGCGGCCTCCCTTCAATGTGTCATGCAGTTATTATATGGGATTCCTTACGTGCGTTATTTTGGGTGCTCGTGAAGAGTCCTTTCAAGACGTTCCATCTGCTAGTGTCCCCCAAACCAACTGAGAGGAGCATTTTGGCTGCCCAAGCTCAATCATAAGAACACACATCAAGGGACTTCCCTGGCGGTCCAGTGGTTAAGACTTTGCCTTCCAGTGCAGGGGGTGCAGGTTCGATCCCTGGTCAGGGAGCTAAGATCCCACATGACTTGGGGCCAAAAGGCCAAAACATAAAATAGAAGCAATATTGTAACAAATTCAATAAAGACTTTTAAAAAAATGGTCCCCATCAAAAACAACAACAACAACAAAAAACACACATCAACACCAAGGGTATCAACCCTTGAGAGTCAAAGCAGAGCCAGTTTTCCCACAGTCCTCACGACCCTGAGCCATGCTGCGGCGCAAGTAAGAATGCTGCTCTTCTGAGCTGGGTCACACTTGGATGTCATGAGAGCAGCACTTCTGTCTGCTTCTGCTGGCAACCTCTCTGTGTAAAGGACTTGAACAGGTATGTATTTTGGCAGACTCAGGAACATGCATACATACATATATACATACATCTGTACATGTATATAACATAATATGACCCTGAAGTAAGAGCTATCAGATATAGACAATGCACTACTGGAAGACAAAAGAGATAGAGGACTCGAGAAGGAAAGGCTTCATGATGGAAGGGGCATATATGTAGACCTCAGTCTATAGGTAGTCTACGTGTATCATTATTCTTACTTAATTCATGGCTAGAAAGTCTCTTTCCTCAGTTCCCCTGATCCCTGTATTTCAAGAAGGCAATCTGAAACTCTAATGTATTAGTGGACTCACTTGAAAATTTTCTCATATACAAAGTAGTTATGTTTGGTGTCTCACTGAGAAGATATGAAAGATTACTTTGGTCTATGCTATTTGGGATAACCTTTTCTCATATATCACCTGGTTTAAAAAATATTTCTGATCAATAATACCCTGCTTTTATGGAAACTGCATTCTAGTGCTCTAAAGAACAATGGTGAAGGGAAGGGGAAAAATGGTAGGGTGAGATGTGGGTCAGTGGTTAGTAATTTATATAGAGTGGTCAAAGGTAGACTTTAATTAAGTGACATGTAAACAAAATCCTGAAGACAGTGAAAGGAACAAGCCATGTAGATATCTAGGGAAGAGCATTCCAGACACAGGGGCTAGCAATGCAAAGGCCCTGACGTGGGCATAATTAGCGTGCTCAAGGAAGAGAAAAGATACAGAGCATGGTGTGTAAGAGGTAAAGTGGTAGGAGTTGCAGTCAAAGAGGTAGCCCAGAGCCAGATCACATACAACTTTATAAGCCAATATCAGGACTTTGCTTTTTTTATAATCTTTTTTTATTGAGATATAATTGACATATTAGTTTCGTGTACACAGCATCATTCAATATTTGAATATATCACAAAATGATCACCACAATAAGTCTAGCTAACATAGATCACCACACATAGCTACAGTTTTTTTCCTTGGGATAAGAACTTTTAAGATCTGCTATCTTAGCAACTTTCAAATATACAAAACAGTATTTTGTACTGTACAAAACAGTATAGTCATGATGCTGTGCATTACACCTCCATGACTTTATTTTATAAGCGGAAGTTTGTACCTCTTGACCCCCTTTACCCATTTCACTCATTCCCACTCCCCACCTCTGGCAACCACCCATTTGATCTGTTCTCTGTATCTATGAGCTCAGTTTTTTTGTTTTGCTTTTTGTTTGTTTCCTTTTTTTTTTAGATTTTATATATAAGTGAGATCATATAGTATCTGTCTTTCTCTGTTTGACTTATTTCACGTAGCATAATGCCCTCAAGATCCATCCATGTTATCATAAATGGCAAAATTTCATTCTTTTGTATGGCTGAATTATATATATATATATTTGTGTATACATATACACAAATAAATGTGTGTGTGTATATATATCTATCTCACATTTTCTTTATCCATTCTTCCATTGATGGACACTTAGGTTGTTTCCATATCTTGGCTTTTGTAAATAATGCTGCAGTGAACATGGGGGTGCAGATATCTTTTCAAATAAGTGTTTTTATTTTCTTCGGATAAATACCTAGAAGTGGAATTGCTGGATACTATGGACTTTGCATTTACTTTGAGAGAGATAGAAAGACATTAGAAAGTTTTAAGCAGAGAAATGGTGCTGTCTAAATCAAGATTTAAAAAGATCACAGTGAATGCTTTGTTATGGCAAACTACAGTGGACAAAGTGGAAGCAGGGAGACTGGTTAAGAGGCTTGTGTAACATATGATAGTGACTTGGATCATAAGGGAAGGAGCGAAGGGTATATAAAGTGGTCCGATGCTGCATAGATAAGACAGAACTTGCTAACAGATTGGATGTGGGGTTTGAAAGAAAGAGAAGAGTCAAGTGTGACTCCAAGGCTGTTGGTCTGAACTAGGAGGGTAGAGTTGTCATTTAATGGGATGGGAAACCTACAGGAGGAACGTGCTGGGGCAGGTGAAGACATGAAAATAGAGAAATCAGTTCTGGAGAGTAGGACCTTTGAGGCTTTGGAGTTCACCTGATTTGGGTTAGATCTGCTCTTGCTCTGCAGTTCATTAGTTACACAACCTTCAGCATTAACTCAGCTCTTCTGAGGCTCAGTTTCCTCACCTGTATCATGAGGATAATAGAACCCAAGGTGTAGGATAGTTGTTGTGAAGATTCAACAAAGAGCAGATATAAAGTACCTAAAACACAGATTTTAATAGACGCTAAAATACAACAAAACCAAGTGTGTGTGTGTGTGTGTGTGTGTGTGTGTGTGTGTATGATTAATAAATGGGGTTTATCATAATCTTCGTGAAATTAGGTGTGAGATTTCTTATGGCACTGTGAGAATTACTTGCAGAAAATTTTCTTAGATTGTGTTTTAATTAGATGAATTCTAAACACTTAAGAAAGGAGATCCTTATCCCGTATCATTCAGTATTTATGTTTATCATAGCAATGTGTCCTTTACTTTTTAGCTCCTTTTTTGGCTTTACTATTCACAGTATGCTGTGCTCTTTCATAGGTGTTTTAGTTTTTTTCTCATCTTGGCCAGAAAGCTAAAGCATCAGTCAGTCTGGTAGACTTTTGTACAAACCAGTAAGTGCTCTCTTGGTTTTATTCTTTTGGAATTTATATAGTGCCTCAGATCACCAAGGCATCAAGATACTATTCTGATTTGTTTGTTTCCTGTTCTCCCAAATTATTAACTTATACCCTCCTTCCTAAACATCTTGTTTACTTTTAAATAGATTATTATTTTATGTTGGATAGTGTCTGGTAGAACTGTCCTGAATTAAAAACTGAGTAAATATCTTTATTCTCAGAAGAAGAGACTGACCTGACATATTTCCCCGACAGGCAATAGGGTTTGTTGTTTTTTTTTTTAATAATCTTTTATATTTATTATGTAGTTACTTTTATTTATTTATTTTTGGCTGTGTTGGGTCTTCGTTTCTGCGCGAGGGCTTTCTCCAGTTGCGGCGAGTGGGGGCCACTCTTCATCGCGGTGCGCGGGCCTCTCACTATCGTGGCCTCTCTTGTTGTGGAGCACAGGCTCCAGACGCGCAGGCTCAGTAGTTGTGGCTCGCGGGCCCAGTTGCTCCGCGGCACGTGGGATCTTCCCAGACCAGGGCTTGAACCCGTGTCCCCTGCATTGGCAGGCAGATTCTCAACCACTGCGCCACCAGGGAAGCCCGGCAATAGGGTTTTGATTCTGACTCAGTCACTCCATCTCCAACATCAGGGCCTGTCAGCTGCCAGCATTTCCTAGATACGAGTTTCCTCAAACCGCACTTCACTAGGCCCTTACCTCACTCATCCTCCCCACTCGCTGACAAGACACCCTTCAGCTCCATTTGAGGTGGGGTTTTTATACACACCTGTCCTGCATTATTCTCACAACGCTAGGCCACGGACAGTGTAAGGACTGCTTCGCTTCCTGTGTGTTCCATCAACTCAAAATCAGTTATTTGTCTTTATGCTTGACACCTAACTCAGGTGCCAGCGGCGTACCCTTTAATGCTGGTTTTGATAATTCTAGGTGCTCTGAGGTTTACTTTCATTAAGTTATTTGAACGAACCACATTTTTTGTATCTTCCTGAAGATTTCTCCCCTTAAATGTCCATCTTAATTTACTACCATGGCCATATCTGTTTTACCCTTGACCCCACTTTTGAGGTACTCCCTGAATTTACTTGTCACCATACTTTTTATTACTTCTACCTGAAATATCTCTATTCCTCACCCACATGAAGTTTCACTCAGTTTCCAAGACTCAGTTCTAATACTGCTTCTTCCTTAAAGTCGCTTCATTGTGCACTGACTCACCCCTACTGCACTTATCAGGGTAACGCCTGTAACAGAGTACTAGTGTACATGTCCCCAATTGACCATAAGCCCCCAAAGGGCAGGCACAATAACTGGCTTATGTTTTATTTTCCAAAAATTCCTTGAATGTCGTAGATGGTCAGTAAATGTGGGTTGACATAATATGCTTCTTTTTTTTTTTTAATTTTTATTTATTTATTTATTTATTTATTTATTTATGGCTGTGTTGGGTCTTCGTTTCTGTGCGAGGGCTTTTTCTAGTTGTGGCAAGCGGGGGCCACTCTTCATCGTGGTGCGCGGGCCTCTCACTATCGCGGCCTCTCTTGTTGCAGAGCACAGGCTCCAGATGCGCAGGCTCAGTAGTTGTGGCTCACGGGCCTAGTCGCTCCGCGGCATGTGGGATCTTCCCAGACCAGGGCTCGAACCCGTGTCCCCTGCATTGGCAGGCGGATTCTCAACCACTGCGCCACCAGGGAAGTCCCATAATATGCTTCTTTTCTTAATATGTCTTTATTTTTTATCCGCTTTGTCTTCGTCGTCAACATTGTTCTAGCATAACAATCCATGTCAGTTTTTTTGCTGCTAAACACAGTTTCAGTAATTCAACAAGTGTGAGCATCTTCTACATGACTTTTAACGAATTTGGACTTAGGAATGCAGTGAATTAATGCATAATCCCTTCCTTAGAGAAGCTTACAGTATGCAAGGAAAAACTGACAAGTAGATAATATATACTGTGACGGCAGTGACATTTTTCACAGTGGTATCTGAGTGGCTAAAGAGCTTCAGAGGGTCTCATTATGTGGGGTTTGGGTGAACTGAAGAGTGTAATCAATATGTTAAGCACCTAGAACAGCCCTGCATATGGAAGGCACAGAATAAATGCTGTCTGTTGCATACATTATATGGTGGCAGCTAAGAGGTAAGTTCAGAGAACAGTAACAGGGCATGACTGCTGGTGAGGCCCTTTCAGTGCGCCGTGATGTTGATATGGCTTTCCTGACTTACTGCAGACCTCAGCTTTCAGTCACTTACACCCTCAGTTGAGGACTCCCTGGGTCTCATCTAAAAAAAATGATGAAAAGAATAAGACTAAATCGTTCCCCAGATGACTAAGATAGCTCCCTTTTAGCAGTTTCCAGAATCTCCCTGCCAAAAACAGCTACCTTTAAAAATGGACCTACAGCATCAATGTAAGAAAGAAGGAAAGAAACAAAATTATTATGAAATTATTTTTAAATATTAGAATACTTCCTCAAATGATTGTCAAAGTTTAGTTTGGTATAAGATGTTCTAATTTTATTTGTAATTATGTAAACTTTTCATTCATCCGTTAGTAATTTACTTATTTATTGAACAAACATCTATTGAAAACCTATTATGTGATGATTTCTTTCCCAGGATCCAGAGATACAAAGACAAATTAGATGACCCTTGCCTCCAATTAGCTTATCCCAATGGATTGAAAAGCAAAATAAATAAAACAATTCAGTATATCATTGTAAGAGTTAAGTCAGAGGTGTCCATGGGTTTTTAAATAGAAAAGAAGAGCGTCTAAATCAGACTTGGAGGCAAAAGGAAAGGCTTTTTGAAAGAAATGATGTGCTTAAACTGATTGAAGGACAAAGACAGGCTAACGTGACATAACTACTAGACAGTAGAACCATTTGACCAAGTACATCCAGATTCCATTATAACAGTTAGATTTTCCTCCTTTTTTAAAATCTGTGCTCTTCCTGGCCTTAAATGATAACCAGGAGGAAACACCTATGGAGAAGACTTCTCTCTACTGCCTTTGAAGAAGCATAATTCTAACATGAAGTACCTTTTATGGGCTTAAATGATCAAAAGAGAAGCCTGCTGAGATGGGTTTCATAGGAGCAGTGGCTTTAAGAGTTGAGAGTCCTAGGAAAAACCATGTGTCTGTCACCAGACAGGTGCTACGAAAATAAATCACTGTTACTTCTATTTCCTGAAAATGCACTCTTTTACCAGGTTTTACATGAATGTACTGATTAATATTTTAGCCATAAAGCTTACAAGGTAACATTCTCATATGAATATCCTAATAGCTTTTATTCTATGACAAAGATGGGATTGAGGAACTGAATTTGAGTCACATAACCATTGTTTCTTTTGTTTAAATTCACCACGTGAAATAAGATTTAACATAATACCGGCTAAGACTAGCACAGTGCTTTGAGATGGACTCCAAATATTTCTCACTGAGTAATTTAAAACCAGCGGTATACTGTGTGCCTATTTCTTTTTAAGATAATAAAATGTGGCAACACCTTTCACCTTTATTATCTTTAAGACATTTCCTTAAACTTTAGATGCTTAAAAAATTAACATCTTTCTCTTTATTCTTGTATAAACCGGAGACACCATGAATTGTTACGCATTAACTATGGCCAATAATAGCTTTGTAATATTTCAGTGTTCTGCCATCTTCTGGTAATTTTTATAATTCTTCATATACCTAAAGCTTTCCCCTCAAATTTTTTTTTTTAATTTATTTATTTATTTTCGGCTGTGTTGGGTCTTCGTTGCTGTGCACAGGCTTTCTCTAGTTGCGGTGCGCGGGCTTCTCATTGCGGTGGCTTCTCTTGTTGTGGAGCACAGGCTTTAGGCGCGCAGGCTTCAGTAGTTGTGGCACATGGGCTCAGTGGTTGTGGCTCTCAGGCTATAGAGCTCAGGCTCAGTAGTTGTGGCACACGGCCTTAGTTGCTCTGTGGCATGTGGGATCTTCCCAGGCCAGGGCTTGAACCCGTGTCCCTTGCATTGGCAGGCAGATTCTTAACCACTGCGCCACCGGGGAAGCCCTCCCCTCAAATTTTATACACTTCCCTGTCTTTATAAAGAGAATATTTTAATCTGGGATGATCATTATGAAAATGTATTCTTTCACACTGCTTTAATACTATGATACCATTAGGATTACTGAGATGTACATAATTATTTTCTCCTACACTCAATGACCTTTGAATTCTTTTATCTGATTTTCATATTGTTGCTTTTTCTTTGCTATCAGACTGTTTGTCCTCACTTTTTATAGTTGGTATTTTCACCTCCCCTTTCAACGCTCCCTGTTATAATATGGTATTTCAAATGCAGTTTATTTCAGCAAATGTTAATTGAAGATATACTACGTATTAGTCACTGTATTAAGTGCTAGGTATTCAAAGATAAATAAAACATGGTCTCAGCCTTTAAAGAGCAAGAAAAAATAGAGATGTAAAAAGGTAATTACAATTCTGTGTGAGAATTGCGATGAATTGGATTTTATTCTATGGACAATGTGGTTTGTTTCTCCCAGGCCTTGCCAATGTGGGATGACCCAAGACAGAATGGAAGGGTTCAACATCAGTGGGCCAGGGAAGAATTCAAGGCAGAGTTGTTTGCAGTGCACCTCCTATAGATAAAGATACGTGCTATCAAAAAAATTAGGATAAACTTGTAAGAATTCTGTCAAAGATCAGAAGAAATTACTCTTAGTAAGATCAAGGACACTATTTTGGTTTATGAGCTTTGCATACTTACTTGTGACCTCTGTTTTGACCACTTGGGGTCTTATTTTGCTAACTTTCTGTTTCTACAACAGGTACAAAATAGTTTGGAATGCTCAATGAGTGAAATCCCAGTGAGTGAAATGTTAATGCATTTATTGTGAGGATTTGTTTTATATTATATTATACATATCACATTTTATTATAGCACATCATATTTTATTGTCCTGACCTATCACATATCACTGTCACATAGCATTTTCTAATGAGAAAAAAATTCAAAAATGTATGAGACATACAGATAGCCTCTGAGTTAATGTGGGGTCATGTTTCTAAATACGTTTTCTGTATGAAAAAATGTGTGTTTATGATAGAATCATATGCTTGAACCTTATAATAATGCATAGAAAATATGTCTCTCAGCGTTAAATAGTCAACCTACCAAAAATTTCTGGTAGCAAACATATTCTTGTCTTTTCATATTTAAAATAGAATTCTTTGCATAATGTATCCTCTAATAAATATTGGCCAGTTTATTATCATTATCATTCAAAATAATATGCTACCAGAATCACTTTAGAACCCTCCTGAAATGCCTACGTATTCTGAAAAAATTTTAGTCCTATGCATGAAATTAACTACACTATCATTAAAGCAAAAAATAATAATGAAACAGTAATATATTCAGTCTTTGAGCTGGCTGAATTTCAATTTAACCTCAAGGTTAGACCTTTGTCTACTTCACCCCATTCCCTTGCATAACAGTCACATAACACTCCTACAAGTTACATCTTTTATTTCATGTAATGATTTTCAAGAGGCTGGGTGGGAAGGGTATACATCAGTTTCTCCAGGTAGTACGTATAGTTTGAAGTTATGACCTCTCAAAATTTTTGTATTTCCACTCCACATTTCTTTTACTGGGATCCCACCCTCCCTGCACCTCCTCCATTACATGTGCAGATAAGAAAATCACTACTATAAAATTTGAAGATGATTTGGGGCTGGAAAATTTTCAAAGCACTAGTCACTAATTGGCTATTGTGACTGTTTTCAAATCCCAATGAAATCTAATTTCTAGCAGTATAACTTTTTGATGAACTCTCCAGGATACATTAGTGGCAAAATGTTACCTTAGTGATTAGAGTCATGTAGAATTTTTGCATATAAACCAGTAAAGTTTGCCAAAAATAATGATTTTTTTACATTTACGGCAGTTACCATAAACCATTCTTCCCTTGGGCTTCTTGCAGTTCTGGAACAATTATTTATTGGAACCAATGATGATATGGTTTTGTTCTTCTCAGCCTTAATATCTGATTATGTCAGGAGACTATTTCTATGAACCCCGAAACCCAAGGTGATACTAAGCTGAAATTAAGGAAACTGAGATCCTATAATGAAATCATGTCTCTTCGCATAATACTGTTTCCTGTCCAATAACAAAGACCCAAGAGGGAGCAGAAAAAGTTATGTGGTTTCTAACACACTGATAAAAAGAATAGCAACTATCAGCAGTGGCCAGACCATCACCGCAGTCCACTTGCACCACATGAAAAATCCTGGCCCCGTAAGACCTAGCTTCATGATTTATCACAAACAAAACTTTGAATGTCCAGAAGCTGAATTACTTGCTTGTTTAATAAATGGGTTACACTGATACTTCCACATAATATTCAGAGTTCTAGGGTACTTCAGTGTCTGCTCCTAGAGGCAAGGAAAAGCCTGGTGTAGTAGTCAGGATTCTCCAGAGAAACGGAATTAATTATATAGTAGAGAGATTTTGAAGAATTGGCTCATGCAACTGTGAAGGCTGAGAAGTTACAATATCGGCCATCTGCAAGCTGGAGACCTAGGAAAGCCAGTCGTGTAATTCAGTCCAAGTTCAAAGGCCTGAGAACCAGGGCATCCAATGGTGTAAGTCCCACTCCAGGAGCGGAAGAAGATGAGATGAGAAGTCCCAGCTCAAGCAATGAGGCAGGAACAAAGGCAAATTCTTCCTTCCTCTGCCTTTTTTGTTCTATTTAGACCTTCAGTGGACTGGATGATGCCCACCCACGTGGGGAGGGCAGTAACTTTACAGAACCCACTGATTCCAATGCTAATCTCATCCAGAAACACATTCACAGACACCCTGTGGCCAGTCAAGGTGACACATAAAAACTTAACCATCACAGATGGCAAAAGTGAATTCTAGGCAATTCATCCACATGTTTCTACTAAAAACAAGTCTATTTTTATTTATTTTAGATAAACTCATTTTCCACATAGATATTATTTTTAAAAGAATTCACTGCTAATATCATTTGAAAGTCTCTCTGAGTCTATGCAATGGGACCACACCATTAGAACAAACAATATGAAAAAATTAGCAAGAATCAAAATCTTTCAGGCAGACCAGTCTTTGAGGAAGGAAGCCCAGTGTACATTTGCCTTATAATCAAACATTCTAAGAGAGTGTGTATGAATATATGAGTAATGAGACCTGAGAAGGAACAATAAGATAGGAATAGAAGGTAATTATTTTGGTTTTGGTTTTGGTTTTGCCATAGAAACTAGGGTAAAAAAATCAAAGTATCCAAGGCAAATACCCCAAATTTGAAACTATACTTCTGAGTCTTTTCATAGGGAAGATGCTGAGACTTTGGCAAAAGGGTATAATAAAACTGTGTTCAGATTGCCTCATCATGTTTTGCTGTTGCAGAAACTTGTAAGTAGAATGAAGTTCTAAAACCGTGTGTATTGAGGAGGAGGGTTTATATCCAAACTTCAGACGTAGACAATTTGGTGTGCATGGAAGGATTTTCCTTTAAGCGTGACAGCCTAAGGAAGTTAAATGTGTTACCCAAAAGGCTTTTCCCTGCAGTTTAAGTATTCAGAAGTCTCAAGACATGAGCTCTACATTAACTGCATGGCATAGAGGCCTATTACAAACTTGGTCAGCCTCTGCCCAGGGCAGTACAATGGAAAGAACCCTACACTAAGAATACCTGGGTGTGAGTTCTGCCATTGCACTTTACTAGTTGTGTGGCCTTGATACATCATTTGACTTCTCTGAGACGCAGTTTCCCCCTCTGTAAAATTACGGTAATAATTCCTTTCTACCTCACAGAGGTGTTTGTCAAAGTTCAATGGTATTGACATGTACACATTGCTATATTTAAAATGGATAACCAACAAGGTCCTACTGTATAGCACAGGGAACTCTGCTCAATGTTATGTAACAGGCTAATTGGGAAAAGAATTTGAAAAAGAATAGATCCATGTATATGTATAACTGAATCACTTTGATGTACATCTGAAAGTAACACAACATTGTTAATCAACTATATTCCAATATAAAATAAAAATTAAAGAAAAATTCAATGAGATTAAGAACATGAAAGCTAAATGTAAACAGAAAAACAGTATATATTGATATATTAGCTCTTATTAAAATGCATCAGAGCTCTATTATCCTTAAACCCAAGCAAGAAAGACCCCTGCCCTGAGCCCTGCTCTTTCAAGTCCCCCTTCTGGCCTTCTTTTTGCCACTTTCCTTCCCACCAGTTGAGGAGTTTGCAGAGTCAAGGGGGCATGTCCACCAGAAGCCTATGCATTCCTTCTAGACCATACTCCAAGTATGCAGACCCTATAATTATTTATCCAAACTGTCCTGATCCCATTTTCTGCACCCATAGACCACTTAACCCCAGTCCATTCCCTGAGGGGGAGCCATACCACTGGTGCAACTCCCTAGGCCCAAGGGTGGCCAAGGGATGGCTGTCTGTGGGGTGTGGATAGAGGGTAGATGTGCACTTAGCAGGGCCACGTGCATACTGGTAACGCCCTCACGGTGCAGGAAAGAGCTGGAAGTGGAAAGAGAAGAGGGTCGTGAAGCTGCCATTGAAGAACATATTTTAAAATTCGATAGCTTGACATAACTTTAAATATTTAGAAATGCAGTATACCAGGCTCTGTTTCTACGTTTGCCTCAAGCTCCACAAATATTAACTGTTTCACAGTTGCCATCATAAGTCATTTCATGGATTTGCAACTTATTCCCACACATACTTTCTTCTAATTTTAGGGCTAATTATTTGTTGTTAAATATTTTACCCTGGAGAAGAAAATATACTACTATGTACTGAAATCTTTTTTGAGTTCTTTAGTCTGGGCAAAATCCCAACCATTTCTCCATTATTATGCCACCTGCTGGGCTCTTGCTTACACTGCAGCTGTCTAACCAATGTGTAGGTATGCTAAAGATTTCATACTGGGATGGTGTTGGCGGAAAGACACAATCCTTTTCTCACATCAGCTTGAAAAATAAAAAATTATAATCTCTTTTTCTTTGGTAGCCAAAGATAATCTCCTTTCTAAAAATGTTGAATATAAAAGGATGATAAGGAGACTACATAGTTAAAGTTTTATACCTAAATCGTCTCTATGTCGAATCTCTGTAATGATTTTGTGTCTTATCTGTAAATAGCATAGAATACTATTTATCAGCAGAAGAACTAGTTTAAATTACTTTCAGTCTTGATGAGAAATGTGAAGAGACTGAAGTACACTACACATTGGCATTTGTACAATTGGCAGCTTGGCAAATAGCAGCAATATCCACCTTCCTATATTTATCATGTAGTCGACTAGCCCAAGATATTAAACAGGGCAAGTATGTCAGGTAATCAGCTTTTTTCATTAAACCTGATACTATCATTTTTATTCTTCAGTGCTTCCCTGTATCAGGAAGTCCTGTGTATACTAGAAGCACCCAAAGAATGTAGAAAATCTACTACAAATATTTTGTTAGGCAGAAAATGATTTTAGTTGCCCCTATTTGACTTCATAGATTATGTCAAAATGTTCAATACCTTTCCATCTCAATGCAAAAACATCACAATCATTGCCATATCCTGCCTTTGTACAGAACCTTTTTGTTCCAAGATTGTACTTTTATATCTATTTTCTCACTTTTGCGTCATGACAATCCTACATGTTAAGTAACACATAACACAAACATGTCACAGTCACCTTAATGTTTTCACTAGCCATCTCCTATTTTTTTTTTTATCCATCATTCCTTGGCAATTGAGCCATTCCAAATAATTGTAATGGATATAGACATCTTTTCTTGTCCAAGTCTTTGAGCTGTCTTTTAAACAAGGCCAACTCATACATGAAACAAGCCCCAGACAGTTGATTAAAAACAGCCTTGGATATTCTAATCCTTTGTTAAGCGATGGTCCACAGGGGTCGCACACTCAAATGCCTCCAAGGAGCAGCAGTTAACAAAACTTACGCAGTGCACCACAAAATCCTAGGCTGTTTTTGTATGCTCAAACTCCGCATTTGTCTAGTTATTATATTGCTTTTCAAAATCTTTGGGTAGTACCACCTCTCAGAGCACCATCTAGTGACCCCACCCCTTCTAGCTGTCCTTGCCCTCGCCTTTCCTTACATCTCCTTCTTCAACCCTGCATATTTTTCAAACTCATGGCTATAGGCTTTATCTTCCATTCTGGACTCCAGAACTGCCCCTTGATTCATGCTATATTGGGTTTCTACAGTTTTGACACTTTGGTTTTTTCAGACAGAATTTGCAATACCCAATACCCTACGTTCCTACTTTCGCTGCTAGGTATTGTCCTCTGAAGTACAGAGCCAAAATTAATTATATCTATCTTAACTATAAGCATCTGGTGGGCCTGCTCTATAGTCTGACCCCCTGTCTACCACCCATGCTTGTGAGAGAAAGACTGATCATCCCAACACTTACTAAAATCTATCACTACTTTAAGTATTCAGGTTCATTTCCAATTAATTATATTTAACTGCCAGGCCATGTTTGAATGATATACTTTAGCATATAGCACTCAGGTACAATGGCCTACAGTCTCCAGGATTAATCCTTTTTCTTTAAAAGAAAAAAAAATTAATAGGTACAAATTTTGCCCTGTTTCAGGCATCAAACCCTTCTTCTGTAATCAATGATCAGTATGAATATATAAGAACTCATTAACATTTCATTCCCTGTTTTGATTTAAATTTAAACTTTCCCATCACAGGTTATCAACAGAATGTCTGATCACATTTGACCTTTCAGGGCATAAAACTTAATTTTTTTCAGATTCCTCTAAATATTATAAAGCATAATAGGTCATCTCACTGTTATCTTTTCTTATATAGGAAATTTAGTTCATTTAAAGAAAAATGTCCAAATGATATCTCAGTAATCTTTGAAGAAGTAAATGAATGTATTTTCTTTATTGCCAGTGAGGATCTACAAAACAGGTTTGCAATTCTAAAAAATGGTTCACCTATATATTAAGTGTATCTCCTATATTATTAGAGCTTTCTTATGCTCAAAATTTCTTAAGGAATGTGTTAGAGATAGATAGTTGTGTGGATGGATAAACTTATCTCAATTTATCAGTATGTTTATTATATTACATGGGACTTTTCTATTACCCTATAATGACTGATAAAAAGGGGTCTTTTATATGTAAGATATAATTAATGAAGTCAAAGTGGTTTTGGCTAATTTTTCAACTCTTTTAAACATCTCACAAGCAGCATAGACCTATCATATGGAGGGTGTGTGTGTGTGTGTGTGTATGTGTGTGTTTCCCTCCTACATATCAAAAGTAGTAAATTGGTTACAGAAGGAAATAAGTCTGAAGTAACTTGGAAAAGACCTTGACTTAAATAACTGAAATTATATCACACTATATAATAGTCTTTTAACAGATAGCCTATCACCTGAAAGTCACTTAGTGCATAATAGTAATTTATGGATGGCAGTTATTAAGAGTAACTTATACCATAATGGTGCCTTTTCTGTAAGTATTTTAATAACAAAAGGTATCTGGCTCTTGTAGTTATACTGATAACTAAGATTTATTGAGCACTTACTATGTATTAAATTTAATTTTCATAGCCACCCTCTGAAATAAGTACTATTACTACCCTCTCATTTTGTGTGTAAGGATAGTAATAGTACTTATTTCAGAGGGTGGTTCAGTGGATTCAGGGCTCGTGTATATATCCACTCTACTCTGCTATTTTTCAAGAGTAGTGAAAGACTTAAAAGAGAAAGGGGATGGGGAGGGGGGAAATGGCCCACCTCTCGAACTTTGTTTTAAGCATTACTCACTTACTAAGCTTCTAAAGATTTTATACTTGTTCATAGTTTATACATGTTATTTTTTCAAGGTTAAACTGCAAAATAAAAATGGTATTGTACAAGCAATAGTAATAGCTTATATTTTCCACCTAACCAGAGGTTGGAAGCATTTCCTAACCAGAGGTTGGAAACACTTTTCACGCATCACTGAAAAACAGCTCCCTTTAACTGAATAATGCTAATATTTATTAGCAATTAATAGTCTCAAACAGGACAGTATTTTCAAATTCAAGAGCAATCTGAAGTAAGCAGAATGTGAATACACCACAGAAGAGTTGCCATATTTCAAAATAAAATGTTCAGCACCTTACACACCACAGTTCCTTAGTATTGATTGCTACTAATGCCAGAGCAGATAGACCAATGGGACTTTTATTTTTATGTGTGAAAATGGTTCTTGAGAAACTGTAACCTTGGACAAATCAATTAACCCTCTATGTTAATGATCCACTTAATGCCAAGAATGTGCTGAGTAAATTAGTGTTTGTAAAAGTATAAAATTCTTAAGCATGTGCTAAAATGGAAATGTAAAAAATTAACTTCAGGAACCAAATGGAACTCAAAATCAATTTTCAGTTTTCTCGAAATTCCTAAACCATCCTATATAACAAAAAGATAGAGTAAAATAACTTTGTTAAATTTTTTTGTATATAAAGAAGAAAGTTTTGTGACTTCATTGATGACACTGGAATTTGAGAAATACAAACTCGATGCAGACATGGCAGTCTGACTCTGCTGGTTTTTTATGGCTTCTGTTCACACACAAATGGAAGCCCCTGCCGCCCCCTTACTATGAACAGTACAAATTGTGGGAGATTGTGACATGGTACAATGATAACCTAAATTTAATTTTTTTAAACTTTCAAAATAAAATCACTACTAACTGTTTCAGAAGAAAAAACTCTAGGTTAAAAACTTAAGAAAATATGATTCAACATATCGCTCCCATTAGTAAGAATATAAATTTCTAACATATTTAAGATAATAAGTTTCTAACATTTTTAAGATGTTACCTTTAAAAAGCTCTCTAGTACTTGTTCTCATCAGCATAGCCTTTCCCCCGTCTCTTCTTTGACATTTGAATTGTCTACCATTTCCACACATGGGCCTACTCCTATCCTATGTTCTAACCCTGCTCTGCTCTCAAGTCATATCCCAGCAAGCATCTGCATTCTTGAAGAATAACTGATGTATTTTCATGATATTTGAAGCTTTGTCTATTTCAATAAAACAAAGATGTGAGATTAAGAGGAAGTTTTACTCTTTGACTAGAAATCACCTTAAGATTAAAAAAAAAGCAAGTTTTTAAATATGATCCTGTGGGACTAGAAAGATAAACTTAGCCAAAATATTTTTACACTATGCTTACTCTAATCACGTAGATGCACATGATTCAATTCTTTCTGGGAATGCGATATTTTAAATTATTTTCCCATCAGTTTTGGTGTTTTGGTACTTGCTTAAGATATTCTGAATGGTAAAGCAAGGAGCTATTTTAGGAGAAAATCTTGATTTTGTTTAGCTAAACTACATACAACGTTACTGCCTTTTCTCCTAAACACTGAACTTTGACAACTGGCAACTCTAGTGTTTTTAATATTTATAAATAATAGTTTTGTTTCAGTTTCCTTTACTGAATATGCCAAAATATATGCTTTTGTACTTTTGAATTTCTATGATGGGAAAATCATTTATTTTATTTGAAAGAAGAATAAACTATCTGCAACCTCTTTGTGTTTCAGAAGATTACAATACATAGGGTTATCCTACATTATTATAAAACTGACAAAATTGTGTTGTAGTAACATATTGAGAAACAAATTTCAAATCTATAGGAAATAACACAAAATAGGTGAGTAGGAGCAGGAAAGACTCCTTCTGAAGGGGCGAATAACCATTGCTGAGAATGGCAAATCTTGGGGCATTTCTTCCACATTTGTCCAGGCTATTTGCAAACAGAGTAATACTTTATGACTTAATAAACAGAAAAAAGGGCTTCCCTGGTGCGGCAGTGGTTAAGAATCCACCTGCCAGTACAGCGGACACAGGTTCGAGCACTGGTCCGGGAAGATCCCACATGCCGCGGAGCAAATAAGCCCGTGTGCCACAACTACTGCAGCCTGTGTGCCTAGAGCCCATGCTTCGCAACAAGACCGCTCACCGAAACGAAGAGTAGCCCCCGCTCGCCACAACCAGAGAAAGCCAGTGCGCAGCAACGAAGACCAAACGCAGCCAAAAATAAATAAATAAATTTGTTTTTTTAAAAAAAGATAAATAAACAGAAAAAAAAAAGCAAAATGTCTCTCCAGGCATATGAATATAAGGACTCTGCCCAGGGAATGAATTCTCATTCATACCTTTTATTATGTAAAGAAGGAAACAAACCCTTCAGTGTCCGTGTGTGTGTGTGTGTGTGTGTGTGTGTGTGTGTGTCAGGCAGTGAGCAAATGCTTTGCGTCCCTTTTCTGACCACAACCTCAAACGCTTACACATTTTTACTCCAACTTTCACTAACCTGTTCTTTCATCTTAAGACTATTTTTATCAAAATTCATCAGCTTCCTCTGACCAGTCTCTTTCCTTCCAGTTCAGGTGTTACTCAGAGATCTTTTTGCTGATCTACAGAATTGGGTCAGGTTCTTCTAACATGTCTTCCCCCAACTCCTTGAATTTGCCCCCCATAAACTTCATCACATGTTAGTATTACTACCCTAACAACAAGGGGTGAGAGGTCAGGCCCATCTTGCCCCCCATTGTAGCTGAGTGTCTGGGCTGCAGTAAGCGCTCCATAAATGTTAGCAGCAGTTAGTAGTGAGGGTAGTAGTAGTGCAGCCTCTCCCTAGATAATCTCATCTTCTTTCATGGATTTACGTGATCACCTATAGAATGGGCACTCCCAACTCTGCTTATCAACCCGCTTTTCTCTGCAAAGTTTTAGACATTTATATCCAACTGTTAAGGTCACAGACTCCAGAGCCAGGCTGCCTGAGATTATATTTTTTTACTTTGCCACTAACTAATTCCATCAATCATTACATTCAATATATGAATTCCATTCAATCAAGTCACTTCGAGCAAATTGTCCTTAATTTCTCTATGCTCTCAATTTCTTCATCTCTAAAAAGGGAGAGAAATTTAAAAGAGTTAATATATGTAAAGCACTTAAACAGGGCCTAACATATAGATAATGTTCAATAACTGTTAGCTGTTACATTATTACCCTCACCACTACTGCTGTTGCTGCTGTTGTTGATGCAGTTATTATTCTGCTGGACATATTTCCTCAGCTGTTCCGCCCTATGTCTAATACTAAGTACCTAAAACTGAGCCCTTCATCTCTCCATTGCCGAAACTTTCTCTGCTGCTTGTATTCTCTTTTCTAATTCATCTAATTCATCATGCCACCATCTACCGAGTTAACTAAGCAGATGCTTGCAAATCATACTCACCTTCTCCCCCACCACCTCAACTGCCACCCAATGCTATCTAATGAATCCTTAAACCCTTCTCTTGATGCCTTATGAACATCTCATACTTACCTCCTCCCTTCTATTCTCATTGCTTTTATCCAGGCCCCATCATTGCCAGGATAGCTTCCTAAGACTGCTTTCAGTCTCCTACTCTACAGTACACTCATGCTTTTACCAAATGTTTATTGGGCAACTACTATGTGCCAGGCACTGCTTTATAGTCTCTCTCTCTCTCTCTCTCTCTCTCTCTCTCTCTCTATATATATATATATATATATATATATATATATATATATATATATCAGTAAATAAACAAATAATTTTAAAATTCCCACCTTCCTAGGACTTATATTTCAGTAGGAAGAGACAGGAAATAAATTCCAAACACCACAAATAATTAAATTACATAAAACGTTAGAAGATAAAATGCTGTATTTTAAAAAGGTAAAAGGTAGGGAGTTATGGAGTGGGATGGGCAGTTTGCAATTTTAAAAAGGGTATTCAGGGAAGGTTTCCTGGATAAGATGGCATGTGAATGAAGTCTTGAAGGAAATGTGGAGGTGAACCTTGCAGACATCTGGCAGAAGAGTGTTCCAGACAGGGCTCGCCTAGCGAGTTGGGAGTATATCTGGTGTGCTGAAGATAAAGCAAAGAGACTAGTGCAGCTGGAGTGGAGAGAGCAGGGAAGAAGAGAAGTAGAGGAAGAGATGAGAGGTAATCACAGGCCAGACAGTATGAGGCTGGACCCCTGTAAAAATATTGGCTTTTACTCTGAGTGAAATGGGGAACCACGGTGGGATTTTGAGCACAGAGGAGACATGATCTGGCTGCTGCATTGAAAAAAGGCTGAAAGTGGAAAGGATAGAAGCTGGGAAAACAGTTACAAGGCTATTGTGATAATCTGGATGAAAGATGATGTTATCTGGGACATGGATAGTACCAGTGGAGCTAGTGAGAAGTGCTCAGAGTCTGGATATATTTGAATGTTGATAGCTGATGGGTTGGATGTGGGGTCTGAGAGAGAGAAGTGTGTGATAAGAGAAAGGATGTCTCTCAAGTGTCGGTCTTCACACCTGGAAAATGGAGCGCTACCAGGAGGCATGGGGAAGACTGCAGAAAGACTGGCTTGTGGTGGGCTGAGGGAGAAAGATCAGGAGCTCAGTTTCAGACACACTAAGTTTGAAATGCCTATTAGAATCCCAATAAAGATGTCTTAGGCAGTTGATTAAATAAGACTGGAGTTCTAGGGAGAGGTCCTAGCTGGAAATATAAATGTGGGAGTTATCAGCAAAAGAGAAGAAGGCCAAGGACTGAGCTCTGAGGCACTCCCACGTTAAGAGGTGAGATCAAAAGTCAGTACAAGGACACCAAGAAGGACGGCCAGGGAAACAGAAGAAAAACAAGGTGGTGTAGCATCCTAGAAGCTAGTAAAAAAAAAAAGGAAATTCAAAGAAGGATTGATTTAACGAGTAAGATTTAGAACTGACCACTGGATTGATAATGTGGAAAGGTCATTGTTGTCCTCAACCAGAGAAGTTTTGAAAGAATGGTGGGAATGAAGACCAAACTAGTCTGATTAAAATGAGTTTAAGAGAAAATTGAGATAATAAGTATAGACATATACATAGACAACTTTTTAAAGTATTTCTTTTACAAAAAGGAAGAAATAGGGTGGTAGCTAGAAGGGGAATTGGGATCAAGGATACTTTTTAAGATGAAAAATTGTTGATATGTGTATATGCTAATGGAAATGATCTCATAGAGAGGGAAAGACTGATGATGTAGGAGAGAAAAATTATCAGGCAAGAAGAAAGATCCTTAAGAATAAGATGAGGAACTGGCCTTTGATGGAAAGAGTGACACTTCCATATTGTAAGAGAAGGGAAGAAGGGGCATTTATGCAAGTGTAACTGATCTGGATGACAGAAAGATGAGGGGTCCATATCTGATCGTTTCTTTTTGTCAATGTAGTATAAAGTGAGGTCAGCAGTTAAGAACGTGAGGATAAAAGGAATCTCAAAGGCTTGATTATAAAATTGCTATCTCAGAAAGTAGAAACAATCCTACTAAAAAAACGCAGTATGTTTTTTTCCCCTCTCTATTAAGCCACAGTGTAGATCCCTAAACTTGATGGAATAGTACTTCACCTTCTGGTAGAGTAGTAATAAGGGTTGTGTTGAGTTTCCTTTGGCCAAAACATATATTTCCAGCTTTATCTCTGCACTCCTAGTTCCAGCCAGGTTATTCTATTAGCCTGTCCCCTAAACACACCATGCTGCCTTTGGTGCCTCCTCATCTAGGCTCTCATGCTGTCCCATCAGACTGGACTGCTCTCCCTCAACAATGCCTTGTCAATCTGGAAGTATTCTTCTACTTCCTCCTGTGTGTCCCCGCTGCTACTTGACACATACTTGCTAGAATTAATTGATAATCCTATATTCCTGGCACTACAGAGACATTTTATATATGTTATCTCATTGAATCTTGATAATAACCTTGAAAGGTAGATTATTTTATCCTAATTTTGCAATACATCTCAGTACATTGGCTTAGTAATTCAACATCTTTACACCTTGTGGAAAAGAGGTGGAATGCTTTGTTCTACAATAGTGGGAGAGGTGATGTATTAGTTTGCTAGGGCTGCCATACCAAATACTACAGACTGGGTGGCTTAAACAACAGAAATTTATTTTCTTACAGTTCTGGAGGCTAAAAGTCCAAGATCAAGGTGTTGGCAGGGGTGGATTCTTCTGATGCTTCTCTTCTTGGCTTGTAGATGGTTATCTTCTCCCTGTGTCTTCACCTGGTTTTCCCTCTGCACATTCTGTATCCTAACTTAATCTTCTTACAAGGATATCAGTCATATTGGGTTAGGGCCCATCCTAATGACCACATTTTAACTTAATTACCTCTTTAAAAAATACTTTCTCCAAATACAGTCACGTTCTAAGGTACAGGGGGTTGTGACTTTAACATCTGAATTTGGGGGGGCACAGTTCAGCCCATAAAGGTGGTAACAGCATGAAAAGTAGAATACCTAAGTATAGTATTGTTATGCTGTAAAATTGGTGTAACAAACTTAGTCACTTATTCTAGCTTGCTGCAAGACCATGAGTCTGTTATTTAGCCTCAGTTTTCTCATCTGCATGATGGATAGAATAATGTTATTGTAGTGGTTAAATATGATCTTTCCATTCTTTATTCTTTCATTCAACAAACGCTTCTTGGGAGACTACTGTCTTCCAGACATAGCACTAGATATCCATGGATGCAAATATCTAATAACTGCCTTAAGGAGCCTCTGGGAAGGAATTCAGTTGTACCACAGTACCTGGCATATGATACGTACTTAATAAATCGTTTTTGGTAAATATATGATTAACAAATAAATTTGCATATCAAAGGTAGTTTTCCCATTGTTTCTTCTTCACACTCAACCCATTGCCCTTCCTCTCAGTGGAACTTTATTTCTGTGATACTGCTCTCCCATGCACTGCTATGCACTCACCCCCACTTAATCCTGCCCTATTCCCTGGCCACATACCCCCACCAACTTCCTCATTTGTCTCTTCCCCAGAGCCCCCAGAACCTTCTACTTTATTATTATCAAGGTCCCATATATCTTTACTCTTTCACTTCAGTCAATCTTCCACCTCCTCAATCTGATTTAAAGCTTACTTCCTACATATGGCACCTCTTCCTTTGAAACACTCAAGCACAGGCCTCTGGGTCTTTCAATCCAGACAGGAGTGCAGTTTCAATCCTTTACACATCTTCCATTGACTTATCTCCTTGGCTTTAACAATTTTTGAAGCCCATGAGCTTACAATACAAACATCTGGTCAGACTATTCCTTCCCAATCCTTGCCACCTTCCAGATGTTTCTCCATGTTCTAAAGTTAATGGTTGTATGATGAATTAAAATATTTCTTTCTCCTCTTCCATTTTCTTACATGACATTAATGTTGGTGACCCATTAAACTGTCCTCAGAGTAATGTCATCTCTTTATATCTGGTGACCTTCTTTTTTATTTCACCTCAAGTGCTCACACATACATGATAGTATCGTGAATTCATAATTATCTGGAGATGCTCACCTCCCAGATCTCAAACTCCAAATATTTGTATCAAAGAAATGTCAAAAATGGTGACTGAGTACTCTGAAGGGGCCTTGGAGGTTGGAAATACTTTGGTGCATTTTTCATAAGTGAGGCCCTTAGCCTCAACTTTGTACATTTTTAAAAATTCACCCAGAATTTACCTAACACTGTCTTCATGTGGGACTGGATTATATTGACATAACTCAAACAGAGTAAATCAAAATGCAGCAAGAGTAATTTATGTTGAGAAGTAAAGAGCTAAGCCAGAGTGCTTATGTCCAGTCATCAATGCACATTTCTTCTGTACAAGTTAAAGAATTACTGCAAGTTTGCTTTTGTAAATACTAGAGGAACCAGAAGGAAATGAACAATAATGACCGCCATGCTGGAATTAAGTTAGCTTCGTGTACCGTCTCATGCCATGTTCTGTGTTAGATTGTGCTGAGAATCACTAATATGTTGTCATTCTTTGGCTCTATTTCTCTATCTATATATGTCAGTCCTTCCACAGACAGTTACTAGAGAAAGGATGAAGCCGGCTGATCAGGAGACAGCCGGAGAGCAGTGGAGGAGGAGAAGTGCTCTTTCTGCCGTTTGTCAGACGTGTGTCCCTCAACAAATCATTTAACCTCTCCAAGCCACTAACCTCCTCAACTGATAATGCCATCTTCCTCTTACTGGTTATGTGGCCATCTAATGAAATTATTTGGAAATGTGTTGTTATTTTCAGAGCTCAGAAAGGGAACAAGGAGGTAATTTGGCTGTTTCATAAAACTCCTGCAAGGGCTCTGAGCCTTCTTCCAAAAAGTTTAGCTGTAAAATATCTTAGACAATACTGTGTGAGGAAATGCAAATACGTACTGTCTTTTTACTCTGCTAACTGTGAGGTAATAAAGCCAAATTATAATTAAATACCTTTATGTCTAACCAATTGTTCTTTGGCCACTAGGATAGTTGTACTTCAGAAATAATGAATGAGTCGGGCAACATATTCCAGATTTTTCCCAAAATTATGGAGTATAACCTATTTGAGATTAGACTCTGACCACATCTTTCACTATTTTACAACATTCATTCTTTACCTCAGCTGACCCTGATATTTGCCCTCTTCCAACACTGCATCTCTTCATTTCTTTCCTTTACTTATCTTGGTATCTCTCTGAAACTACCTTTCCACTTCTGCATCAACTGTCTCCATTTCCTCATTTCACGTTCAGTTCCATCCACTCTCAATAATCAACTTCACCACTACTAACACTTCTAAAACTTCTCTCTGCAAAAACAGAAAGGACTTCCTAATTGTCTCACCCAATGCTGTCTTTGTAGTACTCATGCTGTTTGGCATTGCTGCAGGATTTGTTACTTCTTGAAACTTTCTCCTTTCTTGGCATTTACAGCAATGAATAAAACTGAACTGACACTGACATAAAAGAATGACTAAGGCTAAAATCTTTGAGGTTGTCTTAAAATGTTAGTGAAACCTTTCAGATAACTGCCAAATTCCACGTCCACTTTTCATATCAAATTTGAAAGTAAAAGTGCAGCTGTCCCCCATATCCCCTGTCAAAATGCCCTCAACATCTTCTGAGATCCTCTTCAAAATGTCAGTTTTAGCCACAAAGCTTTTTCTGTTCCCATTAATCACTCCCTCTTCTATAATCCCAAAATTTTACTTTTATTGCAAACATATATCATATACTAAATTATAGCATTTTAATTGTGTGTAAATATGACTTCACAGGCTTATACAAAGATCATGCAGACGCAATGCTCTCCACACTACAGTTATTCAAGAATGGACTTTTGAAGAAAGAACTCAGATTTCACTAACCCACTGTACCTTATTCTTTCTAAGCATTACATTATTCAAAAAACCCTAACATTACTGTAAGGAAATGAAGATATGAATCTTAGGACTGTTCAATGGTTTTATATATCATCAGCAGCTCCACTTTGGATATTTGAAGTACTCTGGGTTTACAGAATTTGGAGACAAAGATTTTAATGTGATCATTTTAATGAAAGTGAGTACAAGTACTTCTAACATTTTTAGGATTTCATGACTGAATTCGAGTAAACACTTGTTTCTATAAGCAGTGGGAAACAATTCTTTTCTGAAAAGTTGACTTGTTTGCTGGCTGTCAGTCAAAATCCTTCACGCATTATGGTTGAAGAATGCACATTGATGGGTTCATCATCCTGTTTCTTATGAACAAGAAACAGAGAGTTTGTAGGCTACATATCAAGTTTAAGAACTCAGTTGATAATCTAGTGCCAAAAGACAGACATGGCAAATGACTGTCACGTTCACTTGAGACTTCAGGGATTTGCTCTATTGAGTTCATTTTGCACTTAAGTGCTTTCATTATAAGTCAAGGTGGATTTCTTCCAGGCCAGAATTCAGTTACCATCCACAGTTTAACTTACCATCAAGGGGAAGATATAGTGACAAATGCTATAGTATGTGACTCAATTACTTCAAAAAGAAACACCATTCTTTCTTTATTTTCTATCTAAAAATTTTCTGGGTTCTACTCGTATTAGAACTATGCTTACTATAAAAGTTTACAAAGTATTTTTGGTCACTGTACTTTTAAAACTCTTAATTATGATGTTCCTGTATTGATACATATCCCAAGAAAAGCAATTAGTCAAATATTTCATGTTCACTTTTCAATTTCTCGCCAGATGCCTTTATAAACTACTATATGGATCATTTCGCCTCCTTCAAAGTGATTATTGGAATCACTTTCATATGCATGTTTGTCTTATTCTGTTACATTTGATATTTATACTAATAACCCATCAATACAGTAAATTAGTACATGTAACTAACAAGCATGTACAAGATTAACTGACTTATAACAACATTTAACAGACCAATACAGCAGCTTGTCTCTGTGGGATTTAATAAACCCCACTTATCCACAGTGTCTCAGAAAAACAGGAGAGACTCTCATATATATTTATTATTTATATAATAAGAACATGAAAATACATATGTGAAAGTCGATGTGGGTTCTGTTTCTATTCACAAGAGTGCAATGTGCTAACTGAAGTGATAACTTGAACAGAAGTTTCATTAAAGACAAAGGCACTTTGGTTTTTGGGTTCTGAAATAGGTCTATTAAGAAAGCAAAATTATGCTTAAAGACTAATTAATGATAAGCTAACATTATAAAATGTTGTAATGTTACATTGTAGAAAATTTCAACTTCATTAGGAATAACCTAAGTTTCAAAGGTTTTCATTTTAAACTTTTTGTTTAAAGTTTAAAGAAGTCTGTGTTAGTCTGACTTCAAAACTATTCATCACCGGGTTATTTAAGGGTCACGTTTATAACAGTCCTCTAAGAGAATTCTGTTCAGCAGAAGTAAGATGACATGATTTGTTAAAAGCAAATACTTTAGTGGCAGGCAAACCTGGGTTCAAGTCCTACTTCTACCACTTACTGTGTGACTTAAGGGAAGTTCCTAGGAACTTCCTAGGAAGTTCCCTCACTTGCAAATAAGTGACCATAACGACTCTTGCTTTTAGTGGTTGTTATGAAAATTATATGAGAAAGTGATAAGTAGAGTGACTCTCATGTAAGTATTAGCTTATCCATTTGTCAACACGTTGCTATTATCATCTTGTCAATATCTGTTACTGTTTTATTGACATTTATTAATATTAATGCAGCATCAATGAAGAAATAGTCTATCCGAAGAAATACTGCAATAAACACTTGCAAGTATTGCAAGAAATTTAAAGAAATTCTCTTTAAGAAGAGAATTATCTTTTTAAAATATATATACAGAGAGAGAGGGGTGTCTAAGTCAAAGAAGGTGCAGGTAAAGCATTTGGAATGTGTTCAGTAGCTTTGGTGAAATAAAAACAATTCAACAGCTAAATCACAATTTGGACATGTCAAAACTGTCAACCTTAATGTAACCCTTTTTTAATGGGTTAATTAAGGTATTGCTACCTTTAAGGAGGGTGAAGTATATGTTCTCTTAAAGTTTCTTAAAGACTGAAATTGTGAGAAGGACACAGGTGCTGCACATTTCTTATGCCAGAACTATGCTGGACATTGGAGAGTCCCACAAGATATTACTGTCTATATTTTGAAAATGAAAACCTGAAGTTCAAAATGGCCAAGGAGCTTGCCCAAATGTCACATAGCTGGTCAGTTGAAGAAGGGAAAATTAAAACCCAGATTTTTCTAAGCCCTTCGTAGAGCTGTCTTTAGCTGTGTGGTGGTATGATTCTGAAGGTGAGAGAACCCTCGTTTTGAGAAGTAGAGTCCTGGAATAGAAAAGCTAAAGAGCTGAAGAAGGCTCTTGTGTTTTATTCAAATAATTTTTTTCCATATTACTGGTCATAATATACGATGTAAAGTTCAAGGCATTACATGACATTCAAATTTTCTCTCTTTTGATATGGTACAACACCTCGTGAACCAGGACTCTGGTTTTTCAATATCAGCCAGACATGCATTCTGAAGTGTGATGCATGTATTCGGAACCTAGACTTCTAACTAACTCAGATTCAATGACTTTCTGGATGTAAGTCCTTATTCAACTGGATTGAATGTGTCAGGCAGAAGTTTATAACACAGTGGAAGACAAGAGATTTTTCACCAGCAAGACTCTAGAAAATCAGCAGGATTAAGTATACTATTTCTTTTAAAAATTATTCAAAGGTAGTTTAAAGTCTGTGCTCTGATAATAATTCCCTAATGTCTCACTTTACATTTGGATAACTTTCAGTTCTCTAAGTGTATGACATTATGAATTACTCTAATATCTAGTGGGTTTTTCCTGGACTTTCCTAGACAGGAAAGTGGAGAAAATTCTACATATAAACCATAATATACATAGCTTCATTGACATATACAAATAAAACTCGTCCTAACGCTGCAAGGACTTTTCTGTAATTATTCATTAATAATCTCTTCAGCAATTTCAGTTTCACTATGAAGAATTCAGTCTTGAACATTTTAATTAACGCAATTGTCATTTTAAAAAATCACCTTAGAGAACTTCTGAATAAGAAAGATGGCTCTTGTAATTTGTGAATGACACAGCTACAGTCGCAAAGAGTAGCTCATTCCCTGCTTCGTCACTCATTCTCCAGGGTACATTAACGATGTCTTTTCAAGGGCTTGATTATAGTTTAAAAAGGAGGTAATTCTAGGAAGAAAATATTTTTGGAGCAATTCCTCTCTTCTTTTCCTCAGCCCTGGGTCCGCGCCCCCAGGCAACTTTATCTAAGGGTTCAGCGCATGATCTAAGGATGTGAAATAGTCTTGCTGCTTCAGCAAATGAGGCATTAAGGCTGTTTTGTATTCCTGTGGGTGATCAGTGTTTGTACTGACAGTGCAGCGGTGCCTGCTGCTTGAGATGAGGGTAGGAAGGGCGGTTTGGAAGGGGATTGTGGGGGTGCCCCATAATGACTCTGTTTCATCTTCGAGTGACTCCATTTGCTCTTGTGAAGCTACCAATTCTTTCTCTTGCTTTGTTTCCTTCTCCTTTGAATGCCAAGATGAATTGATCCTGGATTGCTGCTCCAAAAGGCAGACACCACTGAATATGAAGGTGTCATTGGAAAATGAACCATAGCAAATTCTTCATAAGCAAACTTCACAGAGAGTTATCGTTTTTGACATTTAGATACAGAATTATCCCCAGTGAAAGAAGCTTCTTCCTTCAGTCTGTGCATGCTTAAAAGAATAAGGAGTAAAAAGTAATTTGATTGGTATTAAATATATTTTATTCCTTGCTATGTTGAGCAATCATATCCCATCCCTTCTCTACTTCCATCTACCGGGAAACTTGGAAAAGGAATGATTTGAAATCAAGAACTTTATTTCTGAAAGAGTATGAATGGTCTTAGAGCTAAAGCTTACCGTGCTATCTGGAGGAGAGTTAAAATCTGACTTCCATGAAAACTTCCTTGAAATTATTTGTGTCTGGGGAAAAAGAATTATAAACCCTGTAGAATGCATGCTAGAAAAACAATTGCTAAAAATGCACCAAAGGAGTCATTTCAGACTGATTCCTTTTATAAAAATCAGTATATCCCAGGAACTCACTTTCTATACTAGAGCAAGTAATGCTTAGAAAGCAATTTTATATTTTCTGACTTAGTTAAAGAATGTGGGAATTTGATCTATGATGATTATTACAATTTATGTTATCGTTAACACAGAAGAGATATGCCATTTTGTTAAGTTCAAGATTATTAACTTTTTTCTCTTTACAAGTCCTTAAGAAAAATTCCTCAATGGGTATTGTTTTAAAAATGTATAAGACTCTGCAAGTGTAAGACATTTTATTAATCTATATTTTACAAAGGAAACCTATATTTAGAAGTGCATTAAGCAGTCTGACATAAAATTTGGTCTTATAGTTCTAGCTGTAAGCAACTTCTATATGGCATTCATTAACTAACTTTATTAGAGTATTCCCAAAGAACAGTCATTCCCTGCCACAATGATGCTATATTAGACGTTTTATTATTAAATTGATTCTTATTTCTCCAAATGAATATCAATAATGTAAACATTTCAAAAGTTTTAACTCTAGGTATATCCTACTCAACGTAATTGAACTGTTATAAGTAAACTTCTTGTGAATAGATTCTATACACCAAAGATGCCTAGATTTAAAGGAATCCTGTATTCAGTTATTTTATAAAACATATAATTATTTTCCATAGTAATTATTAAATTGAATATTTATCTATTTAGTTTCCCTAAATTTGAATTAATTAGAATATTTAAATCTCATTCACCTACCCATCCATTGCCAAATCCTGTTGACGCTACCTCATATATATTTATCAGATCTATCCAAAAAGTGGAGAGGATCAAATAACAAAAGCCCATGTACTCAGCAGCCTGCTTAAGAAATCAAACATTGTAAATAAAAAGCCTTAACTGTAGTCCTACATGAATCCTATTCTCCTTTCTCTCCCTAGAGGTAACTTCTATGCTGAATTTGGTGCTTTTCATAGCCATGCATATTTATAAACATGCACTATTTATTAATATATTCATAAACAATATATTGTGCCTTTGCAAATTGGTACCAAACTGTATACACAGTTGTGCAACTTGTAAATTACTCTCAACATGATGGTTTTGAAATGTATCCATGTTGATATATAGGTAGATCTAGTCCATTTACGTTAACAGCTCTGTAGTATTCCAATATAGGAGTGCATAAAAATGTGCTTATTATTTTATTGATGGGTGCTTGTATTGCTTCCAACTTTTTGCTATTACCATAATGCTGAAATGAACATTATTGTACATATGTCCTTTGGCAAAAGTATAAGAGTTTATCTGAGAGAATATACTTGAATTGAAAAGTCTGAGTTCATGGCAGGCATACCTTCAACATTTTGGGCAAATAGCTTCCCAAAGCCTATCAAGAGATACTGCCCCAGTGGTTATGGAAGTAAATTGCTCTTTCATATTGTGCACCCAAGCAAGGATTCTAGACACTGAGCATATGGCAATAAACCAAATATATAAAACTTTCTGCCTAAGTGGAGCTTGCATTCAAATATGAATATTAAAGAGTTTGGGACTGACATGTACACACTGCTGTATTTAAAATAGATAACCAACAAGGACCTACTGTAGAGCACAGGGAACTCTGCTCAATACTCTGTAATAACCTAAATGGGAAAAGAATTTGAAAAAGAATAGATACATGTATATGTATAACTGAATCACTTTGCTGTACACGTGAAACTAACACAACATTGTTCATCAACTGTACTCTAATATAAAATAAAAATTAAAAAAACAAATATGGGTATTAAAGAAATAAATAAAATACATAGTATGTCAAATAGGAGAAGTACTGTAGATAAAAATAAAGCAAGAAAGAAGGATAGAGACTGATAGAATGAGAGATGAATCTTTAAATAGATCAGAGAAAACTGTCCTGAGGAAGTGAAAAAAGAACTAAAGGGGGTAAAGAAAAAACCATAAATACTCACTAACATCACTACTATCACACTTTTTAATTTGTGTTAAGTGAAATGGAAGTGAAAAGATTTCTCATTGTGATTTTTAGTTTGGTTTTTTCTTAGATGGAGCATATTTTCATATGTTAGTTTTCCATTTGGATTTTCTCTATCGTTAATTGCTTGTTAATTTCTTTACCCAATTTCGTACTGGATTACTTGCCTATTTCTTACTAAATAAGAGAATTCTTTTCATATTTTAGAGATACCATTCCTTTGTTGTTGTTGTTGTTGTTGTATGTGTGTGTGTGTTGCAAATATCTTCCACCATTTTGTGGTTTAACTCTTCACTCTTTGAGATTATCTTTTCATGCACAGAAGTTCTAATTTTATTGTCATTTCTTTCATTGAATTTATCAATCTTTTCCTTTATGGTTTCTACTTGTGTCTGAAATCCTACCCTATCTTAAATATTTCTTCCAAATATTCTCATTTCTATTGATCTTTAATCTCTGTAGAATCTATTTTTAAGTATGGTGTGAGTTAGTGATCCAATTTAAGTTTTTTTCCATGTGAATAACAAATTATCCTGTCATCATGTTTACTTTTTTAAAGTACAGATTGTATCTCCACTTAAATGTCATTCGCAGAATTTCTTGATCATTCCTATTGAGTTATATCCCACTTTTATGTGCAATAACACCCTATAATTCTCCTTCTTAGAACTCAAAATGATTTTGTTATTGATTATTCATTTAATTATTTGTTTAATTTCTAGTTTCACCCTGTCTGCTCTCCAAAACTATAAACTTCATGAAGATATAAACCATCTCTTACTTAAAACTATAACCTCAGTCCCAACATGGTACCTAGCTCAGAATAAGTGACTATAGGTGTGTTCAATGAACACATAAACAAATTTCATTTCAGTAATATGTGAGATTAAAGTTGCATTGATTTCTGGTACCTCAAGTTTTTAATAAGACTGAAAATAACCATAAATTTTCCAATATTTATGTGATCCTGAATAAACTGTCTGCCACATGTGGCTAGTGGTGCCCCTATTAGCCAGTGTGGTTCTAGAATTACACTCAAAGTGTGGTCTTGACCAGCAAAACAGGCACCACCTGTGAGCTTGGTCGAGATACAGAATCTTGGACCTCATCCCAGACCTGCTGAGTTAGAATCTGCATTTTATCAAATCCCCAGGCCTGCATCCCCAGAACACACAATGAAGTTTGAGAAACACTGGTTTTGAAGACTTTCAGGTGGCCAGACCACAAGTCAGGACGGCTGACTACACACCATCTATGTTTCTTTATGAAACATAAACAATTATCAATATGAACAATTTATTTTGGAGGGGGGGCTCCCTCCTTTCTTATTCCATCCATTGGTCTTGTTCTCTTGCAAGTGGCATGGATGAGTGATGAGGTAATCCCTGGTCTGATCCTTAACTGTACCAATTGAGTTCTACCCCATTCAGAGCTTTGTAGTAGGTGCTACAGCGTGAGGGTGAGCACGTGTTCGTTGGCTGTGTGGACTTTGAGAGAGAATACTATTTGGGTGTCTGTCACCGATTGGTTGTGTCTCCATGCTGGAGAACATGAACCCTCTGGGTATATTTCCCCATCTGCAAATAGCACAGTGGTACTTGGGATTCCTAGCCAGCCTTGTGGTTTTCTCATGAAATGAGTCATATGTAATCAAATGAACCATATGTAATAGAATTTGCCCTTTCTTCACTTTCAATTAAAAAAATTGTTTTTAATTTTGAATAGGTAATACAGTCACATGTTGTGACACTCCAAAGATATAAAAGGATATATTGTATAGTGAGAAATAAGACCCAGTCTTCAAAGAGCCATCAATGGTACCAGTTTTCTGGGATTTTTCAAGAGGTAGTTTATGCACACACCAGGAAATACGTCTGTATGACCTTCCCATCCTCTTTTTTTTTCTTTTTTTAATTTTTTTTATTTATTTATTTATTTATTTATTTATTTATTTATTTATTTATGACTGTGTTGGGTCTTCGTTTCTGTGCGAGGGCTTTCTCCAGTTGCGGCGAGCAGGGGCCACTCTTCATCGCGGTGTGCAGGCCTCTCACTATCGCGGCCTCTCTTGTTGCGGAGCACAGGCTCCAGACGCACAGGCTCAGTAGTCGTGGCTCACGGGCCCAGTTGCTCCGCGGCATGTGGGATCTTCCCAGACCAGGGCTCGAACCCGTGTCCCCTGCATTGGCAGGCAGATTCTCAACCACTGCGCCACCAGGGAAGCCCCCCATCCTCTTTTTACTTAACAAAACCACCTTGCGTTTTGCCCTTTCAATTAAAAATGTGCCTCAGACATTGTCCATGTCAATATATAAAGAGTTTCCTCACTTTTTCACAATTACACAATATTCCATTGTATGAATGTACCACAACTTACTCAGCCAGGCTGCTCCCAATTTTTGTTTCTCATTTTTCCCATTTAACCAGTGATTCAGTGAGTATTTTACATGTGTATGAGGATATCTCATATGTAACTTGTTAATTTAAATGATTTTATTATAAATACTTGACATTATTTAAAAAAAAAACCCTCAGTATAAATATTTGACTTTTTCTTAAAGGCTGCCATTCATATAACTAGCCCTTTCACCCCAACTTGAAAAGAGATGAGAAATACCATAAGTATGCAAGTCAGTAAGGTATGTAAACGCTGTGACCTGAGCAGCGTGTCCCCTGCCTCCCACCTAACCAGTGTATCTACATTTACATAACTGTAAATGCACCTCTTTCATTAATTCAAGAGTGTTTTTGACCCCCTTGGTTTCTAGAAATCAATAGTCAGCCTTCTAATAGAATCAAATGAGTCAAAGGGAAAATTGGGAAATTTTTTCCAGCTAGATAAGGATTCTGTCATGATTCCGGGGGTATTATTTCTTTAGAGTTGGAATAGAGTATGCATTAAGCTTTCCTTTTCAATAAAGAATATAAGTTCATCTCCGAACCGGTTGCTCACCATTCTAGCCTAGAGTACATTAAGGTTTCTGGAATTCTGAGCTGTCAATTTTGGACGTTTTTAATCTTCTCCTTGAGAGTGCTGCTTCTTTTTCATTTCCTGCCTTTTTAAAAATAACTGGGGAGTTGAGGTGGCCTTTGTAACCTTACCAAACTTTAAAATAAAATAAAACCAAACTTTCAGATGTGGAATGTATTTATTTATTCATTCAGTCAGTCAACAAATAGTGAATGAGTGTCTGCTATTTCCCAGTCATTGTTCTAAGCGGTGTGGACAAAATGGTGAAAAAAAGGCGTGCAAAAATCCCTGCATTGATGAGGCTTATATTGTCCCAGAGAGGTACATTATAAAAGAAATAAAATGGCCATGTTTTATAGTGTTAGCTAGTAATAAAAATAAGCAGGGTAATGGGATAGTGACAAGAAGGGTGCTATTTTAGATAGAGCCCCCCATTAGAAAAAGGTATACCTTAGACGAGAGAGTCACTCTGTTTTACTATACAAAGCTCAAGAGCAAATCTGGTGAACAGTCCCAATTCACTCAGATCAAAGCTTCCCATTTAAAGCTCTCATTTAACTCACTCCTGTTCTTTCTCTACATTTTTCACACAATTCCATTTTCTCCATGTATCTATTTTAATACTGAATCCTCAATCTATATTGGTATCCATGTACTTTGCCATCTTTTCAACCTTCTTACTTCTTAAATATGTGCTCATTTGCATACAGTACATAATTCTGTATACCTGGAGTTATTTACGTGTGCATATACAAGAGTACAGGAGTAAGTATGTGTACATAAACATGTAGGCAAGAGAAATAGAACTTTGTGAGCGCACACACATGCATTCGGGAGAAGCAATAAGGAAATGATGGGGAAAACAGCTATGCTGAGCTTTGTGGGATATTTCTAAAATAATTATTTAGTAAAATTGAATTATCATCGCAGAGCCAAAACACAATTGAAGCCAGAAGTCAGAAATGTTCCTGTGGGTCAGCTGTGGCTATGCTGTAATCTCTGAAAAAAATCACTCCACATATTCCAGACACAAAATTAAATATTTCAGCACCACTGTCAACTGAATGTATTACGCACTTAAACAACACTGGGTATAAAAAACAATAATTATAATAATAGTATCAGTTTTATGCTGGTCATACTCAATGCAGCTTTTAAATGTTGTCTTCTTAAAATAGACAGCCACTACTTAAAATATGTATGAATACTTTCACCTTTTAAAACCAAGTACATACTTAAATATTAGTATAGCTTTCCCTGTTTCTCTAATCCTAGACTTTCTACCTTGCCTTATATCTATCTACTGAATTTCTCTTCAATTTCAATATGAATTTAAAATCTGTTACTCACAAGGAATTTACATGTACACAATGGAACTTTATAAATGTATTCAACAAAAAGATTGCAGGATCAATGTAATTTTTTTCCTTTAGATTATGACTAATAAAACCTGGTTCGGGTCAAAATAAAACTGAAGTTCTTTTTATCGATACTTAAGAAGTATGCAGGGAAAATTATTCAGTCTCAACTAGATAAAGGATCCTTTACAAAGTGCTTTATCAACTTCAATAATTAAAAGATTTCCTGCTAACTATTCAGTGAGTCTTCTTTGTAAGCTCTGCTTTGCAGAGTCAGTTCTTCCTACCTCTTCCTTTGAAAAGTCTAATTAAATTGGGAAGCTTTTTTTTCTATTCATTCTGTTTTTGCCATATTGGATACAGATACAAAAATAACTAATTAAATTACAATACTGGTTCTTTTTTCATTCTTATTCTGTTGGGACTTTATGGGAAGGTAAGAGGAGGTATATTTTCCCAGTTTGAGTTTTTTAAGTTGGTCTCTTATTGTCACTTTCAGTGGTAAATATCTTTGGGGTTAATGATGTAATAGGAATGACTTCTTCCCTGATGCCTGTATTGACGCTGTAATAGGTTTTTTAGAATAATTGACTAGTGAAGAATTGAAACTGAATATTCAGAGCCCTTACATTCCCCTTGTGAGCGTTGTTTAAGCACAGTTACACTGTCTTTTTAAAAAATGTATTTGCTGTAGTGTTAAATGAAATTTGAATGAAAAAAAGTCTACCAATTTCCTACCTTCCTGACACATTTCTTTATTTTTATGTGTCTATTTCTATTTATATTCACAAATATATATACTTAAGAGCATCATAATTATATACTTTATCGGTGTTTTGTCTCCTTATTCCAATTATAAATTCTGGCCAGTAACTATCTCTGAAAAGGTGACTCATGTCTTTTATAGAATCAAGTTCTGGGATAAAGAGTCCCAGTTATTTTGATTGTTAGAATGGAGGGCAGTTTAAGGGTTAAAGCAATTCAATCATAATTCAATGAGAACATTCTGGGCATTGCTACTTGCTATTTTGAGGGAGTTATAATTATAGAGTAAGAGACAGATATATATGCAAGGGACTCTTCAATATAAGAAAGAATATGATGGTTGTTAAAACAGAATGCAAAGTATTTCAGGAGCATAGTACTTTGTAGTTGACCCATGTAAAACTTCTGGAAGATTTCAAAATAAAGTACATATAGATACATGCTTATATGTGTGCATCTGTATGTATTTCCAGGGGGAAACCTTCATGAATAAAGTTATGGAGACGAAAATGACATTTTCATTCATGTTTAGACATGGAGAAGGAAGAGAGACATGCTAGCATTCTACCAATGGTTCTCTATCAGTTAAAGAACTACTCAAACAGACCTCTGAGAATAGCCATTCTGAATAAAAAGCAATGGAGCAATACTCCATGCTCAAGCAAAGTTCCAGTAATTTAATGGTCAGAAATCTTAAGTTGATGCATTTTAAGGAAAGCCCAGGATATCTCCCTGGATGGTATAGTCTGCTTTAATTTTATTCTGAGTTCCATGAGGGCAGAGACTTTTTCTCTTTTGTTTGTTTATTCTTTCAAAGCACTTAGAACAGTACCTGGTACAGAGTAGGTACTCAATAAATATTGATTAGACATGTTTTGAAATTCCACACAGAAATCTTAGTTTCAATCCATGGCTCATAGTCAACCAAGAAAAACTAAGACAACTGGTAAGAGTCATGGACTGAATTTTTAAAAATAGATTTATAGGAGTCAGTGCAGTACAGAGGATAAAACACAAAACTGGAAGTCAGGACACAGGTTCTACCTTTAATAACCAGCTGTAAAACAGTGGTCAAGTCACTTAATCTCTCTAATATCTCCATCTGACTGACATCCTTTCTGGTTCTCAAATTCTATGAATCTATTCTCAGCCCCATGCATAACTCTTAATTAAAAATTCATACACGGTTACCCAAGCTTTTCGTGCATCAAATTGACCTTGTGCTAAGGATAAATCATTGCTGATCATGGAAGCTTAAATGAGAAAATATAAAAATTCTTTGAAAGCCTTTGGATGATAATATTTATATAAGGTTGAAAAAAATGTGACAATTCCATTCAGTTATGTAATATTTTTCTTTCCCAGAAGTTTGCAACCTTGATAATACATTGCAAATATTTTAGATTAACATAAGCACCTAAAAGAGACAAGAATGTTTACGGTTTATTTTCCTCCCTATAGATCTAGCTAAATTCTATTGACATTGGGTTGAACCTACTTAACTTAATCTTCTAAATTTGACAAGAGGAACAGAAGAATTGATGCAAATGTATATGGATTAAGCAAATGCAAGGTTATTTTTCCTAGTCTTGGGTTAGAATAAAACCAAAAGACAATGGTAGAATTTATTTTAATCCAAGGGATTTGTTTCCTTAAATGTGAAAGACTGCTGAATTCTCTAAAGCCTAGTCTTTCTATAAATAAAGCAAATATTTTTTCCTTGACCGTATCAGATCTATTATGGTATTTTGGATTTTCATTCTCCATTCACAGCAGTAGGGTAATTTTCACTCACAAGGCAGTGTTATTATATATCTTCAGACAGTGAAAAATTATGAAGTATCAGTCAGATGCATAGGTAAATCCATGGTAAATCAGTCTTAAGATTTACCATGAAACTTATAGTTTCACCCCACATTTAACAACACAAGTAATAATAATGATGATGTCATATCCATGCATCACTAGACCTACAAACCAATATTAGCTGGGCCACCCTCCACCTGGCTCTAATAATCTGGATAAGATGCACAAAATCCGGGTTACTAACCCAGATACATCGTTCAGTATGCCATGGGCAGTTAGGTCCAGCAGACAGAAAAATTCATCTATTCCTGAGCATTCCTGCCTAGACTGATTGGCTCCCTGATGTTTGCCATTCACTCTCAGCTGCTCTTTCTCTGCTTCATTTGAAACTGTAGATTTCTCTCCCTGGTCTCAGCTGCTGTCTCTATTCGCCAAACTACATGTTTGACTTCCTACTACCACACGTTATTCTTTGGTGAAGTCTGTTTTACCATGGGATCATTAAAGACCAAATTTCTTAGAAGGAGGTCTACCCTGCTTCTGAGTATAGCATTTGATTTTAAGGATACAAAGGAACAAAGTCCAGTAGTTGGTTTGGAGAGTTAGAACCCAGCAAAAATAACTGCAAGAAGAAGACAAAAGAACACATGAAAGAATTTTCCATTGCGGGCAGTTCATTCCCTAGTAGTAGCTCTCTATCTTATCCTAAATAATAGGCAGACTCAGTCAACTTTTGGTGCAGTACTAATGAGGATAGGGAACAATGATTTGTATCAGTCAAGTCTTTACATGGGCCAAAAACCTTATCTTAATCTCATCCCCTGCCAAAATTTTAGACCAAACTTGCTAAAGGACTGTATAATTTGCTCATTTCATTTTACCTCCTTTTATTTCCTCTGCTCATCCTCTGACTAGAATAATAATTAGTGAAATTGCCAGGAAGTAAATACAGAACAAGAGAGGGAAATGGCCACGGACAGTTGCTGGGCACTTTCTATGCATCAGGCGCTGTGCTGAGGACTTAGGGTACGTTGGCATTGGGCATCTGGACTCTTCACAGACTGACCTCATTAAACGGACTGTGCCTGCAGGAGACAAACTGCAAACCCTCTCATGCTTCGTCACCTAAGAATCATCCAAACCTGACCATTCTTTGTTGCTCAAAGTCAAAAGGGCAAAAAAGAGAAAAGTTTAACCACTTCGTAATAATCTCTTAAAACACAGAGTTTCACTTAAACGTAAGTTACCTCAAACATCTCTACAGCTGCCGAGATAAATGATACCTTTGATAGGTTTATAGGCCTCCTCGAGTGCTTTGTGTTTACAGACCATAGCAAGAGCAAAGTCATCGTGTCTTTCCTCCCAGTGGATTTACAGGGTGAACACAAGACGTAATGTTTGCATCCTGAGATTTGCCAGTGAAGCAGACTTCAGATCCTTTATTATTCTCCATTTTTAAAAAATTCAGATCATTGCAATTACACTCCATTATTCAACGGAGTCTTACAAGAAACCAAAGACTTTGTTTTCAATGATTGATGACAGTTAGACTTTGTGGAGTCTTAAACTGTATAGTGTATATTTTAGAAGTATTTCTCAATATGTTTTACAAGTTGTGGTGTTATTTCTGAACCTAAAAAAATGATTCATGTAGCTCTTAAACTTAGCACAGTTAAAGGGACAGATTGTACCAAAAAAATTTATAAGTTAGGTAATATATGGATTGAAGTATTAATAAAAATTGAAGACATTTTTCATAAACTTAAATTCTCTGAATTGGATGGTTGGAACTTGGTTACTGGGTTATCTGGCAGTAATCACTATGCACTAAAAATTTTTATATTTCAGGAAAGTCTAGGTTAACAATTGCCAAATATTCAGATATAATAAAAGAGATAGTTTTTAGTTCTCAGTTCTGAAGTCAGGATGCATAGTTTCAAATCCCAGCTCCACTGCTGGTGAGCTGTTGATCTTACCAAGTCTTTGATGCTTCAATTCCTTCCTCTGTAAAATGGGGTAATAGTGGTATCTACTCTGTATGGTTGCTCTGAGTAAATTCAGTAGTTTGGCTAGTCAATCAATGTAACAACAGCAAATGTTTAATACCTGCCTTCTATGTGTCAAGCACTCTCTGAAATACCAAGGATTCCTAGTTGAACAAGACACAAAACTTGTCTCTAGCAATCAGAGACTATAGAATCTTCTCAACTTTTTAAATAAATTTATTTATTTATCTGTTTTTATTTTTGGCTGTGTTGGGTCTTCATTGCTGTATGCAGGCTTTCTCTAGCTGCAGAGAACGGGGGCTACTCTTCATTGCGGTGCACGGGCTTCTCATCGTCGTGGCTTCTCTTGTTGCAGAGCATGGGCTCTAGGCATGCGGGCTTCAATAGTTGTGGCACGCAGGCTCAGTAGTTGTGGCGCATGGAATTAGTTGTTCCGCGGCATGTGGGATCTTCCCGGGCCAGGGATTGAACCCGTGTCCCCTGCAATGGCAGCCGGATTCTTAACCACTGCGCCACCAGGGAAGCCCTCAATTTTTATTATACCAACTAAAATAAAAGACTGGCAGCCAATTAATGGCAGATCACCCTCTTCACAATGTCTGTGATTTGATTTATGTCTTCGAAGGGAGAATCCATTTTAAAGAACTTAGTACCACCACTTCCAAGACTCTCTGTCAGCAGATAAACAGTCCCTCCACTAGAATTAGCCTCCTTGCTAATGGCAGTTTCAAGCAGTAAAAAAAAAAAAAAAAAAAAAATTACTGTTGAAATGTGAATAATAAAGACATGGTATATATTTAAAAGAACCAAAATGGGTCCCACAGAAGTTTGGCTATCATCCAAACTCACTTTGTTTTCAAACTTCTGTAATATTCATAAAGGAGAGATATCCCTGGCTTTAACACACCCCCCATGCTATTTGCAAGAAGCCATGTTCACCAGGTAAAATGTTCAAGCAGATGCTGGACAGCAGTCTTCCGGAGACAAAGTAAAGACCAGCTCTGCCATGGGAAGGAATGCTAGACGGGGTAGCCAACCTCCCTTACAGAACTAAGATCATGATTTGATGGCCTATAATTTTCATATTGGGTGATAGGTTTATAGGTGGCTACACATTATGCTTTTTAACTTAAATATATGTAACACATATTCTTTTGTAGGTATCAGATGTTTTATAATAAAAAATTATTTTTTGAAAAGATTTATATACCTAACTCATGGAATATATATTAGGAAGCCATCGAAATAACCCAAAGTTGTCTGTCATTTCTCTGTTCTACAGCCCATACTGGGTTGTCTCTTGATCCTTTCATCAAAGCCTTGTAATTACCAGGAAAGAGACTGTGTGGATAAAGGAAAGAAAAAGCTGAGAGAGGAGCCAGTGTGGAGATAAGAGGGATGAGAGCTGTTGTTGGTCTAGTTCTCCAGTGGGGGAGGAAGAAGTCATCACTGCAGATGTTCTAGGGTCCCCATAAGAATGTCTGAGAGCTAAAGCAGAGGGCATTTAGGCAGCAACAGGTTTAAAGATCCACTGAATGAAATATCAAAATCTGTTGGTAGATTTTAATCTATGGGCTAGAGATCCAGGATGGGACAAGACAGAAAACCTATAGGTTCAGAAATGCAGAAGACCTCTGGATTCCCAGGTATTGCCAGAATCACACCATCTTTGTTTTCCAACCATGTTATCTTTCCTTTTCTATACCATTTCTGCTGCCTGGGACACTCTTTCCTCCTCCCCTGCCCTTTCTTGTTAACACTTACTAATATCGTTTCCAAATACATTTCCTCAGAGAAGCATTTTCCAAAGCGCCAAGCCGAGCTAGGGGTTTCTTTTGAACGTGCTCTATAGCACCCTGCACTTTGATTCCTAGTACTCAACCCACGTGTAAGTAAATGTTCATGTTTAACATCTGTCTCTAAAATTGTGTGTGTGCAAGTGACAGGACAGCAGAGACTGTACTTTCCTATTCACCCCTTGGACCTCTAAGGCCTAATACAGAGCCTGGCAGATAAGAAGTACTCAAGAAATGTGTATTAAATTTATGAATGATGAATGAGTGACTGAATGAATAGATGAATGAGTTATCTCTGGCACATCCAAGCAGATATATCTCAGAAAGGGTCAGAATTATCATTTTGAGCTCAGAAGAGAGATTAGAGCTGGCAATAAAGATTGAAGAGTCACCAGCTTCGAAGAGGTGATGAAATTCATAGAGGAGAATAAATATAAATCTCCTAGGAAGAGTGAAAGTGCACAAGACTGAAGACAGACAAGGAATGTGGACCCCGTGAAAGTAATTCAGAAACTTGCTCAGAAAGTCTGGTGCAGTCTGGAGAGTGGTTAAGAGCTCAGATTGCTTTACTCAAACAGACTGACTTTTAATCCTAGCTCCAATCCTTACTTTGTGAACCAAGTAAGTGTCAGGAGCTCAGTGTCAAAATAGCTGGTTGAAGCAACAAGCCAAACATGAGAGTAACAAGGAGCCAAGCCTTTAACATCACTTACTGCAGTAGTATAAGCAAGAGGCCAAATGGAAGAAAGTACGGTCCTTCCTCCCCTCCCCGCCCCTCTCCCAGTGCCCCCTTCCATTTTCCGACAGGGAAGGGTTCCCTAGTCATGGATCGGATATATCAGCACAGATGTTGGGTCATTTTACTGCTGAAGCGTCCCCAAATAAAAGGCTCCCACAGTTTTATGGACCTGAGGGCTGGGGAGAGGGCGAGGGGAAAGGGCGAGGAGTGGAAAAGCACTGAGTAGTGAGTCAGAGTGGGGGACAGTGTCTTCAGGGCGCCCCCTCCTTCCCCCAAAAGGAGGTTTCAGCAGAGAAGCTGGAGGGAGGTCTCCACTGAAGGTCAGAATAAGGGTACTGGGCTACGATGGCAGAGATGCAGAAGAGCATGGCCAGCCAGAAAGACCTCAGCCCTTGACTGCACGCCTCTCAGAGGCTGCAGTATATTGGCTGTGTACCAGGTCTGGTGTAGAGAGGGCGGCTTTCCTCTGTGAAGCCTGCGAGATGAAGCCTTCGTAACTGCCTATGGTTGGTCCCAAAAAATGACTCATTGGTGTATGGCCAGGAGCAAAACTCCTCAGTAAGTTTCTTGAGCTCTACGTCTCAGTTTCCTGACCTAAACCCGCCTCGTGGATTGTTGCAAAAACTTAGCTGTATGCCCGACCTCTATGCGGTGCTCCATAGATGAGAACAACACAGGAGCAAGTTAGATGAGAGGGACTTCACTGGGGCTAAGAGAGAAGAGGCCAAGAAAGTCACGACTGAAAATTATCTGTTCAGTCAACAACAGAGTCATTAGTGCCCTCAGCAGAGTAATTTCCATGCAGTAAAGATGATGAATGTCAGAGTGCAAAAAGTGATCTGCAAATAGGAGGGAAGGGAGAAGAGATAGCAAGGACCACTCACAGACTCAGAGAATGAACGTATGGTTACCGGGGTGGGGGGGGGGGAGGGTGGAGGGAAGGGATAGTTAAGGAGTTTGGGATTGACATGTACACACTGCTATATTTAAAATGGATAACCAACAAGGACCTACTGTAGAGCACAGGGAACTCTGCTCAATACTCTGTAGCAACCTAAATGGGAAAAGAATTTGCAGAAGAATAGATACACGTATACGTATAACTGAATCACTTTGCTGTACACCTGAAACTAACACAACATTGTAAATCAGCTATGATACAATATAAAATAAAAAGTTTAAAAAAAGAGAGAGAGAGATGGCAAGTATCAAGTAGTCTGAGGAGATATCGGTAACAGTGAGTGCCTGTTTGCAGCTGATGAAGATATACAAGGCAGGGCAGGGCAGAGAAGATGCCCCAGGACTGCGCGTGAGGCCCTCTGAGGGGAACCCTGGGCGATGGCAGCTTCTAGTCGTGCAGGGACACAGCATGGACGTAAGCGCTGAGCCCGCGGTTCGCAGCCTCCTTCCCGATGTGCAGGCCTCCTCCCAGGATCCCCCCACTGATCCCTTATTCCACCGAAATAACCGTACACGTTCCACCGCTGCCAGCCCTCTTTCTATGCATCTGCCAACTTTTATCCCCCAAAGCCTGAGCGGTGAGAGTCCTTATTCCCATTGGCTCACTGACTCTACAGCAAGCCTCGCCTCTGCTCAGCGGACGGAGAAACGTCGCAGGTTCATGTTCACGTCAGAATCCAGCAGGGCATGATCTCTTCTCTCCTCCCGCCCTAACCGCAAATAAATGCTACGTAATTTATTACATATTTGTACTTTTTTGAGACTAGAGGCAAACCGTGGTTCATCACTAAACACGGACCCATCAAGAGAAATCAGCTATTATTCTAAAGAGGCAAAAAAAGATCCAATTCCTACTTTGGTACTAAGGCTAAAGAAGAATGCGAACATGCAGATTGCAGACTTCCTATGGAGCATGTGAACCCATAGCCTAGTGAGGCCCAGGTAATGGGATTTGCTGTACTTTTTATGTGACAATAATATTTCCAGGGCTTTCAGGTACGTTTCGTACAAAGGCTTTTCCTTGTACTAAAATACCGAGAGACACATGAAGTTCAATAGCTCTTAAAGTTGTAGCTTCGATCATCCAGATTTTTGCCTGAGAGAGGATGCAGAAGAAAGCAGCAGAACTGCTGTAAACTATTATGTGAAATAATTTAATCATATTCAACTCAGTAGGTTTACGCCTGCTGCCATTCCTTTGCTGATCCTTAAGTAGACGATCATTTTCTGCCTCTGCTGTTTACAGGAATACATTTTATTTCAAAAGCAAGATTTTTCTTGGCACTCAACTCACCCATGACTTTATCGTTGAATATTTTTTAATGTTATAACTCCACTCTTTGTGTGGCTAAAATGGCCAAGCCTCTTTTATGTTGTTGTTCTTATTTTTCCCCCGTCAAGCATTCTGACTGCTGCTGTCAAAATCTCATAATAAATGAAGATTTCTCCCACCGTGGACCTCTTATAACCATGGCAACTCCATCAGCAGCTAACGGCCATGTTGCAAAAATGCTTTTGAAAAGGACAGCTTCTCACACTGCTGTAGTACAAATGTCCTTTTCTTACCTTTTCTCCATAAGGATGCTAAGAAAACACATCCCAAGTAAACATTTGCTTTCTCATGCACATGTGGGGCTACTTTAAAAAAAAATCAAGAAAGTAGAAGGAGAACTACAAATAAAAGAAGAAGATGTCTTGGAAAGTATAGTACTAAAAGGGGGAAAGATGCTGATGGCTTGGCAGCATTAACAACATATTTTTACTATTTTGACAACTGAAATCAATGTGGTTTATTCCTAAGAATTTGAGAATCTTTATTGCTGTTACTCCACTGCCCCATCAACCAGGGAGGATTTCTAGAATGCTTGTTTTAGATTTCATTTGTCTCTCTGAACAATTGGTCACTTTTAGGTAATGCAACCATGTGCATCTATGTACAGATACTGCTATATCTTGTTTCCATAAGATGGACACTTTTAGGCTCTTCTTTATGCCCTGAAAGAACCCCAGAGCAGAATCCGCATGTGGGTCCTTCAGTTTGCCTTGCAAGTGTTCCCATCGTGCCAAAACAACAGGAATTCCTGCTCAAGCCCCGCTCTCAGACCCTCCAAGATGCTCTGGCTTTCTTGTTTATAAGGTAGTCCCAAAACAGTCTATTAGAGAAATTTTCCCTAGATACCTGCTTCTGAAGCAACCTGCTTATAAAATAAAGGAGGATATTTTCCACTTTAATTTCCCATTATGGAAATATAGACATTTAAATAGATCTCTCTATCTCTACCTACCTACCAACCTACCTATCTATCTACCTACTTAATGTATATCCATGGAAAGGGTCTTCCCCAAATCTCAAAGAATTCAGAGATTGAGGTTGTTTTTCTTTTCAATTTTCCTTCAACTATCAATAATGATCAATGAATATCCACAGATTAGAACTCAGCATCAGGTTTCCAAATATGGCAGGATTTGTCAGTGCCATCTACACGGATATCTGGTACCTTTCATCACTGTAAATAATCATCTCCCTCTGAGGTTTTCAGAATTAAATGGTCTCTGTAGGGCTGACATGGGAATAAGGATGTCCCAGGCCACAGAGCAAGCAGCAAAGCTAATTTTCATTAACCATTACTACCATTTGAATTTTACCTTACCCAAAACCATTTCTTAACTCTTCCGAAAGGTTTTCTCTCTATGTAAAAGTCCTTTAATCATGTGAATAGGCTTAAGAGTTAAGACCTCCTTAGATTTGCATCAGAGCTCTGATTCTTTCTGCTGGGAAACTGTGGGCAAGTTATTCAAGCTAGCTTAATCTCAAGGCATTAATTTGTAAAAACCAGACTGATAATAGTTCTCCCTCAGAGGATAGCTGGGAAGAATAATTGACTTAACACATATGAGAACACCCAGCTTTGTAACTGAAAGAAACTAAATTCTTCATGAATCATTTTTCCCCTTTCTTTTCCATCATTCCTGACTCTCACTCTCTCCTGTTTCTTAGAAGATCTAGTTATAAGACTAGGCTCATATTCCTGATTTGCTCGTCTATTTAATAAGCCACTTTCATCAGTATGTAAAATTATTTGCTTTCTGCTAAGGTAAGACACGTTGAACTGTAGACAGTGCAAGATTGTCAGTGGTGAGTTTTTGGTTTTCCTTAATCAAACAAAACGCTATAAAATTTGATAATATACATAAGATCACTACCATAAAAATCTCACAGCCTTTCTCAAATAAAATTAAATTTGAAGTCACAAAACATCGTTTCCTTTTTGAACTGGTTCACCAAGTTTCCGTAGTGGAATGAACTTGGAGAATCCCATCAGTGACAGCCCAGACAACAATCTGTGGTCTGATCTTATTTACCTTGGTGGTGGGAGTATATCAGGCTAGTAAGAAAACAAATGGTAACAAATAAAGATGTCAGGATGCTCTATAGGAGAAGTTTCTTTTACATCTTTTTTAAAGGCAAACTTCGGAGAAAGTTCAACAGAAAACATTGCACACCATTAATTTTTGCCCTGACAAAGAAACTTTCATCCTTTGGAAGGTGGCAGAATAAATGTGAAGGTTTTAATAAAATATTTTATGTGGCTACAAAAGCAGCACTAAACATAAATAAATAAGAAGTCTTTGCCACCAACTCATTTTAAAGTGTTGTCGTCCAAGTACAATGATGCTGCAGTGTGCAGGTGTGTGTGTAACTTTCGGAAATACCAGTAAAGCCTGAGTTCATGAAATACTCCTGCCTGTCATCCTGAGACTAAGATGCATTATCAAATTGCAAGCAGGTGTTGTCAAATCAGAATCCAGGGCTGCTGGCTCAGTGAGAGGCAAAGCCTGAATGCTGAGTTTGGAAGGAAAAAAATAAAAGAAGACCAAAGGAAAAAGAATGTTCTCTCACTAAGCAAATCGAATCAGTGTACAAAGCCACCATTTCTCTAAATAGTCATTTGACTGCACAAAGGAATCACTTGTGTTCATCCAATGTTTCCTGATAGCCTCGGACCTTAGTTAATCAAATAGAATTTTTGCCTTTCTGTCATTACCTCCATCTCCAATACTTAAGACAACCTGAAGAAAGTGATATGTATACAACCAACCATTTACTTTCCACATGTAACTTTTTTTCATTCAGTGGCCAAATCTTCTGTTGGAAGAAGAAATAAAATCACCAACAATTTATTTAAGTCCTTTTATTTCCTAGATATGGAGTCCTACATAGGACTAGATAGAAAACCTAATATTGCTTCTGTGGGAAATGCACTTTTTCCTGCATTAATCAATGTAACCCGGGTTTTGTATAAAAACAATGAAAATGTTCCCATCTCACATTATGATTTAAAATATAAAAGGCATAAATGATAAGTTCTCTTAGAGAACATAAGCACATTTTCTTCAGAGCAATGTTGGCACTGCCTGATCAATAGAATAATGTTTTCTTCTATATTACAGTAATTCATTTGGTAAAAACAAGGTCAGGATGGGCCAACCCACTTGACGACTATAGTGAAAACCTAAAATTTGTTACTGTGTTCTCAGCTAAGTATTGAGGAACAGTAAATGTTTCCTTTTCTGTCTTTTTTGTTGTTGTTCATGATGACATCCACTGACATATCCCTCACATTCTGTGCACTATGCTTGGAGAGTACCAACTCCACAGAGAATGGGAAAAAGAAAGAGTAGAAAAATCATCTTGCAATTTAGAATAACCTGAGAGCTGAGATCATATTTCTGTTTTAAAAAAAAAAAAAAGATGAAAGGCATTGGTTGTCCAAGGAAAAATTCTATGTTTGTTAAACACAATTAGAGAGTACTTCCAAAAATTACCTTTCTAAGAGGCTCCTGAGCTCTCCTGTTTTGGCCAACGTTACGCATGACAATGATTAGCTCATAGTAGATACTCGATAAATAATGCATGAGTCAGTGAGCATTACCTAATAGAATGTAGTTCATTCTTCAAGACCTAATACAGCACTTACCTTGATGATAGGCACTGCCCTAAGCACACTATAAATGTCATAAATGTTAACTCATGTACTCCTTGTAACAATCCCAGGGGATGTGTTCTATCATTGTCTTCATCTTACAAGTGAGGAAAACAGAGCAAAGAGAAGCTGTTTGTCCAAAGCCACACAGCTGATGATAGCTGATGATACTCCAAAGCCAGACTTTTGAATCCTGGTTCCTGAGTCAATGCCTTAATCCTCATTCACCATGCTGCCTCCGTGTGATGTTTTGCAGGAGTTAGCCCCGCTCAAACTGCAGTTTGATTCACCTATATTAGGCTCCTGAAAGTTATCTTGGTAGTCATTCAGAATTTGAGGTAGTCTAATGGGGCTTCTAAAATAACCATGGATTTCTATCTTCCCTTTCATGGGATCCTCTCTGCCAGTGGAAAGGATATTGGATTCTTTTTAGTAGTTTAGGATACTTATATTAAGTCTAAGAGAAATAAGAGCCTGAAGGGAAGAGCCCTAATTTTTAGATTGTGTTTATGGTAAACCTATAGGCTGGGTCCTTATTATTGCCCAGATTTGCTCAAAAATAAAAATATGTATATATATATTTTTTAAATATATATGTGTGTGTGTGTGTGTGTGTGTGTGTGTGTGTGTATATATATATACATATATATATATATATATATATATATATGTATATATATATATAAATGAGCCCAAAAACTGAGACTGTGGATGAACTTTGATTTCAGGAACTTAGAAGGGCCACCAGATCATCATTGAGGTGATAGATTGAGCTTTGGAGTCAGACAAATTTGGGGTTGTATCCCTGCCCTGCCATTTACCATCTTGTGTGGCTTTAGGCACGTTCTTAATTTCTCAGCACCTATGATCCTTAGCTGTAAAATGGAGATGATAGTGTAATTTCTTAGGGTTATTTGGAGAATTTTATACATGGGTTCATAGTAAAAGCTCAAAAAATGTTATTTCCTTTCCCTTTATAGTGATGCTATTATGACTATAATTATCTTTCCAAGTAAAATAAGGGCTTCATGACAAGTTATCTCTGTCTGCAAATTTCCGCAAAGAATTTTTTTAAGATACCAAAGATTTTGCAAGAAGTGACTTTCAATAACCTTCGATATATATGCTCTCTCTGTAAGTATAGATCTGTATACAGATATAAGGGATGGAATGGATTGCCATGATTCTACCTTCTACATCTTAAATCTCCACCACTAGATTTGAATCAAACAAAAATACAAATGGTATTATCACCAGAAAGTCACATTTAGAATGTTTGAATTTCCATTAGCATGTTGAACATTAGTAAAGCATTCAGGTTATTTAGTTTAGGTAATAGTAAATTTCACCCTGCAAAGGCACTTTTATTAGCGTTTCCCCCTAATGGCCATTGTTTTGAAAGATTTTTCTCTCTCTAGAAAACTGAATTTTTCAGTAATAGTTTAGTTTTCATTTTTATTCATTGAAATCATATATGCATATATAGTCAGGTTTCTTCTCAGCATAAAACCATAATGTTCCCACACTAAGTTGATATAACTCCAACAAGAAGCAAAGAAACTTGACGTATTTGTTCTTCTTTATAGTCTTCTTGAAGGTTAATTGTTGTACACTCTATTAATTTTTATCAATATTCAGTTTATATCCCTGATGAAAGATTATGTGTCCCAGTCCTGTTAAACTCAGGTGAGGCCATATGACTTGCTTTGGCCAAAAGCATGAACAATTCCAGGTGTAAGGTTTAAGAGAAGAGCCTTGAGCTGAAACCTGAATAGTTAATAGATATTAGCCAAGCAAAGAGTGAAGAAAACTTATTCTAAACCGATGAAACACCATGTGATGAGCCTTTGGAAAGAGACTGTAAAATTCAAACCTTTATACCAGTGTAATTAGGGAGTTAGAAAGGCAGTTGGAGAGTGAGATGGATAGGGCTACAGAGGTAGGAGGGGAGTCAGATCTCCCAAGCTGGTTGGTCATATCAGTGATTTTATATTTTATACCAAGTGCCAATGTGAAGCTATATAAGGGTTATAAGCCTGGAAATAACATATGACTTAGATTTGTAAAGAGCTCTCAGGATTTTGTGCGCAGAGCAAATTGAGAGGGAGATAATGGAAACTTTTAAACTAGATGAAAAGCTAATGTGATAATCCAGGCTGGAATTGATAGTGGCTTGACCCAGAGCAGTAGCTGTGGAAATGCAAGAAGTGGATGTATTTTAAATATATATAAAAGGGCAGATTTAAAAGATGCTGAGTAGATGTATGCATAATAGACTGATGACAGAACGTACAGATGGAAGAAGAAGGGGTGAAGGATGACTTTGGGGTTCCAGGTTAAGCGACTGGGTGGAAGAGACTCCCCATATGGCAAAGGGGAGGACTTGCAGATGTGCCCAGCTGGAGAAGAAAGTCAAGTATATTCAGACTGAGGACGTAATGTGGAGAACCCACTGGGCAGTTGGTGCTTAGAGAAGCCATCTGGACGGGGGACAACAAATTTGGATTTATAACATGTAGATGGGATTTAACGCTGTGAGAATGAATGAGATGATTTAAAAAGAAAGGATAGGGCTTCCCTGGTGGCGCAGTGGTTGGGAATCTGCCTGCCAATGCAGGGGACACGGGTTCGAGCCCTGGTCTGGGAAGATCCCACATGCCGCGGAGCAACTGGGCCCGTGAGCCACAACTACTGAGCCTGCGCGTCTGGAGCCTGTGCTCCGCAACAAGAGAGGCCGCGATAGTGAGAGGCCCGCGCACGGCGATGAAGAGTGGCCCCCAGTTGCCGCAACTAGAGAAAGCCCTCGCACAGAAACGAAGACCCGACACAGCCAAAAATAAATAAATAAATAAATAAAATTAAAAAAAAAAAAAAAAGGATAGAAGAAGAGAACAGAAAGGCACCTGGGACACAGGTCTGAGTGACTCTAATATTTGGTCAGAGAGAGAAGGAGAAATGTGACAGGAAGACTGAAAACAATAGAAAGTTTTAATAAAGATGGAGTAATTGCTTCCCACTGGAAAGCACTTAACGTCTTTAGCTCTGAGGCTTTATGATGGGTTTCTTTTCCTAAAGGAGAGCAGCCAGTCAGTCAAGGAGCTGGAGACTGGCCTCAGGGGATGGTGGAGGGGGGGATGGTCACAGCCTTCTCAGTGGGGCTTGGAGAAACTTCAGCTACTTCACAGCTCTTATTTAAGACTAAGACATTTCTTTATTGCCCATGAAGCTTCCTCTACAGAAAAGACATTAACTGTCACTCTGTATGTTTCATTTAACACACTAGCATGCCTAGACTCAGTTTATCCCTTTCTAGATGCTACACCAGCAATTTGGGTCACTTCCACACAGTAGGTACAGTTTCTTTAACTATAGCCTTGTGCTTCATAAAGCGACCTCGGTATAGAAATCACCTTGGCTTTTTTCCCCTCACATAGAGTAGATAGTTTCACCTTCCTCAGATTGCAGGTTCCACTCTTCTTATAGTTGCAGATTGCCCTTCTCAACAGGCCTGTAAGAATTCCTAAAGGGGAAAAAAAGTGGAGATGATTCCATCTTTAAGGAGTAACAAATTAGACATGTTGTTTCCAGTCTGGTCACTTAACTCTCCTTGACTTGATATAGAGCACATACTTTGAAGGACTCCTAATTTGGAGGAAAAGTAGTCACTCTTCCCTAAAACGACGCCACTTCTCCCATCCTACCCAGCTAAGGGGACAGCACCTACTCACAAACTTATTTCAGGAAATTCAACCCCTAGGAAACATGTTGGTGATCGCCTCCAGCCCTGGCCTAGTTGACTCAGCATGAACACCTCCGATTTTCCCTTGGCTATAGTGACTCATTTCTCTGCCATAGTCTGCCCCGGCCTCCTTCCCCTAGCCAGGACCCTCAGAGAGTGGAACTCATAATGCCTAATAAATACCAGGAGCTTAACAAATATTAGTTCCCTCCTCTTCTGCCTAGCTGCAAGCCTGGATCTCAACTTCTGCTTGACCTGATTACTGTCCTAATTCTGAACTGTTATAAATGCTGGTAATAAGGGCCATTCTCAAATTCACTATTGTATTTCATACTCATAATAACTCTATAAAATTGACCTTCATGAAAATGTCATCCTACCTTCTGTTTAGGCAGAAACTTTCTTGAAAGGTAAGTTTTAAGTTACTCTTGATTGAAGCTTTATTGATTGAAATACTTCAGAGCTCAGGCAGCAACCCCACTTCCCAGTAAGCCAGGCAAAACCCTGGGGAGCTGTTGGGAACTGGCCTCTCCACCGTCCACGTTCTGCTTAGACTTAGTTCTCTAATCCATGTAGAACAGCTGTCTCCTTTGGCCACTTCTATTGTCCCAATCACTTTTCTTTCAGAAAAAGACTTTTAGAGATGTTATTCAGGGCCAATCTGACTATAGTCCTAGCCTCAGATCTTTTGAGACAAAGTATATAGATATAAATGTTTATTATTTATGTTACTATGAGACAACTGGTTATCTCATTGGCTACAGACTTAACCCCAAATGATGCCTGAATTTTCTTCTTAAAATCAGAAATCACATTTCCCACAGAGTTAGTATACATATATTTCTAATAGGATAGAACAATACAGTCATAATCTACTTTGCTATGTAGTATAATGGGAGGGAGCAGGGGAAGAAGTTTCGATGCTAAGGACCTGAATTTCAGTCTTGGTTCTGTCATATTTTTGTTGAGCTTAAGTTTTCAGAGCTTCAGTTCATTTTTCTCTCTCTTCTACTTACCTGAAAGGACTGGTTATAAAGCTGAATTAATATATTTGAAAGCAATGAAAATATAAATTACTGATAATTTAGTGATTGTATAATTTCAACCAACTACTTCTATATGTTAAGGCTTATTTCAGTTCCTGTTTCAACCACACTTTGCCCAAAAGGCAGAGAATGATCTAGATCAGTGATTCTCATACCTGACTGATTTCACCTGCAAAACTTTAAAATATATGAAGATTCTCAGGCTCTACTTACCAAGGTTTTGATTCGGTGGACATGGATATAGGTCCAGGAGACTATATTTTTTTAAAAGTTTCTCAAGTAAAATGCTGCAGCTTTTTTGGAAGAAGTTAGCAATGGGTGTTAACATTTTACCCTGAGACCTGGTAATTTTACTTCTGGAAATTTATCCTAGCAATATACTTGAACACATGTAGGATATACATACAAGGATTTTTACTGCAGCTTTGTTTATACTTTAAAAAACCATTGGATGTCCTTCAATAGGAGACTGTTTAAATAAACCATGGCATGTCCGTACAGTTGAATGAAATGCTGACATTGACAGATGTGCAAGGCTACATTATTCTTAAATTTTAAAAAGCAAATCATACAACAGCTTTATAATACAGTGTCCTTAGTGAAACATAAAAAGTGCTTGTAGTGTGTACATATTCATGGATGGGTTTATAAGAGACACACGAACTGTTAATAGAGGTCAAAACTGAGAAACTGGTTTGTGAAAGAAAGCAAAGGAAATGTAGGACTTTTACTTTTTAACGTTTACATTTCCTTTTATAGTTTTTTCCTTACAGCATAAAAGTATTCCATTAAAAAAAAAAATCCCAGGTGACTCTGGTGAGCGGTCACATCCAAAAAACTACTGATTAAGAAGCATGTTAATCTCCTCTATCTGCCCTCCTTTATTACTACTCTTATAATTTTTAAGCTATATTATTCATGATGTTCTACATTTTATCATTGTCAGTTTCATCACTCAGCCCTTCCTGAATCTCCCTAATATATATCCCAAGTACGAATTTGTTCATTCATCCAGTTTATGAGTATATACCCAGTGCTTATGCCCAGGAAGTGCAAAGTGCTGTTCAAGGCACTAGCGACAAACAAGACCACAAGTCCTGCCCTCATGAACTGAGAATCCCAACTTCTCTGAGCCTCAGCCCCTTCACCTGTGAAATGGACATATCGTTTCAAACATAGTATATTTTCTCATAGGGTTTTCTGGGGATGAAAGTAAATAATGTGTGTAAAGCAGCATAAAGTCTCACATCGTAGAAGTGCTGAGTAATTCTAAGCTGTAGTAATTTTCATTGTTGTCATCATCATTAATTTTTCATGGCCAACTGTTTGATCCAGTGTAAATTTTCTGGGGGGAAAAATCCTACAAACACTAAATTTCATATTAAGAATGTTACTGTTGGTGTTGTAAACAATTTGAAGTACATCTGCCCCAGTAAATCACAGCAGATTTTAGAAGGCTTAGAGAAAAACAGCAGAGTAGAAGTCAATTCAATAAGAGGGAAAATGTTGCCTCTTAGTTATTTAACCCATTCCTCAGCCACAGAACTCTAATTTCCTTGTTTTAACAAAGTAGATTACACAGCAGAGCTCAATGTGCGTTTATAACAATATGTGACATTTTATTCATGTCAGTGAGGATGAGAATCTCTTTTGGGGGTAAGATTACCAAAGAGCAGTGAGTGACCCCTTAATCCTAATAGCAGATACTCCTATGAGTAGAAACCACAGTTTGTGAAGCTTGGGAAATGAACTTCTCTTTACGTTTGCACTTGATCTTAAAAAGTACAAAACATGGGCTAAGCCGGTTTGAGCTTCTCTTTTTGCACTGACTCAGGAGCTAAATATGGAGCCAGATTCAACCATCCAATTAAATGTATTGTTTAAAAATGAAAACAATTATAGTGAAACTGAAAATTGCAATTGCTTTAGCTATCTATGTTTGATTTTCTTTTTTCCTTTTTCGTTTTCATTGTTGTTGACAGAGCTAACTCTTCTTCCAGCAAAGCAAGAAAAAAAAAAGCATTAAACAATGATTATTAGTGGACTCTCTGGCACAGCCCCCAGTTAGGTTAGCTGACCCCTGCGCTTACTGCAGGGCCTTGAATGATTCTGTCCACTCTGAAAGGAAACTGCGAGAATGTAACAGAGAGCAGCAGGGGATTTTGTGCCAAAGCACCAGAAAATTCTCCGTGTAAACATATAGGTCTTTGGTATATTCTAAAAGCTAATATTTAAATTGAGAAAGAATAAAGGATAAGCAATATCCTCAAGTTCATAGGTCATAAAAATTATTTGGTGGTGGAAAAGGGGAGTTACTAAGTATTCACTTAACAAATATGTATTGCGTAACAAAATGCCTAGTGCTTGCACTAGGAAATAGCTACACAAGTGAATACAATGCAATGGCTGCTCTTAAAGAACAATGCTGTCGCAGTCACAGTCACATAAAGCTGCAGGGTAAGAATGCTTTATTCCGTGCCTTATGTATGGTACCCTAGCTGGGTTACTCTGGTGACTTGGTTGAATAGTAGCCACAAGGCAGGATAGTGAACTGCAACATGTACAGACCAATATACATTTTATTTTCTACAGATTCTTGAACTTCAGGTTTTACATTTGGGTTGCAATCTTCTCAGGAACAGTTGTTTCAAGGCATGTTTTCACTGCTGGATTTAGTGTCAGCAGGACTACCAAGATGTAAAGAAATATAAAAAATTGAATGAAAACGACTCAAAGCATTTTGGTAGTGTCAGGGAGAAAGACATTTTCCTCATCCCTTCTAGGTTCTTCTGGCTGGTCTAAGAGTTAAATTGACACGAGTCAGATTAACAGAAGAAAATCACACAAAAGCTTAATAACATGTATGTATGGGAGAAACCCAGGAAAACTGAGTAAATAACCAAAATGGCTGAAACCTTCGCCTTTAATACCAAAAGAGGATTTTAGGATAGTGGTTTGGGACTTCAAAGGGGAGGAAGGCAATTCATATGAAAATGGAAAAGCAAATGTTTGGCAAACAAGTGTTTGCTGAACCTTGCAGACACAATGGGATGCAGAGCAGACTCTGATCTCGAAGCCCAGCTAGCCCATATTCTTTGCAGATGTCTCTGATAATAGGTATATCCCAGGAATGGGCCCTCGATCTAAATTTTTTTAGGCAGTTAGAGGAAAGGTCAAAGTTTCTTTCTGAGTCTTTTGGTCCTTGATTGTTTTCAGCTTGAAATAATCTGCACACTAAAGAGACATTTTGAAGTAGCAAAGTTTGCTCCTGCAGTAGTCATGACAATTGTGTTTTATGTTTGGTGTGAATGTTATTTAAACCAATCAATGCAGTATATTGCAACAGATCATTTTCAACTAAGATATTCTTTTCAGACCTTTTCTGATACACAGTGAGGCTATTTCATTTGCTTAGTCTAGTGATTAAAATGGACTTTTGGTCTAGTGGTTATATCCATTGTTATTATCCTATTTGGTCAACTCTGTTTCTCACTTGAAAATGCCCTAAGAAAGTAATGCTCTTTGATAGATGCAAGTGTTGGCAAACAGTCCCAGGTTTTTTACAAGGGGATGGAAGAGAATATTTTTTTACTCTTACCTTGTTTGTGTGTATGTGTGTGTTGTTATGTAAGACAAGAGTCTATCCTTCTCAAGCTACATCGAGCAAAAGGTACATAATCCTTAAAAAAAACAAAAGCAACTGTGACATGACATCCATTAGATCTGATCATAGCACTTCTTGAAAGACTTATCCAGCGTCCTCTTATTCCACTGAAGTAAAGTTGGAAGCAATTGTTTAAAAGCATATGTAATTTAATAAGAGGTCAAAACAATGCCTGTCTATAAATAATTTTCTTCTTCCATTCTGCTCAGTTTAGTTTAACTGTGAAAGCAATTAATTTTTTTAAAGAGTTGGAAGACTGTTCTAAAATATATATCTCCTTCTGACCCCTGGAATTTTCTGAGCAAGTTATTATAGACTCCACAAAGGACTCCCATGTGTAGCTCTTCTCTCAGCTGTAATATTACATTGGTGTGATTATTTGATTAATGCCAATTCCCGCCCCTCTCCACCAGGGCTGTGTGCTTGGTGAGAGCAAGGGCCATGTCTTGTTGCCTGTCATTGTTCCCAGCACCAGCTTAGTGCCTAGCATGTAGTAGCTGCTCAGTGATTACTTGTTAAGTTAACTTTATGCCATATAAGGCACTTGGAAAAAGTGGATAATCACCCTTTGACTTAGTTTTACTCTTTTTATAAATCTAATCACCTTATATACACAAAACTGCTGTACCTATCTGTTTCTCAAGTAGAGTGTTATATGTAAAATGTCTTTAGTCATTCAGAGAAATCACATACTGAAAACCAAAGTTAATTTCTTATATTATCAAGTGTAAAATTTATTAAGCACTATCTGATATTTAAAATCATTTATTCTAAAGACATTCAAAAAAATTAAGAATGTCTTTATTAATTTTCACTTTATTAATTTTCACAGTGTCACCATGAGGAAGGTACTGTCTTTTGAGTTGCATAGGAAATGTTTTCTACTGTAAAGAAAAGACTATTTGGTTATTTTGGGTGTTGGATTAGCAGGTTTTCTTGGGTATATGATGTCTAACAACTTAAAAACTGTTTCATAAATGTTTAGAAAAATTTAGAAGTACAAAAAGTATTATAACCAAAAACATTTATTTGCCATCAAGAAAAGATGATCTGTAAAGTTAATCACAATTTCACCAAAAAAGTGATTGAGTTTATTCTGAAGTCTGAGTTGAGACATTGTATAGAGATGCTGTGAGGGTCTGTATCTATAGTCACCTAAGAACTTGGTAACTGATGTACGTATAGAGTATCATGGGCATCAATCCTGAAAACTCGAGAAATTATAAGTGTGGTCAACAGTTAATTTGTTTGTGGGATTTTTTTAAGTGTAAATTACTCCTGTGAAAAGCAACCTCAATAGAATGTTTTTTTACCCAGAAGTAGTCCATAAGACTCCACAAACTGAAAGGCAGAATAGAATTTTGGAACAAGAATTTCTCTGCATCCTTCAGATGACTCCTTGGGGAGTATTGAGGAGGCCAGTTGTAATTAGTTGGAACTTGTCTCTGAACAGGATTCCAGAGCCTCTTCTGCCAGGGAGAAAAATGCCCAAAGGCATTAAGTGATGATAAGAATCTAAACCAAGATTTTGTTTAAAGGCATGTACATAAGCTAGCAAGCATTCTTCCCTCAAAATGCCCTATGGTTTTTTCATTTCTATTATTCTTAACCCCCCAGAGTAACTTAAGTGTATGCCAAATGACCCATTCTACTTCTTGCAAGGTCTGACATGACGTGGAAGCTGCCAGAAATGAGGGCATAAGGCAAGGAGGAGCCCTGAATTACTTTTTTTGGTTTTTTGTTGTTTTGTTTTGTTTTCTGTCATGTTAAAGAAAAGGCACAAAGGAAATCATAAATCATTGTGATAAATGCATTGTATCTTCATAGTTCATTGTAGTTGTCAAGAATTCTTGCCAAGTAATAAATGTTAAGTAAACGAGAGCAACCATTGGATAGGTACAGGTATACTTCAGCTCCAGTCACATTTGGCCCCAACTCAAAGTACTACCTTTGTCCTGGTGGTTTTCTTCACTCTATTAGGTGGGTTAGATAAAGTGGATGGGGGCAGGGATGCCAACCTTTTATTTTTCCTTAATTGTATGTGTGTGTGTGTGTGTGTGTGTGTGTGTGTGTGTGTGTTTGTATCAGAGACAGAGACAAAGAGATGGGTGAGGTTTTTAAAGCCATTTCAGCTTCATTTTGATAGTTTTAAATTTGCTCTTTGGTGTCGTTCAAAATGTACTAGTCTCCTCTGTGATGCACAGCTTTTAGGTGTTTGACCGAATTAGAAGGCAGCTCATCAAAGCTGTGAGACATAAAGGAAAAAATCATTTACAAAATAAGATATGGATTAGGAAGGAGGGAGAGGTGTGGTTGCGATGATTTTGAAGGGGGAAGATGAAAGTTCAGTGACTGATGGGAAAATAATCACAGTTAGTTCCCAGGCTTCATGGAGCTGGCCTGTCAATCACGTCTCTGCTTCTTCTCGCTCTTAGAATCAAGTACATGAGGAGGTGGGAGAGGCAGTGGCACTGAGCCTCCTGCAGCTGATGAAGGGACCGGAGAGGCAAACTGAAGCTACTGTCCTAACACCACCACGCTTCCTGGGTGCCTCTCCTTCTCCTGAAATGTTGTGCGCCCTTTCTCTTTGTCTCAAACTTGCAGCCTCAGTTCAAATAGCCACCTCCTTTATAACACTCTCTTTGATCACTTTTGCCAAAGTGACCACACCTCCTTCTACAGAACTAAATCATGGTTTGCTTTTGTTGTTGTTTTAGGCTGCACCGTGCGGCTTGCCGTGTCTCGGTTCCCCGACCAGGGATTGAACCTGGGCCATGGCAGTGAAAGCACTGAGTCCTAACCACTGGACCGCCAGGGAACTCCCTTGGTTCTTTAATGAACCTCTACAAGGCTCTCTTTGTGTAGGCTTTATGTTCTCCTTCCCCTGCCAAAAATAAAACAAACCCCAAAACAACAGTCTTTAAGCTGTATAACCTTACACAAACTACTCCACTTCCCTGTTCCTAGGTTTCTAAATATACAAAATGTATAAAATCAGTAACAACCTCAGAGGATGGTTTTGAGACTTACATAAGTGAATCACTGTAAAGTGAACAATGCAAGTGAAGAAATAGGTGCTCAATAAATGTGAGAAACTATTAGTTATTATTACTGCCTAGAGCCAGCTGGTGAGCACATATTCTATAGTTTCCCTTCCTAAATTTTACCTTTCCTTCGGCATATGGATGGATGCATCCTGTGTGCAAACTACTGTGATAAGTACTGCCGAGTACATAAAGATCCCTAACACACCACCACCTGACCTGAGGACCTTGCAATCCTTTGGAAGAAGTAAAACAAGTCACTTTAACGAAAGTCATCAGAAAATTGTAAGCAAACTTCTAGAGAGAGTTCAGGCGATAGATAATTCAGTGATTTCTCCAAACCAGTGTGATTATCAGAATCTCCTGGGGAAAGTGCTGTTTAAAAACATAGATTCCCAGATCCCAACCCAGAACGAGTAAGTCAGAATCTCTGGTTTGTAGCCAAGGAAATGCAAGTGATTTTGATGATCGTCCAAGTGGGGAATCCCTAGAATAGTCACATATATTAATAGCTGGAGATAAAGCCTTTTGGTTAAAAGTAACCTTGACCAAGAGTAAGGACACTTTTTCTAAGAGTCAGGATGAAGGAGGAGTGATGTCATTTAAAAGACATAAGGGCATTTCTACCCAGTGGCTTAATCTTCCCGATAAAGTAGGAAATAAGGTCCTCCGCTGGGAATGAGACAGGTATAAGTGCAGTTCAGGGTTTGGGAATTGTGGAGAAGGTTGGAAGAGTTACCACAGGGGTGTGTTACAGGGATAACTAGAGGTGAATAAACCGAGGGTCCATTATGCTGCAATATTTCTTACTGAATTCCCAAGTCCAGTTTATACCTGGGCTAAGGTCACTCTTCTCAAGTCCCCAAAAGTTTATATAAATGAAAATGCACTGGTATTGTCAATAAATGTACATCTTTAATATTACAACAAGATTCAAGTATTGTGAATTCTGAGTATCAATTGACAACCTTGTTTCTTCTGGCCAGTATAAAATTTAAAAATTGATCTCATGAAATATCTAGGAATCAGATTCTCATAAATAACAACAAATCTACCCATTGTGCTCTCTGTTGCTCTGTGGCTGGCATCTGAATATATGAACTCCCCAAGGGTGAGAATAAGACATCATAATTAAACTTATGTTAGTGTCGCTTTTCATGTATTTTCCTTCTTCGTGAGTGAACTGTTTTATTCCTCTCATCTTTCCACATCAGATTCTCAGTGCTGTAATGGGTCTCCCACAGTTCCAGGCAGTTACTGGTTCTTGGGGAAAGTGCTCCCGTGGTATTATTGATGGCAGCCTTCACGGGAAGGGCAGTGATTTACTACGTGGCTCCCTGTGCCGCTGTGAATTTGCTGTACGGTGACGGCCTTCGGTGGCCTCCTTGGTCTCAGCTTGACAAGAGACCTAGAGAGTCAGCTGGTTCTATTGAAATGAAAGTGTTCTCACCCCAAATCGTGTTCTGTCCCTCAGACTAAACCCAGGTTGGCAAGAGGTTGGTGGAAACGCGGTTCAGAACAAAGTGAATGATGAGACTGAAACTGAGGCTGTCCCTGCCGTCTCCACAAGGCCCCTGACCCCGGGCTTGGCCTCCTAAAAGCTTCACGCGGTCACCCTCACTACCTCCTTATCTTCCTAGGCTTTTCACAGCTGCCTGCTTCCCCACCCACAGTCTCAATACTTCACACTCTAACATTCTATGTATTTTCTTGGCTAAACTATCAGAATGAACATTGGACTCTGGGCAGCACTGTGGGTTTGGACTTAGCCCTCGTCTATGTCAGTGCTCAGTTCTGAAAAAAGAAGGTGGAAACCTAGAGCTCGTGGGCTCTACAATGTCATCATGGATGCGCCACATGAGTCTTTATAATAATTATGATGATAGCTACCTGGTATCGAGAACTTAATACATGTCAGGTATCATGCTGAGTACTTTGCATAGACGATACAGTTTAAGATTGGAATTATTTCATTAGAAAAACTGAAGCTCAGAGAGGTCAAATCACTTTGCCAGTACCTACACAGGAGGTAATTAATGAGGATTCCACCCAAGTTTGTCTAACTCTAATACTCATACTCTTAACTACTACACTCTCCCCTTGCAGAAAATCTCAGTCCTTGAATTGTTTTCCTTCCTTCATATTTCCTAAACCCTTATCTGTACCTCATTGTCATTCTTTAACTTCTCTTTGATCACCAACCATTTATTACGTCTATGACTTTCACCCACCCGTATTTGCAAATGGTTTTGTAGGTAGAATTCATATCATCCACTTATTTTGTACCCACTAAAACACCTAGTGTATTGGTATCCTCAGTTTTTTTATATAGATCACATCCTTAAATGAAAGTAATAAGACTGGCATGGGGTAGGAGCAGATGATGGGAGAGACTGAATAGTTACCATTGATCTCAGAGGGATGCTGGAACTCTGTCGCCCCTGCCATCAATTATTAGATATGATCTCCTTGGACATTTTTTGCTCCACTTCCCATCTGCATGTTTATAGGCAGCCTTTGCCCAGAGCTGAAAGAAAATGGAATCCAAATGTTAAAAAGAAAATTCAGAAACCTAGGAACTCTGCCCAGTGGTCTCAGGTAATGATCAGTGACATTAAGTGGTAACTTCCTCGCTCGTCTCTCTAACATACTCTACCTATGTTGGCCCCAATACCAGCTTATCTTGTTCATGCGTCTTAGACAAATTCTTATATGTGAAAGATCCTGGAGGATCTCTAGAGCTCTGTGGACCATCATTGAGACTCACTGAGAGGTAACTTGGCGTCTAATGTAACAAGGACTCCTTGTAATGTAACAAGGATTGTAACAGGAGCAATCCTTATGTTTTAATTTCCTCTGATTTGTGTTGCAGGTCATGCTCACTGTGAGAACTGGTTACGTGCACAAATGCTCTGTTTCTATTACAACTCCAGAAAAATCACTTCAAATCACGTTTACTATAGTCTCATACAGTGTAGCCTCTCCTAGAAAGTAAGCCAACAAGGGTATCAATAGCTACAGAGTGGATCTGTTCCTCACATTACCCTTGTTGCTATGGTAGTGTGCCCATTTAGTGTGTGTGTGGAATGCCATTACTTGCAGTGATCTGTATAGCTTGAGTTTTACCTCAGTGATCCCTCTATCAGAGGGTTTTATCCTTTTTACTCAGCTAGAAACAGATAGACACAGCATAGCGTGTTGTATTGGTAAAGATTCTTCACAATTTGCCAACATTCTGATGAATTTAGTTGCTGAAAAATATAACTGGCTATCCAAAAATGGGTAAATTGCACTCCACAATCATTCATCAAGGATCTTAGAAATATTTCAGATCCCCACTTAGCTAGGTTGTTTCCTTTCTAATTGGATTTGGAACAGATATGAAAGGTGGGTTATGTCAGGTTTGGGGTAAAGTAAAGAAATAGCAGGCTTTGCAAATGCCTCCATTTCATCCACACACACATATGGTATTACAAAACCTGTTTCCGCCTGAAGAGGCAAGCACACAATCCCTCTGACAATTGTTATCGAGACTGAATGACACTCACTTTTTATCCAGCCTCTTCCCTGATTTAGTGAAGCCTCCCGTAATATCATTAAGTAAGTAAACATTGCCGCACATAAAGCTCTTGCTATTATCGTGGAAAATAACAAGCTGCTCTCATGAGCTTGCACAGAAACTGTGGGTGTCAACATCCCTTTCACAACAGCAGCATATCCACGCCATTTCATTTTATCTCGACACCTAGACTCATGGAAAGATAGACTATTTCCTTTACATCTATCGGCAAATTTTCTTTCTAATAACTGCTGAAAACTTCACTCCAGTAAGCACTTAGTCCTGCTGGTTGAAGAAAATAGATACATTATCTGAGGTAATAGATAAGTCTCATTAAGAAGATGGAATAGACTAATTCCCAGCATATCTCCCAGGCGTGGGAAAGCTAAATTGTGAAATAGAGCAATAAAACATTAATTATCCTTTCTGCACGGAATTACACGAGTCTCACTGCTACATAGCATATTATGCAATTTTTTATAAATAACCATTTATATCCGAGTGTCTCTGTTTGCTGCCTCATAAAAAAAAGACAGCTGTCCTTCTATTCAAATAAGACTTATTCCTCAAACTACTTAAGGAATCCAAGTATTCTATTTAAAATGTATGTTCCTACTTATTAACATATGCCCAAAGAGTGAGTATTTAGCATTAGCCTAAAAACAAATGCTACACATCTGATGATATTACACTTTGAAAGAAAATTGTCTCCTACCAACTAAAGTAAAGCTAGCTATTGGCATTCAAAATAAAGGTTTTAGAGATCTTGTGTTGAATAATGATTTGTAATCAGTTTCAGTAGTTTCTCAGTTTTGTCATATCAGATTATCATATGTGAATTACTTGAAAACAGTTTCATTTCTTGAGCAATTTAAATATCGCCCTCACACTTGTTTACACAATTAATTTTTATTTGCAAAGGTTTTTTTTTAATATGGCTATAACATTCCCCAACACAGAAATTTCACATCACAGGAGTTAATGGAAGTTTATAAATGAAAACTTTGTTAAATAAAGTAAATGATAAAGTAGAGAGGGCTTACTTGTTTTCATTTGTGGACTATGTAATAAAAACAAGATAATGACAAAAGAAATGCTTTGCAAATTATAAAGTGATATTTTAAAGAAGGAAGATATTTGTTATGTATCCAAGGTTTTAAAAACACCTTAAATATTGATAGGGAGAAGAAGAAGCATAAATTCTGCAGGTTCTGAGTCTGAGACCAGTTCTATCCCAAACATCATTCAGAGGGAAAAAGGAGAGAAATTCCAGAATTGGAAAGGCAACTGAATAGGAAAGTTGTTCCTAAGTGACAGCCATACTCTGAAATCATGACACTTGCTACTGTGCTTTGTTTCACAATCCATGCGTATTAGTCTGCCCGGGGCTGCTGTAACAAAATACCACAGACTCGGTTGCTTAATCAACAGAAGCTTATTTCTCGTGGTTCTGAAAGCTGGAAGTTCCAGATCAAGGTGCCTACAAGGCAGGTTTCATTATGAGGCCTCCTAGACAATGCTTACTCCAAAGGTTGGCCCTATACTGCCCTTCGTTCCAAAACCAAAGTCTGGTGACCGTTTTTCACAGTGCCTTTCACCACGCTGCCCTTTGGGAATACATAATCACACTGCGGTGGAATCACACGGTAGTGTCATTGCAGATAATCATCCAAGAAAAAGGTTCAGGGTTTTTTTCCCGTTTATAGAAATACAGCATATTCAGGTTCATGATGGAAAGAAGTTAGAAAGTAGAACTCACTTTCTAAAATGCCTTAAATGAAGAGCCTCATTGTTTTTCTGTGGTTCTAGTCACTTTGAGAAAACTTTATGTTACATGACTATCTTAATGCTGTCTACTAAAAAAATTAAAACACTTTTTCAGCAGAGCTGGAATAATGCTAAATATAACAAAATACACCTAAAAAGTCTGAATATTTTTTAATCCTTTAGACTTTCCATCTATGAAAATATGGGTAAAACATGGTAAGATTATTTTTTTAAGTCGTACTATTATCAATGACCTAACTCATGGCTGAGAATTTTAATTAACTACACTGAATTTATCCACCAACTTTAATACAAATATACCTTGAGGTTTTTTTAAGTATATATCAATGTACAACCTCTAAGTTGGAAGATGTTATTTGCATCATAAAAGAATTCACCAGTTATTAAAGTACCTACTACTAAAACAGGTCTTAGAATAATGAATTCCTTTCATATATTTCAGTTGTTATTCAAATGATCAAAAGTTCAGTGTTTATGAACATATTCATGAGAATGTTTGTTCATTCAAAAGTTTTCTTTTCCATAACCTTCTCTCTACTAGGCTGTACCAATCACAATCCTTACCCATTTACACACAGCGCACACATCAAGACCCCACTTATTTTAAGGTTTAGTTGTCAGGTTCAAAGATATGAAAATATTCATAAAAAGTGTACAATACACTAAGCAAAATAAGTTTGACTTTATGACCCTTTTTCATAAACAGGCATTTGAAAGGTCTGCATAAGAAGATTTTTTATTGCCTGAAGAATGACTGTAAGCAGAGATGATCACTGCCAGTTTCTCACTGCAGAATGAAAGAATTTTTCCCCTTTACTCTGTAACCTAAATATCACACTGAGCTTAAGGATGATGCTGACATTTTCAAAGATCACCGAAAGTGTTCTCTTTCCAGTTGCAATTATGCCCTCTATCTCAGTGGGAGCCATTGTCGGGTCTTTTCAGCTCTCCAGCATCTTTCTGGCTTGCTTTCATTATCCTGATTATCTATTCATTTGCTGCCCCAGCACTCATTTTATGAAAGATCATGTCTGCCATTTCTATAATGAGTGCTTGACTTTTACTGCCAGCATAAACACATAAAATATACAATAATTAAAGTTTACTAGTCACCAAAGTCTTGAGATCCGTCATGTTGCTAATTTGATTTTTCAAGCAATTGCTTCTCTGTGAACAAGGCTGATTTTGCCCCCTTTGGCAGTGCGAGACTTGGGGTGGGAGGAGATGACTGTAACCTAGAGAGAGCAATGTGAATGGGCACCATACATGTCAACTTTAAGGTTCGTCTTCAACCAAGTAACTTATCTATAAAGTGTGATGACTTTTAGCACCAACAAAAATCTCATCAATATTTGAACGTAAAACTTATTTTGTGTTAAAGTTTAAATAATGCACAGTTTTCAAAATAGTTACATGTTATTCAATAAGTATCGTACCCTTTATGGGCTATTGTTTAAGGAAAACTTTCATCGGGCTAATAACTATGGAAGTCTGCATAACATAAATTGAAACTTCACAACATGTTGACTTACATTGAGTAAGGGCTTACTTATTTTGAATACACTGCCTCGTTCTGATAACATTGGCAAAGTCCCCGAAGTGCCTCATGATAATGAATTCATCTGACGTTTACTGTAATCGCAGACAGATTAATGAGCTCATGTGATATTCATGTGGCTCTCTAGGAACATCAGGATGTGTTACACCAAGTGTAATGTTTGTAAATGGATACAATGGAATACATGTTATCCAAGGAACTTGAGTAGTCAATTCCCGAGCTAATAAAGTACCAGGAAATAAAGAGGCAGCTTCCAATTATACTGGTTTTCTTTAGGGATGCCAGACATCTTGACGGCATATTCAAAAAAAGTACAGGAGCCAGAAGACCTGGGTTTGAGAGCTGGCTGGATCTCTTACCAGCCTTGCGACCTTGGGAAATTTTCTTCACCTCTTAGGCTCAATCTCCTCAGTTTTAAAATGAGAACTTAATAACATCAGCCTTCTTAAAGTCTTAGACAAGCATAAGGAGTAGGGCGGGGGCAGTGATCAATCAATCATCGAATCAATCACTATAATTCCTTCCTCACAAGGTTATTTTAAGAAGTAAATCAAATGATATGCAATGTTTTTGATAAATGCTTTATAAACTTTGCAACATTATGCATGCATTTATTATTGTTATTCCTTTGGAAAATAGTTCTTCTGGATAAAGTTTACACTTTATTTCCCATACACAGAAAAATGAATGCCTTAGTTACTGCATAAGGACATGGAACACTGTTTTCTTAAGAAGAAAACCAGATCTGACCAATTGAAGATTTTATCAAATTATATTCTTCAAATTAGAAAGTGAGATATCAGGCTTGAAGCAAGACATGAAGCTTCTTTTTTATGCAAGTCGCTGTACGTGGCAGTCTTCAACAGTAACTGAGCTTGTAATTAAATCAAGCCCTGTTGATTCGACCCTGTAGTGGGGAGGTGGGCAGGTCATTTCACCTCACCAGGCAGGAGTTAAATATGAACTCACCGCCCAGATCCCTTCCACTCATGCTGTCATTCTCATTAATCATCTATAGTAACTCTTTACCAACCCTGAAAAACTTCTAATTAGTTTACAGTACTTCTAGACATACATAATGAAAAACCATTTTTATATCTTTTGACTAAAAGAGACAACACCTTTCCTGCCTCATTCAATTGTCTTACCCATTCTTAGTAAATCATAGTCACTTCCCTGGTATTTCTTTTAGTGGTATAGTATCTGTTCGTATCCCTTTGATTTCAAAATAAAGCTTCCATTGCCTGGAAAGTGACCCAGCAAATACAGACCTCAGACAACAAATACTACCTGATCTTGAATAATTAAGGCAGTCACTCTTGGAACATGGGTGGTCCCAATTTCAGGATAAATGTTCAGATGCGTGTTTTAGGATAATCAGAAAACCAAGGATATCCAAAATTCACTTGCATTATTATACTCTCATTGTTGATATACGGTGTGTACGTCCAATTCTTCCTCAAAATGGTCGAATACAAAATCAACATGATAACTCTGTACTCATTTAAAGGCACACACATATTAATAGCAGGCATTACTACATATTATAATATGTGAATACATAGCCAAAAGAACTGGAATAAGGTCAAAATCTCTGCTTTTAAAACAGACTCTGATGCTTTCTAATGATGTGACTTTGGCCAAGTCACTTAAGCCCTCTGAATGCCATCGTCATCAGTGAAGTGGAAGCTTGTCGACCTCATGGAGTTATTTGCTGTGGGATTTCTAATGTAGTCAGCAACTAGAGCCATCAGACCAAACTTGGCTTGGGCCTGTTTCTGTAACTACAAAGGCAGGGTTGAGTAACTGCAACGGAGACCATGTGGCCCTCAAAGTCTAAAGCATTGACTGTCTGGCCCCTAACAGAAGAGGTTTTCTGACCCCTGCTCTAAAAGGGGATACTTGTGAACTTATTTGAAATGCCATATTCACCTGTATGATTTTTTTTCGCCTATATGATTTTAAGCAATCTCAGTGGATTGGATTTAAGTAAATGGCATTTGGGTCAAGTAACTGGAAGAACCAGTTAAAAGTTCAAACTAAACAAAAGAAATAGCTTCTAATAGCCTCCTTTGGGCTATTTGGTATTACCGAGGTATTAGATGTTATCAATGAACATTTGTTGTGTCTAATACTCCTAACTGATCATTTAGAGATTTTACTCAAGGAAAAAAAAAAAACAACTAATGCCTGGTTCACAAGAAGTCGATAGAATTTGTTTTTACAACCCTGAGGTTGAAGTAGTGGTAACAGGCATGCCAATCAGAGGGTCACCACTTAATCAAATGCTAAATCTGAATCTTTGAGAAATGGTTTTGCTTCAGTCTTAAGTTTACCTAAATTTTCCAAGACCAAAATGAAAGAAGTGATGAATGAATGAAAGACCTTTCGAGCCGACATTTTTCTGAAAATCCTGTGCGTGCTATTATTAATTCTTCCTCAGTGACCATGGAGAGGAAAATCTTGTGAACACCCAGCAAGTGCATTTAATAATGTGGGTATTCCAGGTCAAAATAGGTCCACTTGCTGTGTCAAAAAATCCTTTTTTTCTCAGTTATTCCCAAATTTCTTTCTCGGTGACAAGTATCATTAACATTATTAAGTAAAGAGACTCCTAAATATCTTTGTAATTTGGTTACGTAAAACTCCTAAGTATGTAGCACATCAATGTTTTTGAGACGTTAAAATAATGTATTTTCATCCTCACCAATCCCTACCTCTGAGTTGCCTCAGTACTTCCAAACCGAAGAAATGCCTGGAGGTCTCAGATTATAGAGTTTTTATCATTATGTAGCTAAAATTCCCTTTTACTATGACAGGCCAAGAAGTTTGAAGACCTGGGGTGTAAGAAGGATATCCAGGAAAGAGAAGGAAAGCTGCCCCTCTTCTGGCCAGAGGTTTCCAGTGGAGGGCAAGGGATGGGACATGGGCAAGAGAAGAGATAGACGTTAGGGAGATTAAAAGCCACAAGGGTAGCAGGCCTGATGCTTCCCTTCCCATTAGAGTTTCTGAAGGGAGCTCCCTGGGCCCACCAGCATTTGCACCAACAGAGAAGACCTCAGATAGTTGAGAAGCTAGGGCCGCACATCAGGAAAAAGCAAAGAAAGTTTCAATCTTCATTCCCAGGCCTCCCTTCCTCCCAAGTGGTAGGAATCCTGAGGTAGAGCACATGGCCCACCCTTGGGACCCTCAGTGAGTGACAAGGTGACACTATAGTAGTGTCTAAAGGGCTACAGAATAGTCAGGGGCTGGATGAAGAAAATGGTAGAAGCTGAGAAAGGTGTACAACACCTCAGAGGTCAGGTCAGCGGGGAGGAGGCCACAAGCCCTATAGAAGCTGAGAAAGACATTAGCCAAGTTTAGCAGACTTAATGCCTCTGCCGACTTTAGTAGCAGTTAGTGTCTAAAGGCTGGGCCCAGGCCCAAGCAACCTCAAAGGAGACCTGCCAGAGCAGATCCAAGGACCAGCAAGAGGCCAGAGCTCCCCGCACCAAACACCCACGTAGGCGACATAATGTCGTCCTCCGTAAATCCTGACGCCAGCACGGAAAAGAGCAAGGGAAACAGGGAGGAATCCAAAAAGTGGAGTAATTGGTTCAAGTAAATTGAGCTAAAGCTAGAGACATGTTAAATTATTAGAGCAGATTAAATTTTAAATCGTAGAGCTAATTTTAGTTTGGTCCCCACTGCTCAGCAGGCCCATTCCTCCTGAGGAAAATCAGTTACATTCTAGAGAAGAGCTACATTTTCTTTGTACACCCAAACTGTAGTATGAATAAATTGGCAATCACACTACAATTATATCATGTGGTTGGGGGAAACATACTGATGACAATTTTACTCAGAGTCTCACAAATCTCTGAAACGAAAAGAGATAGGTCTTCTCCAAAGAGTTACATATTAGAGGCTGTGTAGAGTAACAGAGGGAAAAGTATCGGGGCACAGACCTGAGTTCCAGCCCCAACTCAGCTATTTACTCTGTATCAGTCACTAAGAGAGTCATTTAATCTCTACAGCAGTGCTTCCCAGCAGTTGTGTCTTAGATGATGTACTAGAATATTGCTAAAATATTGATCCCTTCAGCCCTCAGAACAGCCAAGGCAGGGCCCGCAGTGGCTGGAGCCCTGGCATTTCACCCCTGGCTGCAGAGAGCCTCTGATCACCTTAGCGTGATACGTAAATTATTTTTTGTGTCGAATGTGATGATTTGGGGGAATTATTGTTCTCTCTGATTCAGTTTCCTCATCCATAGATTGAGTGGAGGGAAGTAGAGAGAATAAATGATGTCTTCAGTCTTTTTATTCTAGTAGTTTGTGCTTCTGTGAACATGAGGGGGAATTCCAATTGCAAAAGAATCACAGGAATCCCTACATACATGGCCTAAAATAAGGGACCCCTGCCCTTATTTTTTTTTTAATTTCTGATTACCCCTAAATTCTTTCCCAGCAGAAGCAACTAAAAAGTCAGCTGGCCTCTAACCAGTATCTTTTTTTAAAGCTCAGCAGGAATTTAAGTGTAAGAAAATTAACAAAATTAAAAAGGACCCTATAGACTGCTAATTCAAAGGCAAAATCAAAGTTATCTATGTGGGATTAGAAATTTGCATCCATCTTTCAGCAACCTGTTTTTTCATAAATAAATTAATTTGAAAATCAGATTCTAGAGTAGTGATTAAGGATGGTAAGTGATCAATAATTAATGTAATTCTAACACATAAATGAGGCTTTATCGTCAAAGTAAGTAAAAAGCTTTTCAAGATGAACCCCTCAAACCTGTTGAATATTTTTATTTGAATAGGAAGGAAGGATCCTTTGCCTCCATGCTCCTTTCCCCTGAAATTTGCTCCTTTCTATCAATAAAGAATTTAATGCAGGCAGGATTGATCTATTAGCCATTTTCAAATTGAAGCTAGGTTTTTATGGACTTCTAGATTTTGCTGTTCAATGCGATTACAAATGTTTTAAAACTTCTGGACAAAAGGAGGAAATGCAGTGTTTTGTCAGTGAATCGTGAATCATTCCCTGACTCATCTGGGAATAGAATTCTCCATTAAGAAGTATGTACCCAGAACAGGTCCAGAGACAGAATGGTTGTCACACATGCTGACAACAATAATTCTAGCTTTTGAGTTTTGGTAGCCTACTAAGTGCCAAGCAATGAACAAGATGCTTTTGTTTATGGCCTCATTAATTCTCGCCGTAATAACTCTCCACCGTAAGCGTATAATCACTCTGGGGTAAAATGATAGGAATTTTTCTGACTACACTCCAAAAAGAGGTTTTACACTTTCAGTTGTTCATCACAGTCTAACATCCAACTTTGTTTCTAATAGTTAAAGTGTTTACGGCACCAAGAAGTGTATACGTTCCCGTTTCAAACCCACAGGTTAACCGTAACACTTTGCTCTCTATGAGCAAAGACTGCCATCTTGTGGAAATTTCACATATAACAAAAACAATCATTCCATGGGACTAAAATTTTTCTTTGTACACGTTAAGAATTTTGCAACTAGCTTTTTGCATTGTTACACACACACACGTACACACACACCGGTGTTGCTTATAATTAAAAGGCAAATCTTCAAGTACAATTAAGTCTCTTTTAAACATGCCAGGGCTTTTGAACCTTTGAAAAAAGAATCTCATTAATTATAAGGACTCATCCCATTATTCTTTAAGGCAGTGAATTAGATTTTGCTAAACTTTCTTTACCTAAACCTTAAATAGCTTTTTTATATAATAAAAAGGAGGGTGTAGTAAGACCTTTCTGATGGAATTTCCAGGGAGCATTAGCTTGTGTGACGAAAGTTTATAACAGAACTCTGGGCTTAGAGAACACTTTCATTTCCTTCCAACCCTTGTATTCCATGCCAGCCTGTGTTCCCGGAATTTGTTGTGGGCCAGTCAGAGCTTGACTGAGGAATCCTATGGCCCAATTTCTTTGTATTGATATATCCCCAAAGATGAGGTCAATCACCTGTGCTTCATGAGATCGACCATATAAAGACATCTTTGTGACGTGATGACACTTGAAGGCACATAGAGAAATCTCTTTTCTTTTTCCCCGCAAAAACTCCTACCACCAGCTTGCTGAACCTAAAAATTTACAGTTAAACACACATTCTTTGGCCCTTTACCATTTAAGGCCTTTGGCCATTTAAGGCACTTTACTCCTATGAGAATCAAAATGGGTGACACAGAGTATGTGTACTTCAATGATTATTTTTAAAACCAAATTATTTTCCAGGTGTAGAAATAATAAGGACACATCGTAAGTGGTACCAGATACGACTGAGAAGAGAGAGTAAGCAATAATCGTTTCCTGAATGAATATGTGAACTAACGAAAGAATAAATTAGCGTGAATTGAGGGTATTGAAATGATTTCAGTGTTGCCCAGGCCATTCTGGCTGAATGTACAGTTGTGGTTTAACATAAATTTTGTACCCAAGGAAATGCCTTACGTGAAATCACTCTTTAGATGTTTATTGAATGAACAGATGAATAGGAGGGAATGCAATAAATAAGAAAATAGCATAATGATAAGAAAAAAGTAGAATCTGAGGGTGGAGTTCATTTACCAAAAACTGTATTGAGCATATTCAATCAATAAAAATGTGGCTCCTCTGTGTTAGGAAGCATGGAAGATAATGAGTACATATTCTAGAAAGGGAAACAGACATTAATCAAGTAACCACAGATAGTAATAAATGATGAGTGCAATGAAGAAAAACTCTTCCACTTCCACAGGCAGTGACCAATATAGTGTGGCAGGAATAGGAGGACAGGGAAATTTGGGAGCTCATTTTGTGCCCAGATATATTCTCATTTAGAAGATGCTGCTATAGTCTCCTTTTATTTTTACATGTACCTATAAATTCAAATTTAAGAAGAATTCTTTCTTTTAGGGATGACTATATTTTTTCTTTCAAGATATTCAGTGGTGTCCTGACTAGCTAGATCTTTAGGTAGGCAATTACCTACAGGGTTGGTTTCCTAATGTTATCTGAATGGCATTCATGGATAAGCCAAGCAAGCGACTTTGATGCTGTGATTACATATGTGTGTGATGGTGCCACACATGCCCACAAGGAGTTGCTCCTTTTGGCTCAAGGAGCAAGTGTATTCCTTGCTAGTTCTCAAGTGTATTCCTCAAAATTTTAGCTCCACGGGTTATTAACATATATTATTTGGGGAGAAAAACAAGGAAAGGGGAATGAAAGACTAATTTGGGAAATGCTGAATCAAACAATCATACAAATTTTCTTTTCCACAGGTCTTCTCAAAGCCTTTAATAGGCTGCCTTTTTTTTGTAAATTTCCAAGAAGGTGTTTCTCAAAGTTGATGACCACAGGACCCTTTTTTTTGCAGAAGCCCTCTGTACTAGTGTCCCTTGGAACACACTTCTGGAAATGCAAATGACTTTATCTGGATAGGGCTGGAATAAGGGTGAAATGTAATCTGTTAATATTCACAATCATTTTAGTAAAGTCAGTTAATCAAATGTATTGCCCTTTTTGAACAACACACTGAAGCAACAGAACTTTAGACCAATCAGTTTCATGAGAAAGACGTCCAAGTTGCGATGGAGGCTCCAGTGCCCTGTTGGTCCTGGAATGCCAGCAGGGGGCGCTAGGGGTGAGGCTGCGGCAATGCCCAAAGGTAGATGACAGGGACGTGTCAGAAAGAGAAAGACAAATATCACGATCTCTCTCATATGCGGAATCTAAAAAAACAAACAAAATGATACAAAGGAACTTATTTACAAAACAGAAACAACTCACAGACTTAGAGAACGAACTTATGGTTAGCGGGGGAAAGGGGCGGGGGGGATAGATTGGGAGTTTGGGGTTGACCTGTACACACTGCTATATTTAAAACAGTTAACGAACAAGGACCTACTGTATAGCACAGGGAACTCTGCTCAGTACTCTGTAATAACCAAAATAGGAAAAAAATTTGAAAAAGAATAGATCCATGCATATGTATAACTGAATCACTTTGCTGTGCACCTGAAACTAACACAACATTGTAAATCAACTATGCTCCAATATCAAATAAAAGTTAAAATTAAAGACTAACTCCCCATCACAGCCCCTAGGGCTAGTGTTACTCTTGTTTAACTGTGGTTGAATGTTGATTATCATTGAACTCATAGACACGTGGATGACATGAAACAGGTAAAAAAGGTAAATACATCACTGAAAGTGAGTTATTTACTCCTTCCAGATAGGCTTAGTTCTCCTCTGTAAAGTTTTAAGCAGTCTCTCCCTAAAAAATCCAAGAGCCGGGGCAAGAGTGCAAATATGGGTCCACATATCCTAAGTGTAACTGTGTAAAACTTATAAATCAAGCTAAACATTGTTAGGTAAAATATGTTCTATCCTCTTATCTTGACAAGTATACCTTCATGACCCCGAGGGAGCCAGGGCTGAGTCTCTAACTGGTGACCAGCTAGGAGTTCTGCGCTGACCCGGTGGCACTGGGCGTCAGCCTTCCACCTCCGGCTCTGTCCACACAGTGAGGGTCTTGCACACAGAGGTGTGTGCACCTGAGCTTGCATGTCAAGTTGTCCACAGCCCCCAAACCCCACCCTGGAGACCTGTGTGCGCCCATGGCTGTGAGACCTGCTCTCGGGAATCACACACAGGAATAGGCTTTTACGAGTCCTGGATGGGCAGGCACTCTGAGCTGTCTGGGCAGGAAATCCTAGGGAACCGTGGGGGTGGTGCACACTCTGGACAGACTCATGACCTTGGCCCTGACCATTCTCGCTCTGTGAGAAGGGGCTCAGCTGGAGGAGGCCCAGAGCCAGGCAGGTCTTAGGTAGAGCCCAAAGAGTGCTTGTTTGGAATTGAGAATAAAACCTCTATGAAAATCATACGTTTTAAAAGCTGCAGTCTTTGCAGTTACCCCCAGACTCTGGGAGTGAATAAAAGAAGTGTATTTCTTATTTGAATGTGACCACTTCTGAAAGCCTCTGGTCAACTTTTCTTCTTGTTCTCCAAGGTAAGATTATTTCCCCTTTGGCATTAAAAGGAAACTAGATCAGTTGTGTGCAAAACCCAAAATGATGTATTTTATCAACTTCAAACTTGTCTCAAGGCTTTCTTCCACACTGTGTTAAATAATAAAAGTCTTTTTAATTGAATTTCTTTGTGGGTAGCATATGCTGGGCGACATTATGTCAGCATCTCGCTCTAAGCAGCAAAACGTTCTTCATAAAAGCATTAAGATCCAGAGCGTCGTTCTGCATGTAGGGAAGGAACACAGAACTGCAGCAGCTTGAAACCACATAAAAACAGCGCCTCTGAAATGTAATTGTAAAAACACATTGCAAGAAACCGGGGTTGAGGGTGATATTTAGGATTATAGAATGAAACAAACAAACAAAAAAAAAAATAGAAGAGGTGGGGGAAGAAAAAAGGGAAGCAGGGAGGGAGGGATGTAAGAAAGGAGGGAGGACGGCATCATGGCACAAGTCCGTCTAAAGAATCACTGCAGTAATGTTTTGTGTGTCCTCTCATTCCACCTGCAGGCTAATCTATATATTCATTTCCCCTTGACATCCAGCATCCTTTAGAGACAGGGTTATTAATGGATATGTTGTGGACTGAGGCAATACGTATGTGTGTAATAACACATGATTGTGTGCTTTACCCCAAGGATCCTGGAGCTTCAGCAGAATGGCGACATGGACATCCTGAAGCACAAATGGTGGCCCAAGAATGGCCAGTGTGACCTGTACTCCTCAGTGGACACAAAGCAGAAAGGAGGTGCCCTGGACATAAAGAGCTTTGCAGGGGTTTTTTGTATCCTGGCTGCGGGGATCGTCCTCTCCTGCTTTATAGCCATGCTGGAGACGTGGTGGAACAAGAGGAAAGGCTCCAGGGTCCCATCAAAAGAGGTACTTGACTGAAAGCTTCAGCGCCATGTTGAGCCCACATGTAGGCTGTGCTTGCAGGAAGGATAATCACGGGGAAGGGGATAATGGGTCAGGGGTGGTCTTTGTTTCTTCTTTCCATGAAGACTGAAAACAAATTTGTGAAATGTAAAAATTGGTAAGACCGATACCAATTTTCATTTTAAGACATCCCAGGTCCATGAAGAGGAGACGATCGAGTTTGAAAGACTGACAATTTCATGAGCCGTAATGGGCCTTGAAATTCTCCCAAATCTCAGGATAGACCTTAAGTCCATGATTTTTTTAAGGGCTGTGATTCCCTTGACCAGTTCACAAAGATGCTTATCATGTTAGTTCAAATAGTTGTTTACCTTATAGGTAAATTACTTGTGTCTCTGAGATTCGGCCTAAGAAGTGCAGTGTTACAGGAAAATAATCAAGAGTTTTCTCTTCACCCCCAGGGACTGCTTCCCTCTGTCTGTATGTAGACCTATAGAAGTGATCATATGTTTCTATAGCTCTCTAATGGCTCTAGGCTTAACAGATCCACACGGTGGAATCATCTAGAATTCCATAGTCCTCCTTTTCTCATGAGTCAGCTTAACTCCAGGGCCATATTAAAATTTTTTCCAGAGCTTTGAAAGAATAATTTCAGAGTTACATATATCTTTTAAAGTGCCCTGTGCCTTATTTTCATCCAGAAAAAAAATGCGTGCTTATCAGAGACTATCTGAAGTTAAAAATAAACTACTTGGTTTATTTATCTTATTTCCATTGGACCAAAAAGGTGAAAAATTTTTTATATAATGAAATCATATTCACTAAAGTTTCACAGATTGAAACGAAAACAACCTGAATTTGCTGAATGATTTGACTTTCTAGATAGTTTCAAAGAACAGTTTTAAACTTTCTGTAACTAGACCTTGGCTAACTGATGCCTAAGCAAATCCTGAGAGGATCTGCTTTACAGCACAAATAAAAATGACTTCTCATTTGCATATGAATTATTTCATGCTAATGTATTCTTTCAAACAGATTGTTTTCTAAAGTTGTCTGAGGATTCTTTCCTACCACCTTATATGCAAAATTGATCAGCACCATTTATAAGGAAAAGCTTGGCTTAGCGAAGATAAATCTTAGCTTCCTACCTCTGAGTGATCATACAGTCTAAATTAGTGGAGTATAAACTAAAAATTAATCAGGTTTTATTGTAGTATTTTTTTTTACGGAATAAACTTCTGGTATCTCTACTGACGTTGATTCAATGCAAAAGACCACATTAATGCAACATTATAGCCGAGGCTTCATATTCTCAGAAATCTGGAAATTAAGGACTCCCCAAGCTCCTTACATTTTGAATTACTATATATGATATTAAATTTTTGCATTATTATATCTGTTGATGGATGACTATATTATAGTTGCTCTGGGAACCATAAAGTTTTCTCTTTCAACCCTCTAACGTCTCAGTGATAATATTGCATTAATGGATATTTTTATTGGATTTTGAAATGAGAAAGGAGAAGGAAAAAAAGTGATGCACATCAAAATATTTTTCACTGAGGAGCACTATAATTGCACAATGAAAAAACTACATCCTCCATTCTAATTCATAGCAGCTAATCCAGATCGTATGAACAAATATTTTCTCCTCTTATGATTAATAGATATTTTTAAATCCTCATAAATTTAATTTATTGAACTTAAATTTAATTTATTGGTGATAAATAAGACTGATGAAAAGGACAATTTTCTTTCCTGCCACTTTTATTTTTCAAATATTGGGCTTTAATGCTCACTTCTAGTGAAAATCCTAAGGGATTTACGAATTAGTTTCAACTCCGGAAATCTAAGGTTTTACACTCTTTTTCTTCATTAAGCACCTTCTTACTAAGACTCTATTAGTGCAGCTCAAAGCGTCTTTGATTTAGAGGCCATTTAGCATTAACGTGGCCCTAAACTGAAGCTGTCACTCACACGTCATGGCTTGAAGGGGTCTCTAAAGGTTTCCGTGCTGACCTCACAATATTGCCTCATTCAGGTACTAGATAGCTTGAGTGTATGAAGTCCCTCAATCAGAAACTGATTCTCTTGTGTTGAATGTTGCTGTCTGTAAACAATCTCACATATTTCTGGCCTAAAGAGAAATAACACTTTAACAGTCACTAACACTTTAGTGTGAACTAGCATATCAACATATTGTATCACTTAATCTCCAAGAATGGAAAGTTAAGGTTAGGAGCAAGTAGTGAAAGGAACAAAAACACAGCTTGGGATGAGACACCCTGAAAAAGGAGGAAGCATGCATAAAGAAGAGGTGGGGAGGGGATGCGTGGCCAAAACCACACTTACTATGTGTATAATTTTGCCTGGGTCTGTCTCTGCTCTTGTAGAAGGCAATCACCCATCTACTGCTCCCATATTTTGTAGTTGCATGTGGCATATGCTCCTTTTAGAACTTTTATTGCAAGAGAAGTATAGATAACCTTATCTCAGAATCCTATCGGTACCCCCAGAACCTAGCACAGTGCCTGGCTCATATTAGGTGCTCAATAAATATTTGTTAAATGAATAAACCCCAAAGTTCAGTTCATTACCTATCATCATGTTTGCTGAACTACTTTTTTTTTTTTTTTTTAACCATGAAGCTAGTACTGATGAGAACCTTATCTTCTTTTTCTTCATCTCCAGGATGACAAGGAAATTGACCTGGAGCACCTCCATAGACGTGTAAATAGCTTGTGCACAGATGACGACAGCCCCCATAAACAGTTTTCCACCTCGTCAATTGACTTGACCCCTCTGGACATTGACACTTTGCCAACACGACAAGCACTGGAGCAAATCAGTGATTTCAGGAACACTCATATTACCACAACAACCTTTATCCCAGAGCAGATCCAGACTCTTAGCCGTACACTGTCAGCTAAAGCTGCCTCTGGTTTCGCTTTTGGCAACGTGCCTGAGCACCGAACTGGCCCTTTTAGGCACAGGGCACCTAATGGGGGCTTTTTCAGGAGTCCTATAAAAACAATGTCATCTATTCCTTATCAACCAACTCCTACCCTGGGGCTCAATCTGGGTAACGATCCAGACCGAGGCACCTCCATATGAGCATCCAACAAAATCTCTTCACTGTTTCTTTCGTAGGACTCCCTTTGCAAGGAGCGACTGTAATATTGTGGGACTAACATGGATGTAACATTTTTTTTTTAAATCAGGATTATTAGTAACAACTCTAGTTCTTTCTCTCTACCTTCTCCCTCCTCTCTCTCTCCTCTTGTTTCTTTCTCTCTTTTCTTCCCTCTCTTCCTGGACATTTCTCTCCACTTTTTTTCATTACTCAATTTATTCCCCCAGGAGGTAGTATACTAGGATCCTATTAGCCCGCTTTTCATATACTGTACTTCAAGTATAGGAAACGTGCACTGAGTATACTAACAGTATATGCAGGATTAATTTTACATAAAGGCCTCTTCTGTCACATTTCTCTATTTTGAAAAATATAATTGCAATAACTTCAGTCTTTTTACATTCTTCTGCTGCATCCATACAATGCTCCACTGCTGTTGAGTGTCCTTTAACTGTGGGCCAAAGGCAACCCCTGCAGTGTTTATAGAATAATTTAAAGACCATTCAGGCCACATAATATGAGAATGCAATTTTGTAGGATTACAAAAAAGCCATTAATATGCCAGTCAAGACTACAGTTAAAACTACTCTTGCACTGCAACAGTGCATATGACCTTTATGTGATTGTACAGTATGAAAAGTTTTTTCTTATGTACAGTAAACTTTATCATATGGCAGCAGCCTCTATTGTGTTAAATAAATTAGTATCTCATATATACATATATATGCACCTATATAATGTGTATATATATTCAAAGGAGGCCATTGCTATTGCAATTCATTTAATAAAGCTTTAGTTTAAAACAAAAGTGTTGTATACAGGAACTATGTATAGTGCAGGGGTCTTTTCAGTTAGAAAAGGCAGGTTGCTTTAATGTTATTCTGACTCGCATTGTTTGCCAACAGAGAATATTTTATACTTTTGTTATTAAAACATCCAGGGCGATTTAATATTTGTTCCTAGATGTAACTCATTTGAATAGATTTTTGCATTTGTTATTCAGCAGTGTATAAAGCTAACCTTGATAATTTTACTTTTAATTAATTATCTAAATGGAAAATGCTATTAGCTCAACCATGTCCACCACAGCACGGGGAGCTCTATACGAGTTTAAACGTAGATCATTGAAGGTTAATAAATTCTCTTCCAAAGCAGTAAGCCAATCAATACAGCTGTAGTTGGGGAGAGATGGGAGCCCTTAAGAAATATTGATGTGGCCTTAATTACTGTCATACATCATCCTAAAGAAGAAAATACAGCAAGCATACTGGGCCCTCAACTTCAGCCCCTTTTTTTATTCAGTTCTACTTGGAGGAGTTATGTGTTTTTTACATTAGTACCAAGTGTATAGAAGGATAACAACAAAAACAGTGCCTCTTTGTGCACAACCCTTTTTAAGGTAGCCTTCTCACCTGTTGGAAATGTAGAATGAACTTTGTTTGTAATCCTTAAATTAAAATGTGGTAAGTAGGAAGCAAGAACTTATCCTGTGTTTTTACGCAGCCATACACTTATTTTAATCTAATTCATTCCGTGGCTAGGATTGGTATAGGAATCAACCTATGTGATTTGCTTTAGGAGAAATTAAAAAGTATATTCTTAAGGTATATTATACTTTGATGCTAATTCTGTTCTGGGGAGCATCTTGTCCTGTCACTGTTTTTGTACTAAATCTTCAAATATTGTCTACTGTGTAAGGCAGAAAAATTTCTTATCATGCAAAAACCATTTTGTTTCCAGGGTAACAAGTACCTAAGTGCATGCACAACTTGTTTTCCCTTGTAACATTCATGATCTAATTCACGACTCTGATTTTAAAACAAAAAGTCTTTTCAACAAGCTATATAGGGACATACCAGATGTTGCAGTGATTTTAGCTATCAACAAACTGTTAACCATGTACAATATTTAAAATAGGCCTATTTTGATGTATTGCCTATTATACAAATACACAAACCACTTTTTGGAGGCCTCAGTTATGAGTGGCAGAGCTTTCTGTGTATAATTTGTCTAAATAATTTGTCTAATAAAAATGTTTTCTAAACTTGCTCTCATACCATTGAAGTCTTAACTATACAATTTGAAAATGCTTACTCTCTCACAGATAGAACTGACTTTTTCTAAAAATTTATCTTGAATTAATTAAAGCATAAAACACATTAAGTTCTACTAGCAGAACGATGCCATAATGAGTGGCTCTCTAAAAACAGTAGCAAGTGATGTTCTAAACCGATGAAAGGCTGCCTTTCTGCTATTTGAGACAATCTGAACCAATGATACGTTTGTTTTCCTTTGTGGATGTCTCTATGAGCACTTGTTTGGGAAAGATTTATCCTGTTTCATGTAAACCATGCGGCCATTATAATAATAGCAGGATGAGTGTTTGTTACATTTTATAAAAAGAAAATTAAGGGTAATTATTAAACTTAGAATTGTGTATTAATAATTGCTTTGCTGTTAGCGAAATATTCATCATGCTGAATCTATTAAGTTGGAAATTAACTGACTCCAAGATTATTTCTAATAGAGTGTTATTTTCTGCATTTGAACAATATTTAATTCTTCTAGCATTTAACTCACTCGATGAATATATATCTGAAAGTGTATTCAATTTAGATTAAAATTTCTGCTTTTCTATAATTCCATTAAAATGATTTTTAAATGTTGGATAGGAGGAAGTGTAGAGATCTAGACTATCATCGCCCTCATTTTACAAATAAGAGAACATAAGATGATAAGCAGCTGTGACTTGCCCAAATGTTTGACAATCTGAGACTTGACACTGAGTCTTTTTTTTTCTTAAACTCTACCATGCTTCAGTCACATGCACGCAGGTCCTAATGGGTTGTGAATTCATCGTAGGGATGGCTCAAGTACAATACCTCCACCCGCTCCTCTCTCGCCAAGTTTAGGCTGCAAATCTCTAGAACCTTCCTTCCTCATGGGGGACCAGTTAGAGCATCTGATTCAACTGCTCCTTTTACAGATGGGAAAGTGAACACCTCAGGCTACGTCAGGTCACAGCTAGTGGCAGAATTCAGGCCGTCCTGCTTCTGCCTGGCGCTACTTCCTTTAGCCCATTGTTTGCCCTGGTTCTCACCACTTACACCAACCTTGCTATTTCAGAACAAGACAAACCCCTTATGTGCACGAATGTTTATTCCAGTCAGAGGTCGAATTTATTCCACTGGTGAATCGTTAAGAGAACTGGTTTTCACTTTCAACCACATCAGAACTTATGCACAGCTTTGGTTTCATCATACATTAGAAAATCGTAAGAGCGTCTTTCTTCCTCATACACATCAAGCTACAGGCAATTTGTTGTTTTCTCAATTATGTTATTTTTCATCTCTTTCAGTTTGGGATTGGTTGTCAACTGAATAAATACTTTAAAAAATAGACTTTGCTGAATGGTACTTTGCTTCATCAATTAGAAAGAAAAAAAAGATGAGACAATCCATTTATCCTACATAATACCTTCTAAGCCACACCACTGGATAACAAATTATAAATATTCTATAATCAGAATTTTGGAAAGGTGAAACACATTCTGGATTATGAATATAATAAATAAAGCAGAGCTAATAACTTTTGTGCTGGTAAACATAGGTTTTTAACCTTAAATACACATCTCATGATAATTGATAAAACACAGTGGGCTCACTAGAAATGGGCTTCCTTCTAGAGTGTTTTTATTTCTAAAAACAAATCCTTTATCCAGTCCTTGTGGTCAGATATTAATAAATGACTAGCAATTATGACATTTTATAAAATCATTTCGACAAATTTTAGTAAATACCCTCTCAAGAGGTAGCATATATAAGCTCCCTTGGGTGAAAATGACTTACCTGACATTGAAAAATTAGGAGATAAAGCTTTCTAGATTAGATAGATTTAATTCAGTTCTATTAGTGTTTACTGAAAACCTATTATGTAAAGCCACAGTGCTAAGCAGTTACACATCACATAAATGAAGACATGTATTTGGGAATGGGTCTAGATGTGTTCTACTGCCCAGGCCTTTCCTTGTCCCTCATCAACATGCAGGATACAGAGACCACCATACAGACTTCCTGAGGTGGCAGAATTAGTCACCCCAAACCAGAGCCATCCTCTCTGGGCCCGGGCAATCCAACTGACTGGACCAATCCGCCCTGGTAGTTCTCATGAGCTGACTGAGTCTACCTTCTTAGATTCAGATCCCTTCCACAAACAAGACCTGAAAATTTCCCAAAATGCCAGACCATGAGGCCAAATTTTCAAAAATGTGGAAATCACCCTAAGCCACAGGCAAACTGCTACCTAACCCCTCCTCATCCACACCTGCATACGCCCACATCAGAATGAGTCCTACCCTCAGGCGTCCACGTCAGGACGATACACACCACGTTCCCTCATTTTCTATCCCTGCAGGGCTCAGCAGTTGTGATGGTTAGAGCTATAGGGTTTCAAAGAACTTACTTCCAAGGGACCAAACACAGTAAGTCTTATTCAGGCTACTCTTCAACTTTCATAAACTTTTATTTGTATTGCAAATAAGGCTCCTAGTACCATTCCTATCACCTAAGACGAGGATACAATGTGACCTATGATCCCCGTGAAAGCAAAGTGTTTTACAGGCTGCCCGCCGTGAGGACAGCTTCCAACCCACACACACTTTCAGAAGAACAGAAACGACGTGGTTTTGCTCTATTTTATGGAGCTGCACAGAGGCCTGGAGCAGCTACACCACCTAATGATTCAGCCTACCGTGGGGATAGAAACAGACTGAATGAGCTGCCTCTCACTTTCTCACCTGGCTTTTCCTCATTTCTATTTTTTCAGTAGTGTTCATTTGTTTCCATGTAATATTAGTAACAAGGCAAAAATTGTTCAAATTTGAGAAAATTTTTCGTATCTAGGACCAAGTGTCATCGTTTGACTGATTTTGCCCATTTCTGGAGTTTCTTCTAGTGGAGACAAGAAACTGGCTGTTTCGTCTGCCCGTGGTACCTACGTTGTGCTGCAGACGTAGTAGTCTAGCCTTTGTGAGGGATGAGGGCCTTTTTTCCTTTTGGAGAAGCTCTATCCAGTCCAACCTCAGAATTGGCAGCAAGTTCCAAGTCTCAAACTATCTGTGATATGATAGAAAATTCACAAACTTTTTAAGACAACATTAGTTTTCCTTAATTAAAAACTAATTAAGCTTTAATAGCTTAATTAAAGGAGAAGGAGAAGCAGATGTCACAAAATCAAAGTACAGTAAAATGTCAGAACCAGAGAAGGGACAGAAAACATTGCTTTCGATAAATATTTTGCCTGCCACAAGATTTGAAATATAAATAGGAGGCAAACTTTAATTTTTAAAGTTGTTATATTTTATTTTTAACTTGGTGCTACTGAAAAATTTTAGGAATCAAACAGCCTTTATCTCTGGCTATTTTTAATTTTTAAAAAATTAAACATCAGTATTGGACATCAATAAACAAATTACAGTTTGCTTATTCACTGCACAAAAGGTTCATAATGGGGGGGCTTTGAGAATTATCCTAATGTGTAATTAAAAATGGTTCAATTTGCAAAAATTTAAGTTATATAAAATTTCAGAATCACAGCCTCTTCATGAGGCAAGGGGTACCTATAGCTATTTCATACTAGGTAAATAAGGAGCTGATAGTCGGTACTTAATGCCTCTTCAGAATTATATTAAAGTTGAGTTTCAAGTTAATGCTAGCCCTCTATTAATATCCGTTTATATAAGTTGGCTATAAAACTTATTTTTAGAAATCAAAGCACTGTAAAATTAAGTTGAAAATAAAGGTGTCACATGCCCAGCTGTCTAGTTTGACTTTTTCATTCTAAAAATAGTTATTAATACTTAATATGCTCAAATACTTCTATAGGTGATGTTAAAAAACACTTTGAACATTAGTTGTTAGATGAAGTAGAGCTGCGTCATATATCTAATTGATGTAATTGACATTAGATATCAAATGCAGAACTTTCATTCACACTTAATGGTTTTTAATGAATATAATACTTCTTTCTAAGTGAACATATTAAGAATAAAAATTAAAAATAAGCAGTGCAGCAAGATAGACATGTAATTGGGCCTTCCAGATTCAATTCTGCATAGCTAAGCATTTTAAAACTTATTGCTTACTCTGATTTCTCCACGGAAATGTCATGGTAAAAATAACTGTTCATAATCTGAGCAACACGTGTACAAAACCACCTCTCACATGTGTAGTCTCCAAAGCTTTTGGTGTGTCCAATTAACATGGTAAGTCCTATAATACTACTCAGTCACCAACAAAGAATATATTTTAATTCTTTCTTGTTCATCATCACTAAATGAAGTTTTTAACTCTTACTCCATAATAATGATTTTGTGTCTCTTTTTAAAAAACGAGCATTAGTACATAGATATAAACTTTAGTAAGGCTGCAGAGAGAATATTAGGAACAAAACAATCACACAAGATCAATCAGTCCGTTGACTAGCACTACCTGAGCACCTACTATGAGCAAAGCACCTAGGGAAGAGCTTTCCTAAGTAGCATGCCAAGGCACACGCCTGGGCCAGCAAGGGTTCCAGGGTGCTGAGCTATTGGTGCCCTCGTCAGTCAGGGTGGGGGGCTGGGCCCCTGGGCTGGAGCTCTGCCCATGTTCTCTTCACTTATAGCCAGACTTTGCTAAGACAGCTTCCAAAGCTGGAGAGACAAAATATACACATTTGAAAAGCTGAATAAAGACTCATGGTTTAAGTAACATCAGAAGACAAGAATGTGAAATATTATGATACACAGTACATTTAATTGTCAAACGAGTGCAATTGAGAAAATGTTCTATGAGAAGAGAAGAAGAAGGAGGCTGCCTGGCTTGAGATGGTTTCAGGGAGTAAGTAGGAATTTAGCCTAATCATAGAGGAAAGGTCAGAAGAACGCACAAGGGCCTCCAAGTGGAGGGTATGGCGCAATCAAAGCACAAGAACGGGAGAGAGTGTTCAGAGGAGCAGTAGCCCACGATGTCTGAATGTGGGTTTCATGTCAGGAAGTATCAGGAAGTAAAGCTCGGGTGAGACTGTGGGAAGCCTGTAGGCCGGCCTCAAGAGATTACACTATATCCGGTTCATTCATTCATTCATTCATTCATGTATTCGACATATGTTCGCTGAGGTTCTGCTGCGTGCAAGACACTATTCTAGGTGCTGGCGATACAATAGTAAACAAGACAGAAATCCCTGCCCTCATGGCATTTACAGTCAACTGGAGGAGATAGATAGACAATAAGCAGGATAAATAAGTAAAGTACGTCATCTATTAGATGATAAGTGCTGTAGAGGAAAACAAAGGGGAGGACCAGGAAGGCCAGAGTGAAGGTGGGGATTTGCTATTTGAAATAAGGTAGGTAGGGGAGGCCTCACTGATAAGTTGACATTTGACTGAAGCTTTAAAGGGAGTGAAGGAGTTTGCCACGTTGCTCTCTGGGGAAAGAACATTCCAGACTTTGGGAACAGCTAGTACAAAGGCTCTCAGGTGGGAGTGTGCTGGGCATGTTTGAAGAATGGCAGGGAAATCAGTGTAGCTGAACCAGAATGAGTGATGGGAGAGAGGGTAGGGTGAGAGCTCAGAAGGTAACACAGAACCCACTTATAAGGCTTTATAGGATGCCGTGGGGATTTGGGCTTTTATTCTGCAAGAGATGGGAAACCATTGGAATGTTTTCAGCAAAGTAGAATGCTTGTTACTAATCTAACAGGTTGATTACAAAGCTAGATGTAAATCAATCTTGGGATCAAAGTGCTGCCACCTTCCCACCCTCCCTTGGGCCTAAATATTTGCCCCCATTTTGAGTGTTATGGGAGAGTGGCATGTGGTGCCGGTTTCCGGCCATGCCTCCATTGGAATTTCAGCGCCTGAACCGTCAGCTGGTGGTCACAGAGGCTCACGACCTTGGCATGTTGGAGATTTCCATCGTGGGCATTGGGGAGCCACTGAAGATTTTCACTGAAGGAAAAACAGGCTCTTAAAGAGGTGGTTTAAAAAGATTAAGCTGGTAGTAATTCATGGAGTGGAACGGAAAAGTGACCAATTAAAGCACGTGTGCAATAGTTCAGGTATAAGCTGAACTCCGTGGTAGCCCAAAAAAGGAAGGACGGTACAGATGGTAGATACATTTTGAAGGAAGAATCAAGGGAACATAATGATTAACTGAAGATAGAGTATAAAAGAGAAAAATAAATCAAATATGACTGATTTTTCAAATTTAGATGTGAGAAAGGTGGAATAAAATTTACCAAAAAGTGCTGAAGTCAGAAGAATATATTTTTTTCTTTTGTTAATCTTCATTTTTTCTTAAGCCGGGAGGTTGAAGTAGAAGACATAGAATTGAGAACTGTTTGTTCTCCTTCATGTGAAACTTGAATGCTGGGTTCTTAACAGGTGGAGGGCACCTGAGGCATCATGTAGAGTCCCTGGCTTTTTACCTGTGCTCCCAGCTTCCTCAGGGTTTTCCTCAGGATTTCTGGGGATGCGGCCCTCTGGGCTTCAGTCAGAGCGCTCTGCTTTGAGCTCTTCACATATTCGACTTCCGGTGATTATTTCCCTCACCTTCTGAATGACGCATCACTGACAGATGACCAAGACCTCACCTCAGATGTTTTCTGAGGCAACCCACTGTAGCATTCAACAATTTTAATTACCTAATTGTTAGATTGTTCTTCTTACAGTTGATCTTTGGATAGTGTCAAAAGTTGCCCCCTATCGGTTCTTTGAAATGCTACAGAACAAGCTTCATCTCTTTTTCTCACATGACATTTATCCTGTTGCCCACACAGTGAATACCCAAAATTGGCCAAACTATGATACAGTGACAGGGACTCAAATACCATAATGGCGGCTTGACACAGACCCAGTATCTCCAAAGTCCTAAAGAGAGAAAGACCTGGAGCAAAGTTCCCTTGCATTAGGCTGGCTAGAACAACCATGGAGCAGACATACCTGCACAGAAATCCAAACATAATGTTCCAAATACAGGCTTGTCTTATAAAGATAACAAACTAAAATTATCCCAAACATTACAAACACCTGCTATGTGAAACACCTGCCAGTGTACTTGGCACCGTAAGTCAAATCAAATACTTGTGGAACCAACTGTGCTTGGTTCCCACAGTTGCTGTGTGCTTTTAGTTCTATTTCAAGAGCGTTCAGAAAGCATCGCTAACACAGTTAAGTGAACTATAAGAGAATAAAAATTTAGGTGTGAAACACTCATCACCAATCCTATCCTTTTTGGGTGTTTAAAAGAAAAAAAAAAGGTGAGCTTTCACCAAGCAGGTGCCATCAAAAAGACTAATTTTGTTCCAGATGTTGTCTGCCAGCTTTAACTATCTCTCAACACTGAGGTTATGATAATGGTTCACTTTTAAGAGGTCAAAGGTGATTTCCCAAGTCTAAGGGAAAAAAATGCCTTTTATCAAATACAAAACCAGAAATCAGTAGTATGTGCCTTTATAAATTTAGAATAACTCTGGTAAAACCTGTTGTTCAAATTGTTTGAGAATATAATTCTTTGCAATTTACTCTTGCTCCAGTCTCATTTTTAAAATATAAGCCATAAATCACAGTCACACACATATACAATAATCTTTCTTTCCTCGAAAAGGAAATAGTACACATATTGCGTACACAGGTTGTATTAAACATCTACACAGTGTAAGGATTTCAAGGTAGTTTGCAGAGGCACATTTTCTGAATCACACTAAATAAAATACATGGCATATATCTTCAGCTAGAATTATTTCAAATGCGGGGAAACTTAATCCATGCTCATCTCAAAATTAAGTTGCCAATTTGTACCACAATTCCTATCGTTTGCGGGCCAATATTTATGTTCTCCTAAGCATAGCACCCATGGGGAGGGAGGGCATGCCGACCACGTGCCAGGCACAGGGCTGGGCTCCGTACACGTGTTTCACTCGATTCTCATAATGTCTCTGCAAATTTGCTATTGCAGATGTTAATTGAACAGTTTAAAAACAAAACGAACGAAACAAATTCTAAGACTCTGAAAAGTTAAGTAATTTGGCCAAGAACAAACAATTAATAAATGACCCAACCAGAATTCAAACCGACATCTCTCTGACTCAGAAACTCATGCCCTTCCACCACAACGGACTGCTCCTGGGATCAAAGAGATGGGAGGGAGGGGGCCATTTTCTGGTCCCTCAGGGCTGCAAGAGGCTTTGTACCCTATGGGGCTCCATAAAAATCAACTGGTCCTCACTAGCTGATATACTTTTGATACAGAAATTTCAATCAGTAAATAAAATATTCATAAAAGATGAATATAAATAATGCATGCAGCATAGTTGCCTAGGAAACGTAAACAGATTCCAAGAAAAACCCTGCAAAATTAGCATCTCCACCAGAGTCTGTGCAAAAACCAGCAAACCTGTCCAACCTTCCGCTTGCCCTCTTTATCTCTGCTAATGGTGTCAGCGAACTTTCCGGTCTCCTTCCCCTCTTTCTTAGAATTCCTTAAGTGGAAACATTAGAAAAACAAACCCCTATTGAGTCAGCTTATATAATGCTCCACTACCTGACCCCCTTTTTTCCAGCCCTACAGCTACTAGACAAGTTTAAGTACATGTTAGCCTCCGTCTGCAAACACTACACTAGGTCTCCCAAGTGTTGCTCTTCTCCAGCTCACCTCCCTCCTACCCACCTTACTAGGTAATCTTACTAAGTGACTTTTCAAGTCAGGTAGCTCCATGATTTAATTTTTACATGGTATTTCTATGGCCCACTAACCCATGGCCAAGCACCTTAGCTAAGAATCTCTTCAGGCAGGAAGCACTAAGGCAGCCTTCACAAAGAAGCAATATTTGAGCCAAAGAGGTAGGATTTTGACAATGAGAGATATGAATGTAGGCTGTAAAAGCAATGTGCAAAGATGAAATGGGAAAATACACTTGACAAGTATTGGACCGGGAATAAGGCTATTTGGCTTGAAAGAGGGGGGGTTTATGGAGACAGACAGAAGATAAGGTGGTTGGTTGATGCATTCAACAATTATATTCTGAGAGTTCATTATATACATGACAAGACGCTAGGTACTGCAGTACGTATAAACATGCAAGACTCCCAAAGCTATTATGAAGAGATGTCACGTCTATGCGTAACTGCCACATAAGGCAGCGTATAATGTGTTCCATCACAGTGATACAACTTATTATAGAAATTCAGAGAAGGGAGAGAAGATTCTACCCTAGAAAGCTTTTTATTGAAATACAGTGATTTTAAATTATATACTATATGTACTTAAAAATAGTCCAGAATATTTTGTGAATTCAGAAAAAGGCAAGATCTTTTCTCAACAGGGTGATTAAATGTCTTGGTGGAGAAGACAGTTTTGGAACTGGGCTTCAAAAAGAGTATAATTTCTACAAATATAAAGTAGAGAAAGACATTCTTAGGTAAAGGGAAAGATATAATCCAGCTCACAGAGGAGGAAAGCACAAGATGCATTTGAGAAAGATCCAACACATGGCCCATGAAGAGCAGTAAGGACTTAAGACCACAAAGCTATAAACATCAAACCCAACTACCGACCTAATGTTTGAGTCTCATCCTGTTTACAATCTATTCCATTTTTGAACATCTGGGAATATTAGAAATATGACGGTGTTTACAGTCTACTGGGGAAAACAGACACTTTAACAGGCAGTGACAATAAATTGCAGTAAGTGCTGTCGTAATGGAAATGCAAGGTGATTTGCAAACCCCGAGCTGGGATGGAAAAGCTCCCCTGCTGGGATTCTGAGCTAAACCTACAGGAAAACTGAGAGTCAACCAGGCAGAGGAGACCAGGGTCGTTTACACCAGGTGACCAGCAGAGACGCAGACCTGAAGCCAAGGGGCAAGATTAGTTCCAGGGACTGAAAGAAGTCGCCTGAGCTGGAACTTAGAGGAAAGGGAGAATATCAAGAGAATAAAATGAAGAGGTAGGGAGCGGGCCTTGAAAGGCTACACAAGCCACTTTAAAGAATTTGTATTTTTAAGGAATAAAATTCTGGGCAACACGAGGGAGCCATTAAAGCATTTAGAGTGGAGTAGTGACCTGATCATATTCTTATTTTAAAAATCACTCGAGCTGCCCTAGGAGAAAGTTTTGGGGTAGGACAAGATCTGAGAAAGGTGGAACAGTTAGGAACCTCAAGTGGCAATCAAGGTAGAGTCCTAGTGTCTGGTAGTAGCAGAAGGGAAAGATGGAGGTGGAAAGATTCTAGAGAGAGTTGTGGCAGAAATGGGCCTGGGTGTGGGCTTAAGGTATTTTTTGAAGTATTTAGTATAAGTGAAATCGTGAGATGTAACAAAATCATCCAAGGAGTAAGAGGGTCTAGTTAGCAGAAGATAAGATCTGGGCATAGAACCCCGAGGAAGATGAACATTTGATCAAAAGACGGAAGAGTGTACTAGCTAAACGATCAAGGAAGAACACTATAAGAGAGAGTAGCCTCAGAAGTCATGGGAAGACAGTGTTTCGTAGAGAGTGGCCAATATTGTCAAGTGCCACTCAGAGAAGGAAAAGCATCCAATAGAATTAGTAACATGAAGGGCCTCCCAATCTTGGCAAGAAAAGTGCTCAGGAGAATGGAGAGGCTGAAACCAGACCGCAGTCGGAGGAAGAGTAAGTGGAAGGGCATATACACTGTTCTTCCAAGGAATATAGGGATGAAAGAGAGGAGAAAAATGGAGCTGTACCCAGGGGAGAGAATAGGATCCAAGGAGGGTGTCTGTTTCCAGGACAGGAGAGACACATTTAAATGCAAGAGGAAGGAACCAGGAGTAAGGTCAATGTTGACAGTACAGTAGCAAGTGGGGTATTCAAAAGGCAAAAAGGAATGGGATCCAGGACACGATTAGTTTTCAGTAGGAGAAGGGATACATATTTTACTGTAACTGCATGACAGGGTGAAAGGATGAGTATGAATGCAAGTAAATGTCTATGTTCAATAGCAGGAAAGAACCCTGTTGGAGTCTAGTTTTCATAAGATAGAGAAAGCAAGTCATGGTGAGGGTCACGTGTCAGAGATTTTAGAAGAATAAGGAATGGAGAGCTTGCTAGAGCAACACAGTTGGACAGGTGTACAGCTTTGAGGGCTCAGCTGAGGTTGGAGGCCATGATAAGTTCTGTTCAGTTGTGAGGTTTTTTTTTTTTTTTTTTTTGATCATTCTCAGCAGCTTCTGTTTAGCCATAGGAAGACAGAGTTGGATTTAACCACAGCTGCAGATTTCACCTAATTATGAATAAACAGCAGAGCAATGACTCAATGTTACTAAAAAAAAGTTCATCTTAATGGGGTGTCCCAGTGGTCTAAGAAGTATAGAAGGAGGCCATATTAATTAGGGTAAATAATGCTACTTGCTATAAAAAATACCTCCCCCCCCAATCTCAGTGGCTTAATGTAATTATTTTTCACTCATAAAGACCAGGAGAGGGCTGTCTTCCATCTGGTGCTTTAGGACCGGGTTTGCGTCTATCCAGTGGCTCTCATGCCCCAGGACTTTGGAACCTCCTATGGACCTCCTGCATCCAGCTTGCAGAACAAGTAGGGAGACAACACGGAGGATTGTGGGAGTTTTAATGCACCGGCTCTAGAAGTAGCACTCATCACATCCGCTCACAACCCACTGGCTTATCACAGGGCCACATGGAAACAGTTTTGCTAAGCTTCTGCCCTCACTGCCACAGAGGCACAGAGTCAAGTTAGGAGGCTTTGTAGTCTTGAGGCTAAACAAGACAAAAAGCAGTCCAAGTGAAAATGAAAGCACATTGATTTTTCTGAGAAAATCAATAGAATTTGGTGATGACTTAGATCAAGGATGATAAACAAGGTTCTGTCTGAAGCACAACATTAAAAAGAATTATGAGGTTAAAATCTAGGGTCAGTGAGACCTACCCAAACCATCCTACTTAAAGTTATGACCGCTTCTTCCAACACGTCCCATCTCCTCTTCCATGGCTCAATTCATTTTCATAGCACGTACGGCTTACTATGTGCCGTGTACTAACACACTAAGTAATTTACTGACCTGGTATTGTCTTTCTCCTTCTGCTTGAATGTAAGCAAATTGAGGGCAGGCTCTTTCCTCAGTGCCTGAAACAGTGTCTAGCATAAGGAGGGTCATTGTTGAATGACTGAATGTCAGGAGATTAACAAGGCCCTTCATGGTGAGATTTAAGCTGAAGTGGGAAATACACACACATATTTACCCATGCTGGCTTAGCTTCAGAAAGGGAAGAAAGACCCAAACATCATGACAGATTCAGAGCTGGCTATTTGGAAGAACAGTAGACTGAGGGAGAATATTTTATACATGGAGTGAAAGGAGATATTTGGTTTTTAAAATATCATATTTGAAATGAAGGTAAAATATCCACGTGGATATATTCAGCAAAACACTGAAAATGTAGAACCTGGGTTTAGCCAAAACATTCAGAATTGAAGTCTCAGGATACACAGATAAGAGCCTCAGGATAAGAAGATGGAAAGTCAATCAATGGGCAATGAAATTTTTGTGTAGCCAAATTATATGATCTAAGGGACATTTGAGGGTAATTAATCTAGTGGCTTCCTGTTGGATAGAGTAACAATACTGCAACTTAATTCTGTCAAAAAAAAGTATGCCCAAAAGGAAAATCTTTAGTGCATTACTTAAATCAGTATCAGTGTGCTAATATAAGGTGTACCATATACACAAAAGAAATCCAGAACCTGTTTTCTCACACTTCTGCTGAAAGACAATCAGCATCTCCGCCCTCTTGTGGTGGTTCTGGAGAGAAACAGGCTGAGCCTTCAAGGTGCCCTGAATTGAACTGTTCCTTGACCACACAGTGGAAGAACAAATCGTCTTTGTATTATTCTGTATCTGTGTCCTTGGGGAACAGAGAAATCACCTTTTCTCCCTTCACAATCTTTCTCCTCCTCCTATCCGTCCTACCTCCCAAGTAATAGCTAAAACACCTGGATAATAGTAATACTGGGCAAAAATCTGAGTCAACAAAGTGCAAATGCTAGATGACTTAAAATGTCTATAATTCAAATTTTCAGTAAATAACCATTACATGATTTTTAATTGCTAGTCTAAATGTTTGTTTCTGAGTTTCATCTAAATTAGCTATTATGAAACTTAATAGGAAATTAGTAAAAATAGTAATGCCATATTTACATGTAAAAATACTTAGAAATACTGAAGACAATATCCAAGCTCCACACCAACTAACAATTAGGGGCTTTTAATAAAGAAATTGCTAAAGGTTCCAGTGATGACTTCACTTCATAAAATTGTTATAACAGCTGATGTTGAACTAATGCTTCCTCCTATCTCATATACCAAAAGGGAACTTACCCAGTGACCCCAACATGATCGTGGTAAAAATCAATTCTCCAACCCACATACAGCACAAAAAGTACATTCTTATGATATTTTTGATGTCACATTTTTCCAATTTTCTTCATAAAACATTGACTGGAATTACAGTAAAACATTCTATATAGCCCCATATTTTTCTATCCCCATTAGAATCATATGGGACATACTGTACTATATTTTTTAAAAATTCAAATAAGACCAGTTTTGGAGGCTAATTGTTATATAAAACTTAAATATGCACAGACTTTCCAAGATTGGTAAAATATGAGAATCTGAACCTCTAGAGAATTTTAGAAATTCCAAACGTTTTAACAAATATTAAAAAACTGAACAGTTTCCTTATAAATAATCAAAATATAAACAGCGATTTCCCTTGATTACTTTTTAGAATACACTACAATAAAATGAGCGTGGATAATTCAGTATAAGTATCTAAAGCGACTATTTAGAATCTAAGAAAATTAGGTAAAATAAAAACAGTCTTCAGTTTACAAAATGTTCATTTTCTGAAGTTCATTTACAAGTCACTTTTGAACACATGGTATATGATTCCATGGGGGTAAAAAGATATACATAATTGTTGTTTTTTATGTTAGACTTCAAAAAATGTTGTTTAACCATTAACCTTATTGAAATATTTTTAATAAAATGTTTTAAAGGCATTACTTGTACGTTAAGTAGGTTCTTGTACAAAGAGAAAATACAATAATACAAAAGAGTATAACATTTTAAATATTTTGAGAATACTGGTATCCTGAGAAAATAGGTTAGTGTCATCATCAAAGACAATGAGTCTAAAGGCTAGGGTTCAAATCCATCGTTTGTCAGCTGTGTTACCCAAGGCAAGTTACTCAGTGTCTCTGTGTTTCATTTTCTCATCTATAAAATGAAGGTAATAATAGGACATTCTTCATAGTATCCTGAAAGAATTTAATGTCTGATATTAAATGGAAAGCACTTGAAACCCTTTCCTCGTTCACAGTAGGCTCAAAATTGTCTTACAATGTTATTATTCTGCACATATTTCTGTTTAATATAATAATATCTTTTAATTAATAAAAGCACCTTCTAATAGAGTGAAAAATATGGTGAAAGCTAAGACAATTCTTAGCTAAGACAATCTTTCAAGACAATTCTGTGGAAGCCAAGAGATGTCAAAATGAAAATACATACACCACTCTGCTGCTTAGAAATTGTGTGCAATGTTGTGAAACTGCAATAGAAAGTTTTAAAAATGCATATATTTTTTAAAACATTCAAATTTTAGAAGTAAAAATTTTATTCCAAAGAAAGCAAGCTTTTAAATATGCATTAAATTATCTCACCATGACTTCAGGTTCACATTGTTCTTCTGATTATATATTAAAATATGTTTTATCTTAAACATCTCTGAGCTTTAAGAGCTCAAAGAAGCTTCAGCAACATTATAAAAAACCATATCCAAAGACAAGTTGAAAATCAGGGAGGTAAGCCTGTTTATAGAAGCTCTACCAAACTAACATTGAATTACAGGCTTTTAATGCTTTAAAAAAAAAAGGGGGGGGGGCGGGTTCTTTCTATTTTCTGTCAATAAAGGAAAAGAAAAGAAAGACTGTTAACATTAGGGAGATTTTCATTTTTTATGGTTTGAGCCATTAAAAAATACGTTCATTCTTCGAATTAAAATAGAAACATAAAAAGAGATGGAGGCAGTTTCTGACACCACACACCTTTGATGTTAGCTGAAGTAGTGACAAATGCAGGGCTACACTGAGAGAGTTCCTTCTTTTTCTTTCTCCAGTCGCTCTTTAGGGAAAACACTAACTTGCGCTCCTCTATCATGTGGCGACTCCCTGCTGTCTTCTACAAGGCCAGATGGTGGCGCTGTGGTACCATTTGTCGAGATTTTAACATTGACTCGTTCTTCCACAAGTAACAGCGTTTTGTGAAAAGACTCAAGCCCTCTTTTGAAAAAGAAATTATTTTAAACGTACTTTATTCTTCTCTTTAGCGGTAGATAAGCCCGACATTTAAGTCCTTTGGTTATTTTATTTTTTACTCTCTTTACAAGGATGTTTCTAAAATGTATAAATATAGTGACTTAGAGTGTACTTTCTAAAAAATTGACTAGGTGGTCATAGGGTATGTCGTTTTTCTCTTAGTGCATGAAAATAAAGATAAAAAGAAACGAGTATATTTTGTCCACATTATTTTCAGATACCAATAATTTGGTACAACACGTCCTAATCCCAATCTACTGCCCAAATCTTCAGAAAAAGAAAGACTTTTGTTTTAAAAAATAAAACTTTAAAAAAAAAAAACAATTTTAATTCAATCCTCCTTCTAACCTCTCAGCGCTTGGTGGGAATGTTTGTTCCTCCTGAGAGTGATGTTATGTGATGCACACATCCCCGCCTCTAAGTGCCCTCAACAGCTGACCTTGCTGATCTCATGAAACCATCTTCTTCTCGGAAGTCTAGGTCTCATCCGACTTACATCCCAAAGATGAAAAGCGAAAACTAAGTTGGCTGATGCAGACTTGTGAACTGGGCCATTTTCTTCCCCATTTACGCTACTCTCAATATTTTTCTCCTTTTACCTTTGGCCTGCCCAGGACAAAAATCATGCTGGGCAACCCTACACTACTCCTTTCACCCCACCTTTGATGCCGAATGAAGTGCCGAATAAGCAGCAGAAATCAATGCAACTCTTGGTACCAGGTCCAAGAAGACCTATTGCAGGTGAAATCTGAAGCCCTAGAAGGAAAACACATTAGAAAAAGGCAATATGCAATTTTAGAGTCTATACAACAAGGCAGTTTGTGACCCATGTTATCTTGGTGAATGAGCGAGGGGAGGGGAGGGTTCACAAGAGCTCCCTGTGAGTGCCCAGCTGGACGGGCCATCCCTCCACCCACTACCACGTCTACTGCTCCAAGGAGGCATTTCAAAGCACTGGGCTTCGGGTTCCACAGATTTTCCCACCTCTTCTAGATAAATTGTGAAGCAAGCTATATGTAATTTAGCTATAGTCTTCTACAACTACTGTTTTAACCTATTTTTTCCTATGGAAATTATATTATTTTCCAAATAAAACCTTATGCCAAATAAAATCAAAGCAGTATTTTCAACATATTTTGTACTTTAAAATTTATGAAATTTACTTATTAAAAGGCAATAAATGAGGAAAATGGTTGACTGTTCTAGACCAAAGTCTAAGCATTCAACTTACTTTGGTGTTTTGATGGCTCCACAAACAAAAGTAGTATAAGAAAGTGTCTACACCATAAAATTTGAGGGAAGCCATTTCTAACCTGCTTTGACGAAACCCTATTTCCCTATGAGACCAAAAAAAAAAAAAAAAAATACAGTTGGAGTGATTGGATTCTAATAATAAAAATAAAGACATTCATCTATAACACATTTTAAAAGCCACTGTTCTAGAACAACGCCCTGACTTTTTTTTTTTTTTTTTTGCCTTAATTCCATTTTGTTAGGCAATTTCCGATTTCTCCTGTGTGCAGAGTTGGTCATAAATGAGAGAGAATATTTTCCAACTTTGTTCTATGGGAATTTCAACCACTATTGATGGTTGTCTATAATTTAACATGCCTTTTGAATTTCCATTATCTTAGTTCTAACTGTCTTATGAAATTGTAATACTGAGATGCACTTTAAAAAAATGATTTGAGAGACCATCTTTCCAAATTCCACAGTGCTACTGAGTACTTTTGTGAACAGGACACATAATTCAAAAAGAATTTTCTGGTGAACAATGAGGCGGGGCTGAGCCTCAAAGCTTCAGAAGCCCCAAGGATGAAGGAAAAAGGAAAGGAAACATGATGAACGCTATGTCTCCTCAGCGAGCTTTCCTCACCCAGTTTTCTCCTCTTGGCACTCTCCTCCAGAGCCTCTAAAATCAAAAGGGGAAAAATGAGGAGAGAAGAGGGGAAATGCCAGGAATCCTGCCTTTTGTCAGGGACCAGTTCTGGTTTCTCATCCTACACTAATGTGGAATTCTCTTTAAGAGATAGAGGCTTTCTGATCTTTCCCATCTGCAGAAAAATAAATAATAATATGATTTACCTGGTTGCAGATTTTCTTTAGGGAGGCGGTGAAGAAGATGACAGAATACAATTTGTTTCCCTCATAAATGCTTCTCCAAACTATACAATCAAACTAGCAGAAATTCTATCAGGTTGTCCCTAACCCCGAGCATAAACGATAGGTTCCTTTTTACATGGCAGTGATAACGTCTGCAGAGTTTTATTTCCAGGGAGACAGGGCAGGATTTGCTGCTATGCAGACTGAATAATGTTGGAAGCCAACATCATGTCACATTTTGTGTGCACTTTCCAAAGATTAATCCAAGCGTTACAAATGGGACACAGACCGCCATTGTCCCAGGGACACTTTAATAACCCACACCTACAATATTCAACCTGTTGTTTGCATAGGGACAACTTTGGGACGCAGAAACCCACCAGACTGACTTGAGGGAAGGAGCCCTGGAGAGGCAGAGGCCCCGGCGCCACAGCACCTCCACATTTCATCCTACGTGGCAAATGAGTCTGTTTGGAGTTTATTTATGCTTGAGATGGGGGTCACGCAGCTCGCTTTCACCAAAGCACCTCAACAAGCATGTCTTAAATCTGCTGCCTGCTAACTCCGTTTCTTCCTCGCGTTGTACTTTCGGCAGGCTTTGCCAACTTGCGGATAATTTTTGATTTGTTTTGCATCATGCAGCTCAAATTAAGTAACATGGCACATGCCCTCAGGATTTAAATTGTGCTTGGCCGGTTTCTGCTTTTATTTTTTTCTCCCCATTCCCCTCCTTTCCTTACAATTCCTGGCATCTGTTGTTCTCCGAGGATATTCTTTGAGAATGGAAGCCTCGGGAGAAAGTCTCAGTAGGCAAAGACTGTGAGAGGTAGATGAGAAGAACTCATGATTTCCACATTCCCCTATTCATCATCTTTAAGTACTCCCATAAAATACTTCATTATTGTTAGAATCTTATTTACTTTAGAAGAAAATTCTAATGACTCAGTAGATCAGAATTCATAACTAAGCTCTACACTGAGTTTAAAATAGCAGTAACATATTTTTCACATAAGGTGGTTTTGGTACAGAGAGAAATAGTTAAGATTATAATGAGCAGAATCATAAATAGTTATGATACATTTAATCCTAGACATTTTGAACAGTATCAAGAAAATAATTTTTTTCTTTTCATAATACATTAGTATCTTAGTATATGGTAGCATGTCTGTAACAGAGGAAAAAATTCAAAACCGAGAGGAATTTTTTAAGAAAAATGCTTTAGGGAAACCATAATAAGGCTAAAAGATTTACAGCAGAATCATGAAGATTATGTGCAAGTATAATACATATAATACTTATCAAAAGGAAACTATACACAATTAACTTAATTTCCACTTTAATAACAGGTTTCCATTATGTGAAAAATGACAAGAGAGAGAGGAGAGAAACTGAAAGCTAGCTGTACGCATTTTGCTCAAGGATTTGCTCCTGCAATTTAAACTTAAACTTGGTCCTTATTTAAATAAGTATCAATAAGTCTGTAATAATATACCATTCCAAATTTACCTTTAGTGCTCGATATAATTTTTTTAATTAAAAGTACTGTATTTCTTTAGTATAATATTTTTATTTTATTATCTTTCTTGTAACCAGGTGGTAAGTATAGGCTTCTTCTCGACCTCTGTAAATATTATTAACCTTGAGATATGACAATAATATGATTTACATAGGAAAGCGGGTATGATGCCATCGGTTGCGAGCCTTAAAAGCAAATATATTAATAGCAAGAGTTCGTGTGAAAACCCTGTGTCGATCGTTTCGCTTTTATAAGCTTAGTTTGAGGCGGTAACAATACCAGCTGACGGGGAAAGCGTCGTAGGAGCGTGTGCGGGTTTGCTACGCGCCTCCCAAGGCTGCAATAAAGCTGCTGAGTAAGCCGCACTCCTTTTGGGAGTCAAGGGTTCTCTCCCAAGTTCACCTGTTGGAAGAACTCAGTTCCTTGCAGCTGTGGGACAGAGGCTCCCGTTTTCTTGCTACCACAGCTCCTTTGCACTTGGCCATTCCCATAGGGCCTCTGGGGCTTCAAGTCACTACAGTCCCTTGTATGGGCTCAGCTGGTTAGGTCAGGCCTAACCAGGTCATCTGACTTCTGAATGACTCTAAGTTAACTGACGAGCAATCACAGCAACTATAGTCCATCATAGTCAAAGGTCCCGCCTACACTCAAAGGGAGAGGATTACACAGAACTCACACCCCAGCGTGTGGGAATTTTGAGGGCCATCTTAGAATTCTGCCTGCCACATCCCAGGCTGAGGTCAGGGGCCCTGTCACGTCCAAAGGCTTTGCTGTTTCTGTTCTTGCCTTAGAAGCAGGATTATTTGCTAATTCAGATAGCAAAAGTGTTGTGAAGGACATAAAGTAAAGGGTAGAGAAGGGAGGAACCTATTTAGATATAGAGTGGTCAGAAAAGGCCTCCCTGGGGCAGTAATATTTGATCTGAGACTTGTAGGACAACGAGTGAACCTTCATGGGAGTGCATTTCAAAAGGGTATTGTGTTGCTATTCAAATTCAATGAATGGTTATTACATCGTTATAATTCCACTTATATGTCGAAGTACATAGTAATTTTTTGGAGATTTTTATAACAAAGAAATTCCCACTCTTAACGCATGGTTTTAAATAAAACTGATTTTTCTAGGAGCATTAATGTAGTTCCTGCAGGACAGAGAACCTGTGATGTAGTTGAGCTATGAGCTGCCCCTCCGAGAAGCCCTGCAGAGAAATGTCTCAATAGCTATTCGTGGGGAGACGCCAAGGGGATTTGCCCTTGGAAAGATGCAAAGAAATCCCCCTACAAACTAACAATTATAATTTACCAGGGTGGTGATATGTCAAAACCACTTATGCATTATTTCAAAAAGCATTGCGGTAGGATATTTTTGAAATATGAATTTACGTTCTACTTTCTGCAGTTTTCCCTTCTTCCCGACTCCAAGCTCAAAACCAGGTCCTTCGTATTTCTTTTCAAAGTGGAAAGCAGGTGCTTTTTCTGCCTTTGGTACAAACTTAAGGTTATCAGAAAGATAATGTTAGGAGATCTGGAGAGACAGAGACGCCAGGGAGTCAGTCTGAAATAAGAAGGAAAGGGGACAAAATTTTCCCCAGAAAACAAAAAAATAAAGGGGAGAATGGGATGGGTTGGGGAGAGGGAGACGTCAGTGAAAGAGGTTCTGCAGTGCGGGACCCCAGTCTTTCCAAATAATCCTGCTTCTAAGGCAAGAACAGAAACAGCAAAGCCTTTGGATGTGACAGGGCCCCTGACCTCAGCCTGGGATGTGAGCATCTTGTTAGAAAACCAGTGTGGACCCAGGACTAGTGGCTGTTCCTACGGCCCCAGGACCACGGTGCAAACTGAGTTGGAAGGCAGGTGTGGGGAGGTGGAGGAGAGCCTCAGTACTGACTGATTGGGCTCCCTGGGTCAAGTTTAAATCATGCGTGAGTCTGTAGACCATGCGTTGCGCACAGGACACTGAGTACTTACTTAGGCATCAGGTGCGTAGGAAACCACCAGCAAATTCTGTCTTCATTAAGCCACATTCAAGAAGCAAAATTGCTCTCACATATGTTACTGACAACGTAGCATAAGTTTCGTTAGTTTAAATGGTTTGAAGCATTTCTGTACCTTAGAGATTTCAGTCTTCCTCTACCTTCTCAAATGCCACCTCCTGCGCTCTGAATGGATCGTGGTGTAGAAAAAAGAGAGCTCGACCCATTAGCCGGAGTCCTGGGTTTATTCCTGCAGCAATCATTTACTGAGTACTCTTTATTATCCAAGCATCCTGGGCTTACAAAGATTAATAACACCAGTTCCTGCCTTTTATCCGAGAGTGGAGAAAAGTGAGAGAGACAGAGAAAAACAGGTTATGGGCTGTATGCACAGTGGTTACTCACCGAGGCTCAGAAATCAGAAAACAGGAGTTCAAATAGCTCTTCCAGGGCTTAGCTATCGGATCTTGGGCAAACCGTTTGATGATCCTTAAACTCAGTTATCTCACCCACTAAATAGTTTCTACAATCAGTAGAATCTACTAAGACTCCTGTCTCATGGTGTTGTTGTAGCTATGAGATGGCATTTATGGAAGTTTATTATTCTAAATGAGTCATTGCAGTGCAGTGTCTTAAATGCTATGGTATTGTGTTTATGTGACTCTATATGTATTCCTTCAATCAACACATCTTCATTGAGCACCTACTACGGTGCTAGATCTGAGTGATAAAAGTCATGTAAACTCCCCAAGACCGCCACCTTTGTAAAATGAGAGGTCTGGAATAGATGATCCCTAAAGTCCCTAAAAAATTGGTCATGAACAAGGGGAAACTGAACAGAATATCAGCCCATTGTTCTTTTGTATATTTTTTTAGCCCATTGTTCTTTTAGAAAAATATTTAGATTACATCCACATAGACATATTGGGGGGAGGGGGAAGAAATAGAAACAAAAGAGCAGAAAATCTTCAATTGAGCCAAATAACTATTTTTAAAATAAATAAATTTTTTGGAAGCTACCTAATAACTAAACTTTTTAAAAATGGAATCATTTCACAATTCTAGTAGTAAAATAGAGATTATATGGTTATCTGGTAAATTTAATCAATAAAAGTAACCAATCAGTATGATTTCAGTAGGTATGATGTCTCCAGCATATCTTTTAACTCTTTATGTAATTAAAAGTTTAATTTAAAGCTGATTCACTTTGTTATAAAGCAGAAACTAAAACACCATTGTAAAGCAATTGTACTCCAATAAAGATGTTTAAAAAATTTGATTACATTATAGCTGAAAAAAATAAAATAAAATAAAATCTGATTGAATTCAGTCAACTAATTTCTAATCAGTTGCTATGTTTTGCTCTTGTTTAAAAAGAAAAATATTTGAAAATTTCATAGGTGTATGTTTTCCCAAGTGGTTTCTATAAACATGGCTGGAAAAATTTTCAGCGAGACACTAAGGAAAACTTATTTTAGGCATCAGTCAAATAAATGGAAACATTGCTAAGTCTAGAACTCGTCAGTCCATCTGAAAAGGCTAAATTTCTCTTAAATTTTGCATACTTTTAAGAATAAAAGCACTTGATTTCCTGGTTTGGGGTTAATATAAAGGATACACGTTAGTCAGATACCTGGCACGCCAGACTTCAATGCCATTTTAGAGGTCAAAGATAGCACCTCTGAAGGAAAGAAGGAGAGGCAGAAAACAACTGTAACTATGGCAAAACAAGATTTCTAGCACCATTAAAATATATGATATGACAATCGGTGTGATGTGTCACAGCCATGATCCTGTGTCAACAGGGAAGCCCTGTGTGCTGTTCCTTCAAAACCTGTGGCTTTCCCTGACCTTTATAAACAGGTTGAGAACTTCATACGCTCCTTTGCATGCAGCCACTGCCATAAAGCTGGAAAGTGTTGCAATGTCCAATATGCATCTGTGTATCTTATCAAATTTAGGATCAAATAATTTGGAAGCATCCAGTTTCTAGAAATGCTATGTAACATTAAGGAAAGAAGCAGGATTAGTATATGCTGCATCAGAAAGATAAAAATCCTTGTTTTGTACTCTTCTATGTGTATTTGTATTGTATTAAATATTTGGTTTTGGTTTAAATAAAAGTCCTGTTAAACTTTCCTGGTAGCATTTAAAAGAGTATCGTGAATCCCCAGTCTTTCCCATTGTCAAAAATTTTTTTCTTCCGTTATTCACAGATATTTGTACAAATATTCATAAGTAGTAACACGGATACATGTGGAAAAAATTCAAGAGACATTGTAGTTATAAAAGTTATTTTATAACATTCCCAATTTGTTAAAATTATCGTCCCATATTATTGTTAAAAATGTGTATTTTACTAATATTTGAATAACTGAATCATTTTTAGAAATCATTTTCTCTCTTTCTTTTAAGCTGTGGATATAGAGACCAAAGTTAAAAGAAATTGTGGCAATTAGCTGGTTGATTTTTCTAAGCATTAAATATGTTGGAAAATGCTGGATGAATTCAGTGATACCACTATTTTCCCAGGAGTCAATAGGTAATGTCATTAGCACAAACACATAAATAGTGCTCAAAACATTTACTAAACCCAATCTAATTTAATTGAAAACAATCAACGTTTGCTGGTCAGATTTTTCCTAGATCTATTATTCAGTTAGTAGCATTCTATTTTTCAGTAGGCCTAGAATGAATTCATTTATACAGAAGTAAACAATATACCTAATTAATATAGATTGGTTTTCTAAATCAATAAAGCAATAAATTACCAAGTTTATAGTTAAGTTTGCTTTTCCAACTGTTTTGGTTTTAAAAATAAAAGGCTTCTTTTAGACACTTGGGTAAAAATTGAATTTATTATTTGAACATCTTAAAGTGATAAGTTTGTGTATGGGTAAACTTAAACTGCACTGTTTTTCCTTATTTTCTGTTTTTTTTTTAATTTTCAGTTCCAAGTTCTAATTCAGTGACACAGTCCTGAAAGATTTGCCACATAAAGTATAATATGTGAGTAAACAGAGCTATTTTAAATAAAACATAACACTATTTTATTAAATATTTTTAATTTATGAAAATGGAAATACTGATATGGGATATAAAATAATTAACTCCTTCTATCTAGACTTTCTATTACTAATATAGATGGTGCTTTCTAACAGCGATTTTACAATACTTATAACAGCATTTCTTTCAACTTCATAAACAAATAAATAGAGAGTTAAAGCACTGCACTTTCTCACATCATTTTTAATAGGACCATGTGCCATGGAAAATCTCAGATACATAGATGCTATAACAGCAGTGAAACAAAATAAACTAATTTATAATTACAAGGGGAATTTGGTTAAACTAACAAATATGCAGATGCTTATAGACATATCTCAGGTTAAATTACTCTCATGGGCTCAATCCAGGTTAAAAAATCTCACCAAACGCCTACTTAGCAATTAAATTTTCTCGTCTGTGTCCCTTTAAAATCATATCTGTAGGTTGTATTGCGTGTTTGCCCTCCTGTTATGTGTGTTGACGCTTTTTTTTGGAGAGAGAAAGCCCAGCTTCTGAGCCGGAATCTTTCTGGCTATTACACAGTGGCCGTTTCAGACCTGTGTGCTTATGTTTCCGATTCCTGGGAAGTTCTCTTTGCCACAGGGCGTGCCCTGAAACACATCAAAAGAACCAAGTTCTACAAAAGAAAAAAGAAACTCAAGTAGGCTTGAACATACAAAGAGAGGGAGAAAGAGATGAGAAAGGGGCCAGGCAGAGTGTTGAATACAAAATGAGTTCAACCAACCCCAGGAGCTCTTCATCACTTACATTTATCTTATTCCGGGAGAGGGGCGTCAAAACCGGCCCTGACATAAACCACCCACTGCCATTGACTTTGACTCTGTGTGTGTGTGTGTGTGTGTGTGTGTGTGTGTGTGTGTGTGTGTGTGATGTGTATTGTACATAAAAAGGAACAGATTACATGAGGAGTCACTGTTACCTCACACGAGTAAAAAAAATTAAAGAAAGAAAACCACTTAAAAACACAAATTACCAAAGTCCCAAGGAAATAAATTTAGCATGGTTTTCACTTAACTAATCTATAATGTTTATATGGAAATCTTCTAATTGTGCACTGCTTTAACATCTTCGCTGCAGTATTTACACTGTACCTTCTGTCCTTTTATCATAAAGCGTGTGAGATTTTCCATTTCTACTTAGAATATTTTGCACATGTTTAATATCTCAGGGTTAAAACTCTTGGTTAAATCTCTGCAACAAGATAGTTTCTGTATGATAAATAAAAAAACAATTAAAATGTAAATGGTCCAAAAAAGGGAAGGAATAAGAGAAATATTTTCTGAGTCTATACTGCTTCCATCTTTGAAATTAATGCCCCTAAATTCTGACTCTTGGTGTTTTTTAAAAGTATTTCCTATTGATAAATCTTTCCAACAAATTTTACTGTCCCGCTGGAATCGTGATCTTGAATGTCTGCACAAATTTTCTATAGATAGAAAGTGTAATGTCAGGTCTGACTGCCCTTTAGTCCTGCAATGGAATGGCCTTTAAATTTTGCTGGTTCGGAGGTAAGTAAATTAACCGTGAATGGGAAGAGATAAACTTGAAAAAAAGAAAGAGAGAGAGAAAGTGCTGTCAAAAAGACTTTTTTTATTAGCAAGATTTAGAAACATTACATAAGGGACACCTCTAGGACTTCAGTTCAAGTTTTTGTTATCAAGAATGACTATCATAAATAGTAAGCTCAAGACTTTTGATACATAAGAAGTCACAATCTAATGTGCTGATATTGGTTTCCTAACATAAATCAATTGAATAGTAGTGTGTATCTACCAATATTATGATATTTATTTTATTTTGTGCTTACCTGAGACTTTCTGATTTCTGCTTTACTGGGTTTGTATTACTTGAATGGCTCTAGATTACTTGTACACTGTCATTATAGTATAATAAGTATCCTGTGTTGCTTTTGTTAATCGGCATTCAATAGAAAAACTAAACTTTTTTTAAAAAGATATTTGCAAAGGTCATAAGCACATGTAGGTGAGTGTGTCAGGTTTTCTTAGTAGACGATGCCAAGCATGGCTCCGATGGCCTCGCTTAAACAAAGAGTTTCAGCCAGCCAGCAGTCTGGAACGAAAAGGTAGAATCCCTGTGCCTTGTGTACACTTGGCGGAATATGCCGCCAGACCTACAGTTATCTCTTCAACTCATTCATAGACTCTTTCTCTGTTTCAGCTTTCTTCCATTTTCTTAAGCAAATAAAATCATTCAAAATTTCAAACAATTCAGAGTTTGGGGCAATCGTGTACTACTCTGATATACCAGTAATATCAAAATAAAATTACATGATTCCTCTCTCATTTCTACAATGAATTATGCAGAAAGACTGTCTTGAGAGAGAGCTCGCGCAAGAGAGAGAAACACAGAAGTGATAAAAAAAAAATCAAATAGGAGTTACAATTCTGAATGTTAATAGCCCTGGTCCAATTTTTTTTCTGTCTTTAAAATCAGCCCCTTCTCAAAAATACCACTCAAATTTACCATTTGATTTTACACGGTTGGAGTTTGTTTACGCATACCTTGTTTGTGATTAGCATTTAAACCACTGCAAAGTGTAAATGCAACAATGGAACAAGAAGACAGAAGACTTTCCTAAAGATTAAAAACAAAAACAACATAGAACTCTACACCCAGCACATCATATCCAGTCCCCAGGTGTTGTGTGTGATGTTTTCTAGGCGAACAGTTACTAGAGCCTCAGTGCGGTGGTCAAAGTGAAAAGGGAGAAAAGCACCTCACAGCCTCTGTGTGGCCCTCAGAATCCTGCAGGTCAAATAATTCACTCTGACCACAGGCATTACAAGCCGGAAGCTCAGGCTTGTCCACCATGATGCCCCTGGATGTTACGGTGTTCTTAGGAGGCAGCGGCTTGTCTTTGGGTCACAAGTGCAGGCCAGCGTCTTAGGAGTGCCCTCACCAGGCATTTCCTGGCTTCCTAAGATGTCCTGTCTTCACAGGGGGAAGTCCTCCTCCACATGACGGATGGGGCTACAGTTCAAACAGTACATTAATAGGCCATTTGAAAAGCTGATTGTTTATTAAACCAAGGTCCAAGCTGTTGGAAATACAATGTTAGTCTTTTCCTATGATATATTTCATGATCCTCTCAAAATTCAGATATCTAAAACCCATCTCTTTCCTTCTAATGTTTTTATCTGTCAAAGGAACAAACATCTATCTCATCTCCAGAGGAGACTAAGGCTAAGAACACAAACTCTGAGGTGGGATGGACCTCATTCCTGTCCCGACTCTGCTACTTACTAACAGTGTAACTTTGAATGAATTTCTGAACCTGTCTAGTCTACTTTCTTATCAGTAAAACGGAGATGATTATAATTCTTATCTCATAGAACTGTTGTAGGGAACAAATGAGACAATTAGATACTAAACCCAAGTGTCTGGTATAACCTATAATAATTAATCAATAAATTTTAGTTATTAAAATACTTAAAGAATCGTCTTTCACTCATGCTTCTTGATCTTCCCTATCAGCCAGCTTCAGAGACCCACCCACTTGGCATTTGTGCCTTTTTCCCTTACATTCTTAGGGCCTTGGTTCTAAACCTTGTAACTAGATTGCTTTAGCAATAATTTCAATTGATTCTCTGATCCATTTTTACTTCAGTCCACCCTGGATATCACTGACAGTTTGATTTCTCATAAATAATGCTTTCTGTCCACCGCTGTTAAAAATCTTTATTGATTCCCTCTTTCCTACTCCTCTGCCTGGTTTTCAAGAGTCTACACATTCTAATTCTATTCATCATTCCCTGATGCAACATCTGGTTTTGTATAGACAATTTTCTGCCATATAATATTTTCATTGATTCCCTCACATAGTCAAAAAACATTTATTGAGGGCTTACCATGGACCAGATGCTAGGGATACAAGGGTGCTGCTTTCCAAAGATATGCAAATAAATAAAATATTCACCCTGTCATCAGTTAGATTATCACAGAATATAGACAGTTAAGCAACTCATAATAATATACCAGGTAAGAACTTTAAAAAGGTATAGGAGAAAATTTTTTTAAAATTATACTGCTATATAACATTCTGTCCTTGAGTGGGAAGGCCTCAAGATATGTTAGAATTCAATGATTACAGTGTAACAAAGTATTGTTTGCCACACTACTTCATGCTTCTAGGAGTCATAGGGCCCTCAAAGTTTGTGTATTTTTGCCCTTAAGTAAAATTGCCCTCAACCTGTCAAAATTCTAGCTCTCCCCACAAAACCAGTCTCATCTCCTCTAAGATTTCTTCCTTCATTATTCCAGTATTTGATGTGCCTCTCTAGAACTACTATATATATTAGTCCACATTATTTAACTTATTGCTTGGTTATATGGACTTTCCTGGTGTTTGATATTGTTTTGTGTATGATAGACTCATCTCCCTAACCAGATTCTGAGCCTACTAAAGGCAGAATTCATGCTTTAAACAAGTGCATTTCCTATTTTCCAAAGAACCCAGCTTAATTCTAAGACAAGTATAGTAACAAATAATTAGTAATTGGCTAATTGATTTATTTTTGATGGGGAAAATGTATATTTTAAAAATAAGTATTTTTGTACATTACTTGCTAGTCCAGTATTCACTAAACTTTGTTCTATGTAGCACCAGTTCTACAAAATGCTAATATTGCTAAATTCCTAAATATTACTTAAAAACTTAACTCCACGTAGAAATGTTGGGGACGTACTGAGTTAAACATAGTTGAATAAGATTATTTACTACAAGACTTCCTAGAGTCTTTAAAATTTGTATAATTTAAGTCTTCAAAAGAGGTAGATATTATGCCGTGTTCCCCAAATCTTCTTAATGACAAAACCCATTTCTTGGAATTAGTGTTCACAGAGCTCACTTTGGGAAATGTCTTCTAAAGTCTTTGGAGCTGATTTCTATTTTTAGCTCAGTCAGACCATTTGCATTGCTGAAATAACTGGTTATTTAATTCCATTAACTGGTAAGTGCTAACAACCCACTAATAATTTTTAGAAACACTTACTCTTCTCTAAGTTCCATAGCATTAGCAAAGATTTTGACAAAAAAATCTGGGCTCAAATTCTAGCAAGAACATAGAGGAAGGATCACGCTGGTCCCTCTGAAGCTGGCCAGAGCTAAGCTTCCCAGTTTGTGCCTAGGTTCAAGACTATTGCTGTTGATCTAAAGTTTTATGATTCTGTTATTTAATGGCTAAATTATGAGGTCTACTCCTTGGGTTTCAAGAAAGAAGGACTTTCCTTGTTTAAGAGCATATATTTAAATGGGTGGCTTCAAAATGCATTTAACAACATCGAATTTGATTGGAGGTTACAACTTTACTAGGATTTATATATTTATTATTTATTAATAGTGTTTTAAAGCTTATGCATGGTATGAAACTATAATTAAAAGTCAAGATCAGAGATTCAAGATCTAAGGAGACAGGCAGGCTCCAGGGTATTGCATGTAAAAGTATATCAAGACCAAGTTTGGTAGAAAGCTCTACTGGCTCTCCATTTGAGGGCGATGCTGACTTTATTTTCAGGTGAAGATATCCAAGGCCTTGTCTAGTGTAAGCTACCAGTGTATCCTAATCCAGATCTGAGTGAACTTCAAGGCCCTCCCTGAAACAGAGTCTACTGAACGAGCAGGCAGTATGCTATGCTTTCTTTTGGCTGCCTGGGGTCCAGAAAGCTTATGAAGTCCTACGAGGTTTGCAATGGCTGTCATGCTCCGCTTTGTTTACAATGGACCTTTAAAGTGGAGCCAATGCCTTATAAGTAGTAGTAGGACAATGGAAAGCCGTATCTTATCTGAAATCAACCTTGATGTGACCTTACGCTTTATTTTCCCCCGCAGGCTTCATCCCTGCAGAATGAAACTACAACATCTGAAAGAAGGAATGCTTGGCCATTAAGGCCATGTTTGAAACTTGGCGCCAGTACCTGGAGAAGCCAGGCGTCCAGTCATGGGCTGCACCAATCCTCACAACTGGGAGGACCTCTGGGCGACCCATAACCTCTAGCAGCACCAGGGCTGCTGATCTCCTTCCCACCTATTGATTTCAGGACCCACTTGATCCTGAGTGCCCAAAACTGGTGAGCGGATGTATTATACCCTAAGTTAAAAATTCTTACTCAAGGAAGTTGAACTCACCAGGTTGTGACACCCACAAATTTTTTCTGTAATCCACTCATAGAAGAGCAACAACGTGACTACTGCTTTCAGCCACAGGTCGTGGGTCTAGAGCAGCCGGCCCGTTCCTCTTGGAGAGATGCGTCTATGCGGCGGGCTTCTTGCCTGTGTGTCGTGGTCAGCCGCGCTCACACTGACGCCCAGGTCTGGACCACAGAAGATTTGTCCTCCAGCTTCTTCAAGGTTCAACACAGTCTGAACTGTGGGTCTTGGGACTTCTGATGGCCAAGTGTCAAGAAGACAGGCGTGGAGGACCGAGGAGAATGTGCCTTGGCAGAACTGAACCAGAAGAAGACTGAGGCCTCTCCCAACTTTTATTGAACCACTGGTGACTGTGATGAATGATCTTCGGAGAATTTTATCGCAGAGCTCTCTCCATATTACTAAAACAATGTTACCTTCGTATTTACCACAATGAACCACCTTTCTCCATGACAAGAGACATTGCCTTTACCCCCAGTGGCCATCAAAAACCTACATTCTGCATGGACCCCTGACTAATGTAGAGCTACCAGTTTGAATCCACATCTAGTAAATTTGTCATCACTTGGAGATCACTTGGATCGTGAAATTACACCCTGGAATAGCAGTGCCTGTGTGTACTACCCACCGTCAAAGTAACTGAGTTTTCCCTATTCCCAGTTCCACATTCATCTATTATACCTCTTCCAGGCAAATCAATCTCTTACAAGTAAAGTACAGAAGCATCCCATGAAACATCTCAATCCTCGGTGAATTCAAATAATTTTTATTGAGGATCTATTATGTGCCCAGAACTGTATTAAATTCTGATTATACACTGATGAATATATTACAGTGCTTGCCCCTAAGAAGTTTACATTCTAATGGGGAAGTCAAACAATTAAACAGGATGATGAGTGTTACAGCAGTGGGATCATGGCCACGAGAATCCCCTCATCTCTGATCTTTGACTACCCAGGAAGCTCCTAGTTGTCCAGGTTACTCAGGTGATCTCCTAATATGCCAAAGCAACCCGCAAGATTCAAGCCCATAAGCAGCAGTCCCCGGGGGAACCCCTGCAAGTGGTGATTGTATGGATTCTGTTTACTAATGTATTATTTCTAAACCACCTGACTTTTAAACAAGTTAGGTGCCCACTTACTAAGCGCCTTCCCCATTATGTCATCAGACTGGTAGCCCTCAGGTTGTAGCTGCTCGCAGGTGGAATCAAGCTGTGAATTTGGAAGATGTGGCTTTGAGTTTGGGTTCTGGCACTTATCATGACTGTGGGCAAATCACTTAAGCTCTCTAGTCTTTGGTGTCTTTCTTTGCAAAATAAAATTGACAGCGTTATATACTATACCTACCTCACAGGGTTGTTGTGAGACTCAAGTGAAAATGTATGTGAAAGCACTTTGTAACTTTGTTATTTCTAATCACCCCATTTTCCATGGGTTCTTCCTCCTCCCTTCCAAATACAGTATTATAATTTACCAGAAGGAGGTATTCTTGCCACCTTCATGCAAGTGAATGGTACAAAGAAGATGAAGTACGTGCCCTCCTGGATATCTGGATTCAGTATAAGAATTCTGATGCCTCACAAGATGACAAGGGTATAATCCAGAGGACCAAAGCCAGGACCCTATTGCCATATAGACATTCCACCATTAACACACCACTAGACCTGGACACAAGTCAGCCCTCTTGATGGAAGGCTTTCCCCAGGGCTATTGTAGAGAACCCCCTCTTGGCCCCAGAGAACTAGCCAGACAGCAATGATTCAGGGAGTCACCTGGGCTTTGGCTACCAAAGGAATCACCAGCCACTCCAGTGGAGCGCATGCCTCCTAAGATAGAGTGAGAAGACTTGGTTATAAGGAGACACTGACCCAGATGAGCAAAACACAAGCCACCCCCTGACTGCCTGATTTATTATAGTTGGGCTGGCAAGAAAAAATTCTAGACATTCGTTTATAGCAAAGATTTGGTAACACATTCCTTCTTCAAGCACACTTTATCCCTCAGGCCAACCTGGCTCTTATCTCTCTGATTTTGACTTGTCTACTCCTTGTCTGTGTAACAGACCTGTGATAAACTGTGTTCCTGGCTAACAAGTCTCATATCACACACACCACACACACACACACACACACACACACACACACAGAAGGAGGTATGTTTTCTATCCTACACACATGGCCAAGCCTTAGTCTAGCCTTCCAGTTCTGGTGATTCAAAATGGATTTTGGATTGGCTGATCTAATTTGAGTCCAGTCTCACTGGAACAGTCTATCCCAGGTTGAAATACTGACTCTATTTTGGTCCTGAGAAGAAGTTTAAATGGAGTACCTATGGAGCCATTGATACTCAACAATCCTCTAAGGGAAAAAAATGATTTTGTCTTTCTACATAGCTTCTATACCAGCTTCTCCAAAACTAAGAACATAGTAGCATGTAACTCCAGGAATAGCATAAAGTTTCTACAAAAGATCTCTTGAGTGAAGAGATTGATGATTATATACCAAAAGATCAGATAGGATTGGCATCCCAGAAGCTCTGAAGTAAGATCTTAAGCCTGAAATAGAAAATTTCAACTATAACCCACGCCCTCAGTCTCCCAGGGCAAGGAAAGAGGATTTTAGGAAAAATATTGATTGTGTCAGTTTCCAAAATAGTTTTAAATGGGATGGAAAATAGTTCACAGTCTCCTCCTAGCTATATGTCAGAATAGCTGAATCTAATGTACCAAATCAGTGAACTGAGAAATTCACAAATCTTTTCTTAAGGCTATAACGTTAAAATTTCATTTTAAGACTTTAAAAAAATCAAAAACAATTAAAACAGTGTTTTCTAGTTTACAGTCCCCACTTGCCGCGGGAAGGGAGCCAGGGAGACTCAGGGTACCAGCCACCCAAGGTCAGAGGCACTGAGCCAAAGGACCCAGCGAAGAGCAGGCCTATGCCAGGAAGAGAAGCTGTTGCTGAAATGACAGCCCAAGCTTATGAAACACGATGAACTTCAGCTCATGGTAACTGAGAAAGAAGAACAGACCAATCCAAATCGGGAAAGAGATTAAGACGTTGGAATAGGTATCAGGACAAATGCGACTGGGCAGGAAATGGAGTCACCTGCAGCCGCATGATGTTTGTCTTACAGTAGCCTTTCTTATGAATCGCAATATTACATCCTAGTTTCCTTTTCAGAAGTAAAAACTCCTCAGTATCACTGATGTCACTTACATAGCCAGCCCAAAATAGAAAACCCTTCCTCACCCACAGACATGCCTTTTACGATCTTGGTTGACATAATTTTCTTTTTCAGAGATTTTTAATTTTTTCATAAATCTTTGATGAATTATTTTATCAATAAAAATTTGTCAATAAATAACTTCCCTGGTTGAATTCTAATTCCTTCTTTGGTGATTAACATTGGTAATAAAAATGAATTACTTTAATAGTTTGTCTGCCCTTGCCTGTCCAAGGCTATGTGAGAAAGAAAAGCTATTCCCTCACAGATTACATGTAAGTGAGCTAGGAACAGTTATAGCCAAACACCAGGCAAGGGTAGCCAAGGGGATGTTTGATAGTGACACGCAGTGAGCATTCCAGTTTAACCTTCATCTGCAAATTGTACCTCTGTCAGAGGCAGTCAGTTCTCTCAGTGCCACATCAGGATGCAGATACTGCCTAGTGAGACACAGACACGTAGGGTAGAAAACAAAAACGCAGGCAGCGTTTTGCAGAAAGAGGTATCTGCATGCAGAGACTAGCCACTCCCCATCGCTGGCAGGAATGCCAGGCTTTTCAGAAACTCACATTAGAAGTTCCAGCAGCAGATGGAACCCGGCCAGTAGACACAATGGTGGGGCTCACGGGGAAGTTTCTGTAATTAAAGACTGAACTCTGAACACTTTCAAACAGACTAAGAACTCTCTCCTATTGGCAACAAAGACTGATTTTTTTTTAAAAATTATTGCTCTTACTCCATTTGGTAAGGCATGAATACGTTTGGGAAATAAAGGTAGTCAGTGGATTACGGCCCTGAGGTTAAGAATGAAGAAGGTAATCTGATGGTACCGAGAGAGATCACAAGCTCCTTAGCATGAGAGACTGGAAGTTACTACATAGGAACATCGCTGTGCGTCCTTTCCAGTGTGGTGTGTATACAGTTACGCTGAAATTGACTGCCTAGTAAATTTGCAATTGGTTCTTATCTTTGTGTGAGTTCAGTTCTTCTTTGTTGAATCTTTTCATGGTGTTTATAAAGTTCAAAATGTATAAAGAACTTTTCAAAGCTAACTGTTAACCGGTTAGTATCTGAACCAGATACCGATAGTTACTATCAATGTTCTAGAATGACCAAGCCAAATAAGCAGCAGCTCCTTAATAAATAAAATTTATTTCAAACAAAATATATACAAATCACACCAGGAAGATGTAATGCCATCTCTGTCACAGCAGCATCTAGTGGGAGTATAATCCCAAATTTCTCATCTTTCCCACAAAGCTAAATTTCTGTAAGCTGAAAATCTGCATAGAGAATACTATTATTTACTAGATCAAAATTTGGCAGCAACTAAACCATTCTTTGTAGGAATTAGTAAAGTTAAACTCTTTGAGGGCATTCTTTCCTTCAATTTATGTAGATCAAGTGCCATCCGTCTTCCAGACACTGTGTAAAGCGATGGACCTCACATAGCAAAATCCTGGAGTTCACACTCCAGGATCAGAAAAAGGCATTAAACCAATAATCATTCCAAATGAATGTGTAATTACTAACTGAGATTAATTCCCTGAAGGAAAGGAACAAGATACAATGAGAGGGTGTGACAAAGAAATCTGACCTAGTTTAGAAGGTTTACAGGAAGAAGTAAAAAGCTTGTGCTAAAGTAAGAACAATGAGTAGAAATTTGGGGTAGAGAGGTGAGGCGGAAAGAACATATCAGGCAGAGAGACCAGCAAGCACTCTTCAGTGAGAGAAAGCAAAGCTCCCCAAGAACTAAAAGCCAATGTGGCTGAATGAACTGAAAAGAACTCCAAGGGACTGGAGCCCTGAAAGCAAAGGTAAGAAGGCTGGGAGGAGAATCATAGAGGTGGGTAGAAATCAACCTATGGTTTTAGACGCCACACTAAGGAACTTGGTCTTCAGCCTAAGAGAATCCAGAAGCCCTTGCAGGTTTTAGCAAGAATCAAGTAATAAATTTGTTTGCCTTGTTGTGTTGTGTTGTGTTGTGTTGTACACATAGAGAGCCCTCAATATATATGATTGGATAAATTTGGGAAAGTTGTTTTCCTCACAAAGTATCCCAGAGAACTATTATTATGTTTTCCTAGATCAAACTGATTATCAGAATTATAACTCAGAAACTTCCCCTTAAAGAGGCTTTCTGAGATTTATATTCAAGTGGTGGCAAGAGTGTCATTATTACAGCCTTATCATGTGTGTAGTGCATTCAGGGATACTGTCTCTAAAACAGATACAAAAATTATCCCAGTAACAGCCATACTGATGAAAATATCTTGGAAGCTTCCATGAGAGTAAATGAAGGGGTCATTACTATTTACATACTACTCTATAAGGGGCGGGAGCTCAATTTAGAATGAAAAGAGGTGATAAAAGAGGCTTAGAAACATAGAGATGCCCCTATTTGCGTGCACACCAACAGCACAGGAGGTTGCTGTCTCTCCTCCATCAGCCCTTCCTTCATGCCTGCCTTCAGAGATACCCAGTGCCTCTAGCAACTTCACGTCTGGGAACTAGGGCAGGAATTGGTCTTCTCCTTGGCTTTCCCTGCAGACTAAGGTATAGGCTTTCTCAATTCTGTTAAATCAATTATCACTTGTCCATCTGTTTCCATTTTGTAAAATTAGTTGACTTCTTTCCTTTTTTATTGTCTCTTTAGCTATTCTCTTTGTCCTGTGTTATACGTTTTGTGTCCTTTTCCTGTCATAATAATGATGTTTGAGGAGGGTATCTGTATGTTCAATCTGAGACAATTAACTAGAACTTTCTTATTGTTTTAATTTGCATTTCCTGGTTGAATATGTTTTTCATCTTTATAGACCATTTTTACTGCTCCTTCATGAATTACCGGCTCTTATCTTTTGGCTGTTTTTCTATCAGGAACTAGTCATTTTCTTATCAAGTTTAGTAATTCCTTTTTATATTATGCCTATTAACTCACTGTGTGTAAAATTTGTTGCAAATATTTTTTCCAATTTATCATTTACTTTTAACTTTTATGATTTTTGTACGTGAAAAATGTTTTCAGTTTTTATGTACTATAGTTTGTGGAACTCTTTTATTATTAAAAATCATTGCTAATTTAACATTTTAAATTATTTCATTAATTATTGAATCTTCCAGTGATTTTATGCATAGAATGCTTACTTAGCCTGATATCAGTAAAACACTTACTTACATTACCTTCTAGATATGTTTAAAATTTCCCATTTTTACACTTAATTTTTAATTCGTCTGGAATTTATTCTGTCATGTAGGACAAGGAGAGATTTAAGAAATTAACTGAGAAATATAGTATGTACACCAGCAAATACATAAAATATAGACATAAATTATGAATAATTTAACAAGTAATTTAAAAGCAAATACCCATCCTACCACAATGTGATTTCTTGTCTAAGGATCTACTTTTGGGAGAATCCAAACTAAACTAATTCATCCTGGAAATGGTCTAGGAAGCATAACCTCAGATGGGTTTCTCTGGAATTGGATCACTCCCTGGCCAGATAGCAGCAAAGAGTGCATTGTTAGCGGTAAGTGGGTTGCGGTGACCCCTGGCATGCGGTAGGGTTACTATTGCTAAGAGTCTCATCTGCGATGAGTTGGGATGCAGGAGGAAGAGGAGACACTGAGCTTGTGCAATATCTCTACCATTTGAGAGATACGGTGACAATGGTTGCCATAAAGGGCTGTAGATATGGCAGGTGAAGTACCATGGATACATCACTGAAAGAAAATGGTGGGCTCAAGTCAGCCAACCACCAACTCAGGACACAATGTAAAATCCAGAAAACCTCTACGACAACCACGTTTATTGCCAGTACAGGCTGAAAATCAGGCCTGATTATAAGAGTAGCAGAATTGCAGAGAAGACTTACACAGCCCTGGCAAATTTACCGTGCTAAACTCGAGGTCCTGAGAGAGAAGAAGTGAGAAACTGAGGATGAAATGGGGACATATGGATCCCCATGTTCTGCTGAACTATCTAGGCCTCCTCAAGTGACCCACTTTCTTTTATTCAAGAATAGTCAACTCCTCTTGCCTGGAGACCATTCAGAGACCTCACAAGTGTAAGATGACTCACAAGATAATACTTGCCTTCATCAAGATTGGCCCCATTTTCTCATAGTTCATAGGCATAAAACTAAGGTCAAGTCTCAGCATGGCCCACCTGGGGAAGTACTGTTCTTATTTTGGAAGCAAACGAACTATACATCAAAAGTTCTACAATACCTAGGGGAACTCCCATAACTCAGGATTTTATATCCTAGAAGTCCAAATATTATGCTGGGATGGATTTCTTAAACTTGGAAGAAGCACTGACTTACAGTAAATAAGGTGGAAATGCCAGAACAGCTTTATCACAGTTTTAAGAAAGGGGGAAAAGGCTTAGAGAGAGAGAGGATACCCTTGAATGGATTTAATGCTTAAGACCAGAGAATTCATTAATTGACTATGTTTCCCAGGAAAGCCAAGAAGAAACTCTCTTCACTAAATCAAAAAGGAAAGTGCTAATGTGGGAATAATGCATTGTTGAGAAAATGCCGTGAATCTGTCCTTTTCAAGCTGGGGTGTACCCTCAGGAACGCTGCCATAGAATGAGCTCATCAGTGTCAACAAAATGAGAGGATTCTGGAATAGTAGAGGCCAGGTGTTGCCACTTAACTGTCAAAGTCAAGGTGGATGTAACTACTATATGGGGAAGCAAAGCCAGAATGGAAATCGGAGATCCTGACCCCCCAGGGATCTGTGGCAATAACTAATAGACCACAGCGTTTCCAGGGACACAATAGGTGGATAGTTTTGTAGATGAATAATGGTCCTTCCAAAGAGGTCCACATCCTAATTTCCTGGAACCTGTGAATATAGTACCTTACAAGGCAAAAGGGACTTGCAATGTGATTAAATTAAGAATCTTGGGATGGAGAGATTATGCTGGATTAGCTGGGTGTGCCCAGAATAATAACAAGGTCCTTTGTCAGGTAAAGGAGGCAGGAGGCAGAATCAAATAAGGGGAAGTGACAACAGAAGCAGAGGTCAGAGAGAAAGAGATTTAAAGACGCTATGATGCCGGCTTTGAAGATGGCGAAAAAGGCCATGAGCTAAGATGGGCAGGCAGCTTCTAGAAACTGAAAAGGCAAAGAAATGGGTTCTCCCCTAGAGGCGTGAGAAAGAGTATGGCTCTACTGACACCTTGACTTGGGCCCAGCAGAACTGATTTCAAATATTTAACTTCCAGAACTCTGAAGTAATACGTTTGTACAGTTTCAAACCACTATGTTTGTAGTAATTTGTGGTGAGGGTTAGTTGTATTTATCAACTTGGCTAGGCTATCATAGCCAGTTGTTCACTCAAACACTAATCTAGGTGCTGTTGTGAAGGTATTTTGTTAATATCTACAATCAGTTTGTAATTCTTTAAGTGAAGGATTTTGCCCTCAGTAATGCAGGTGGGCCTCATCCAATTTGTTGGAGGCCTGAAGAACAAAAATGGAGGTTTTCCAGAGAAGAAGAAATTCTGCCTCAAGCCCACAGCATGAGCTCCTGCCTGAGTTTCCAGGCTGCTGGCTTGCTCTACAGATTTCAGACTTGTCATCTGCCACAAACTCATAAGCCAAATTCCTTCAAATTCATAAATTTATATAGAATCTCCTATTGATTCTGTTTCCCTGGATAACTCTGACCAAAATATCTGTTGTATTAACAATAGGAAATGAATGTAGGTAGCTAACAATGGTATTGCTTGATCTATATAACAGAAAAGACCAAAAGTAGGTAGGTCAAAGATTGATGCCAGACATGAAAATTAAAAAATCACTAATCTTTTCCTAGTTTCTACACTTGACCAAGTTTGAGCCAATCAATGGAAAGGAATACCAGTTCTTCCCTGAAGTACCCTCCGATTCTTTTGAAAATGGACCTAAACTAGGAAATAGGTTCTTTTGAAATGGACCTAAACCTGGGAAATACAATGTAATATACCGAAGAAAGAAAAATGCACAGAACATTAAAAGTTTTGTTGAATAAAACATGTGAGCTGACACTGATACCAGAAGAACCAAAATGCTATCATAGGTCTTCCTTACAGTGGGAGCATTTCAAAGCCAAGTGGGTAAATAGAAGCTGCCCAAGTTAACCTGAAAGGGGTCCAGTGGGTACAAAGACTATGGCCATTTCTCCACTTCCTAAGTGCACGTTAGATGGATATTTTTAGCAACAGTTATAAACTGTTACATTTGCTCCCTAAACCTTGGATTAAAGTCCACAGTGGAAGAAGGGGCCAAGTGAAAGCTTCTGAAAGTACACTCCCTCCAAGATAGTAAATCAGGAAAACGCCGCACATTGGGTGGAACTATGGAGATTTAGTATCACTCTCAAAAGTGTGCACCACCAGATGGTAGAGGAGTGGTCTCCATCATGTCCCTATTTAATTTGCCACTCCAACACCTGCAAAAATCAGATGGATCACAGCAGACGACAGTAGACTACTGTGAACCTAACCAAGTGGGAGCCCCAATCTCAGCTGCCAGGCAACTGTTGCACTTATTATGCAGCTATTGATCTGGAGGATTCACCAGGAAGGATGATAAAAAGCGGTTCACATTCACTTGGCATGAATCACAGCACATTCATAATCTTGACCCAGTGTCATGTTAACATTCTTGTGATAAACGGACCTTGTTTACCTGGAACTTCTGCAGAACCTCATAGTGGTCCATTCTACTGACGACATCACGTTAATTGGAGCTGGCAAGCAGAAAGTAGCTTTGTAAGAAATGCCCTTGTGAGGCATATTATAAAGATGCAGGATCCTGCCAAATGGATGTTTTTAGAATTTCAGAAGTTTGTGACATGCTAAGACATGCCCAAAGAAACCAGCAAGTCATTACTCCTCATACCTTTTATCACTAAGAAAAGCATAATGCCTTGTAGTCCTTTTTGGATTTTGGAGAAGGAACATGCCACATTTAGAAATACAGCTCTGACTTATTTATCAGTTGGCAGTTGACTCAGAAGCATGTAGTTTTGAGTGGGGCTTTGCAACAGAGGTAAGTTGTGGAACAAGCATCCTGGTCCCTAAGATCATGTGATTCAGCAGATCCCTTGGTGCTAGAGGTATTTGTGGAATATAAGGTTGCCATTTAGAGCCTTTTGCAAGCCCCAATAGAAAAGTCACAGCACAGACCTCTAAGGGCTTGGAACAAGGCTATGCCATCTGAAGCAGAGAACTAGTCACCATTCCAAACAGATCCTGGATGCTACTGGACTGAACTCCTCACCAAGGGGTATTAAGTGACCGTGCAGCTGGGGCTACTCACCTCGATCTGGATATCACATAAATCACAAGGTGGGTGGGGGGGAGGGGGAAGGGGGAATGAGGAGGGCATAGTAGCCATCCATCATATTGTGGAAATAGTACATTCTGGATCAGACCCAAGCAAGTTCAGGAGAGCATAAGTAAGTTATATGAACAGGTGTCCCAGACCCTTACGTTACTCAGTTACATCAATGTCTCATCTTTAGTGAGCTAACAGAAAAGGAGCAGGTAACAAAGAAGGAAGAACTGAAGCCTGGTTCATGGATAAGGTGACTTGATATTTCTGCAAGCTGAAAATAGGCTGCTGTTGCCCTACAGCTTGTCTCAGAGAATCCCTGAAAGACAGTGTTGAGGGGAAGTCCTGCATCGCTCACGTTACCATCAGGTGTCAATGAAGAAAGGAATGGCCTAAGGTAAGTATGCACCCAGATTCCCGGGCAGTGGCTTGTGAATCAGGGACTTGTAGCGACTAAGACTGGAAGAGTAGAGACAAGGAGATATGAGGAGGAATCATGTAGATGGACCTTCGGGAGTGAACACAAAATGTGCAGATCTTTATGTCCTGTACCAGTGCCACCAGAGTCCAACTACCACAGGGGAAGCATGGGACAACCAGGTGATATAAATGACTCATCCACTGGAAGCCATCCAGCTTCCTTTTCAACTGCCCCGACACTGAACAGAATAGCCTCACTGGCAGGGACAGGGGGTGACAGAGGGGAGATCAACATTAAATAAATAGTTACACAAAGTGTTGTTTGATAATGATTTTCAATACTAAAGGAAACAAATATAAGGTACCATAAAAGTGTAAAAGAGGGAACCAACCTTAATCTGGGGGATCAGAAAATGCTTCCTTAGAAAGCAAGATCTAAAAGTCAAACAGGAGGTAGCTAGACAAAGAGGAGCCAGGCAAGAAAGGAAGAGTATAATAGACAGCTGTGTGAAGGCCCTGAGATGGGAAGATGTTGGATACATATGAGCAAAGAAAAGAAGACCGATTGGCTAAAACACCATAGGAGAGTAGAAGAGGAGGAGAGGCGAGGCAGAAGAGATAGGGAGGGCCCAGTAAAGCAGGGCTCTTCAGTCCATGGTCAAAGATCCTTTATTGCTATTGCTGTTCTTGACATTGTTGTTATAATAGCTCTTCATCATTCTCTCTTTCTTTAGCTACCCCCTATTCAACTTTCAGGTCTTACTTCTTGAGGAAACATTCCCTGATCCCTCAGATTAGTGCTGGTTGTTAATGTTTGTGTTTATATTAAGAGCAATGGAAACCATGTAAAAGGACCTGGCGATAGATAAGAATTTGGTAATGACTGGCATATAGATGATATATGTAGAGTAAGTAAATAAAAGCATGATCCCAAACCAACTAGAGGGAAAATTTTCCTTAAGAGAAATTAAGAAGGAACAACCTGAGAATTAGGGAGAAATAAGGGAGAAGAAGATAGTGTCCTCAACTCAAGGGAAAAGAAAATTTTGCAAAGAATATTTTTAACTATGTTAAAATTTGAAAAGGAGATCAATTAAGATATGGTCAATGCACAAATATATCCATTGATTTAGCAACAGGTGAATCTACACCAACAGAAATTGGCAAATGCCAAAATCAAGGCTTAATTTATTGTTTTCTTGTCTAGGCTTAAAGTGATAGAGAAAATGTTAATAATGCAGATTAAACTTAAAACTTTGTCCATGTCTGTAGCCATTTCACTGTGAATAACAAATAATTAGGAATAAGAAAAATTGAGCACATATTCTTCCTGTATTTGAAAATCATTATCCTAGTCAGCAAAAAAGTTGCTCACGTCATTAACTCTCAAGTGAATTCCAATACGCATCCTCATTATCATTTCACTTTCATCTTATTCATTAACGGTAAATGAAAATATCAATCAGCATCTCTGTAGGAACTATATTTTTTCATCAGTGAAACCATTAGTTAGTTATAGATACAAGAATGACAAAAATCAATGAAAGTATTCTGTGAGAATCAATGGCTATAGGGAATTTACAATAAAAATATCAAATATTACTATTTATAAATTGTGTGCCACACATGTTTCATATCAATAAAATTTTTAATAAACTTAATTAAGTATACATGCATTTTTTTTTCAGAGAGCCAATTGTCATACATTTACCAGCATACCACTATCCCTAACCATCACTAATAATCATTACAGAAATGCTCAGAACATAGCTATATAAATTAAAACAAATTCACAAATGTGACTTTGAAATAAAGAGATATCACAAAAATGAGAAGAAAGGAAAGTTAATGCAAATTAGCTGCATTAATGTGGTTTCTGTGGAGAGTCTAGATAGTTGACTTACAAATTTTGGAACAAATGCCATTAGAAATAGCTTCAGAAACAGAAAGTCTGACTTTTCACTCATGATTTGCTAAATTGGTTCAGCTACTTTAACCTTCACATACAACTTTTAGAGCCTCTGCTACATTTATCTCACATTACTGAAAATGCCTCCTCCCTTCTTAGTTAAATAAAGAGGAATTAAAGTTTGCAAAGGAAACAGGGAAATTAACATGAAACAGAGGAATATGGCGGTAGTTTTAACGTACTGTCCACAATTCATACTTCCAGGCCTAATTACTCTGTCATTAGGTGTGGTCTTGACTTAGTAACTCACCTCTAATAACTAGAATACGGTAGAAATGACAGAATGTGTCTTCTGAATGTAAGTCTAAAAGATAGTACAGCTTTCATCTTTCTCTCTTGAATCATTCCCTCTCGATAAGCAAGGTGCCCATATGCCATAGGACACGTGAACAGCCGTCTGGAAAGATCCACAGGGCAGGAAACTTAGGCCTCCTGCCGACAGCCAGCGCCAACTCTCCAGCCATTTGAATAAACCCTCTGGGAGGCGGTTCCTCCAGTCCCAGTCAAGCCTTCAGATGCTAAAACCTGAGCTGACCTCTCCACTAAAACCTCTTGAGAAACCTTGAGCTAGAACCACCCAAGTAAGCAGCCCCAGAATCTCCTACCCACAGAAATTGTGAGGTAATAGATGTTTGTTGTTTAAACCACTAAGCCTGGGGGGAGGGATTTATTATGCAGCAATAGATAACTGATATAGATACTATGGTCAATGAACCTAGGCAAATTTAGGAACTATAACGAATGCAAATTTGAACTTCTCTAACAAGCCATTAGTGTAGTAGTAGACCCAAAGACACCTTGCTTTCACCTCCTTGCTGAAGGATAAATGGTGGTTCCAGAGGTGACAAGAGAAGAATTCTTAGAGAAGGAAGCATTTAGTCTAGACTTTGAAACTTAGGTTACATTTTAGTAAGTAGGACTGGATAACAGGTGTCTGGATTGGCATATTTGTGGTGACAGAAATTACAAGTTCTGAGAACTATAAAATAGCTGAATAAAGCACAGGAAAACTTCTAGAAAAATAGTTCTCAAAGTGAGACATCTCTTGGGGTGCTTATTTGAAATACCAGTCCTGGGTCCCTTTCACAAAATTGATTTGGTAGATTTAGCAGGGGCCCAGGAATCTATCTATGTAACGAATATCCCAAGTGATTCGTATGCACATAGATAATCCTTGAAATACAATATGAGAAACTGTGCAAAAGGAATAATGAAATCTCAGGCTAGAAACATAGGTTAGGACCAGATAACTGGGATTTAAATGCTGAACTATGTGGTTGATATATGATACAGTGAGATGCCACTGAATTTTTAACAAGTTTTTATTATGAAATTTTCATGTGCATGTAGAGCTAATGGTCATGACCCATATCTAGCGATCATCAAGATTTTTGTACATTTGCTTCATTTTTCCTTTTTCATAGTGTTGATCTTGCTAATAAAGTATTTCAAAGCAAATCACAAACATGTTATTTCACCCCTATATCTATCTAAATGTGACTCTGAAGGTATGGACAGCTTTTTAGATAACCACATTGCCTTTATCATACCTAGAAAAAATTAACAGTAACTCATTGGTATCACCTAATACTGAATTTATAGTCACATTTCATCAACTGCCTTTAAAAAACAATCCTTTTAGTATCGAATCCGAATCCAAACAAGGTCTGCACATTGCTTTTGGTGTTATATCTTGAGACTATCTTAATCAAGAGCAATCCTTCCTCACCTCCCTCCTTCTTTCTTCATGTCACAGACTTGGTGAAACTGAACATTTGTTCTATAAAATGTTACATGATGTGGCTTTGTCTTCTTGCATTCTCGTGATTTAACTTAATACGGTATCCCCCGTATTTTAAATTCAGATTTATTTTCTTCTTTTTTTAAAGAATACTTCATAGGAGTCTGAGTACTTCATAATGCATGAAAAATCAGGAAGCACATAATATCAGTGTCTTCCACTCTAAATGATGTGAAGATTGATGAATGGGTTCCAGTGGTGACAAACTGATCCTTCCGTGGTCAAATTCCCCCAACAAACTTTGATCTAATTGTTTCATTCATTGTTAATGATTGCTTAAATAAAAATTTTCATTAGGGGTTGCAAAATGTTGGTTTGTCTGTCTTTTATTTCTTCTGTCCTGATTAGATGGGATTATTCTGAAAAGAAATTTTCCTGATGAACTAAGGCAAGACCATCTGATTACTCTGAAGTACCATTCACATAGGAAAGATAGGACAAATGCTTAATACTTTCTCATAATTGCCAGTTGTTAAGGTAAGACTACAAACAATGGTGAAAACAAAACTTTTGGGGGGTTTTTTGGTTTTGTTTGGTTGGCTGGTTCATTTTTTTTTTTTTTTTTTTTTTTTTTTAGTGTTTGTAACCTGATCAGAACACTGCTTAGGAGAATTCATCATGACTTTGACATTTTTATTTTAAATAACCTGTAGAAGAAGGCATTTCAAGTTAATATTCAATTTTTAGCACCTCTTTTTAAAAGTATTTATTTATTTATTTATTTGGCTGTATCAGGTCTTAGTTGCGGTGAGCAGGCCTTTGTTACGGCACACGGCAGTCTCTCTAGTTGTAGGGCGTGGGCTCCAGAGCGTGCAGGCTCAGTAGTTGCGGCGCACGGGCTTTAGAACCCACGGGCTTAGTTGCCCCGCAGCAAGTGGGATCTTAGTTCCCTGACCAGGGCTCGAACCCGCATCCCCTGCATTGGAAGGCGGATTCTTAACCACTGGAACACCAGGGAAGTCCCTCTCGGCACCTCTTGAGAAATATTTTTTGACTTCTTACGAATTGAATAGTCATTAAAACCCAAGAATTCATAAACCCATTGGACACATACTCTACTGTGGCTGGGCAGAGCAACATTTAACTTAAAGTTTCAGCGATAACAACAGCTTCAACACTTGTATAATGCTTGGCTAGACATGAATTGGTAGCTCTAGACATGTAAAGAACAAACTAAATGTGCCTATTTGGTTTGTTTACTTTTTATTTGAGACAATCTCAAACTTACAGAAAAGTTGCAAGCACAATACAAGGAAATTTTCTACTATACTATTTGAGAATAAGCTGAATATTTTAGTGAGTATTGCCTAAAAAGGAGAACATTCTCTTTTCTTACATGACCACAATAAAGCCATCAAAGTCAGGAAATTAACATTGCTACCATCCCTAGAATTAGCCCATTTTTTCAGGAACCCTGCATCTTTTTTAGTGGGCAATTTATTTGGAAACTAAAATCTGAGACCTAGATATGCTCATTGCTGAACCCAAGCCCTGAGAACGAAAAGAGCTAGGGAATATATGTAGGAATGCACACCCACTCCACATTTATAATCTATGTTTATTCCTATATCATCTATTTTACATATTGAACACCATAAATTGATATCAAAATCTCCAATTCAAATTCAACATTACAGTTTTGTCCATTTCCATATTTGTAACTCCCTTCTCTGACAGTGAGAAACCTTACTCCTATTTTCCTCAAATGCTTATTTTTTTCATTAGTCCTTCTGTACGTAACTAATCCAGCTCTCCACACACAGAGAAGCCCTCCTCCTTCTGCTTAAACTGCCATACCCTATACTCAGGGGCTACTGCCATACCCTCTACTCAGGGGCTTCTGCCACCATCCAGCCCCTACAAACACATTACGTAGTGTCTGACATCCCGTGACAGGAAGTCTCTGCAGAGACACCCTCTTCATGCTACCCAGGCTCCAATCCCATGCCCTGGGCCCCGTGTTCCACCCCAGCTCAGATGCCTAGCTTCTTCTGCCCACCTGATGGAAAAGAAGGAAAGACAAGGGAGGGTGAAGAAAAAGAGCTTCCTGTTTATTCTCAGGCCAAAAGAAATGTATTTCACCATGGACCACACACACACACACACACACACACACACACGGTCCATCTCCATAAAGCTATAGAAGATATATATATATAGTCTATCTAAAACTAAATCCAGTCTAGTCCCAGAGATTCTTTTGCCCAAGGAGTTGTAAATGGCAGGTTAGGTCAAGTCCCTGCGAATACTAGCAAGAACAACTTTCAGTCGTTTCTGGGCACTGCAAAACCAGGTTCCAAGGAGCTCTCTCTGCTGGCGTTTCTTTATCTTTTCCAGAGGACAAAACTCCTTTAGGGACGGCGGCCACCGCTGAAGCAGAAAGCAGCACATAAGCAGCTGCTAGCGTCCCACTGCCGCGCCGCAGGTAAGGTGCAGGAGAGCGCCCCGAGGCGGAGCGGGGTTGGGCGCCAGCAGGTGCGTGCCCGGGGCCAGGGCGTTTCTGATTGGCTTTTTGCTGTGACTCCCCCCAGCTCCTCCCCCTCCACTCCCCTGCAGGCGGGGGGCGGGGGGTGGGGGGAGGGTGGTGCTCCCTCGGGAGACAGCGTCCCAGCTTCGCCCGGGACCTCCCGGGTTTCAGCGCTCCGGCCCGTGGCCATGGCGCGGGGGACGGTGGGGAAAGCACACCCTAACTGAACAGATCTGGGGTGGAGGGAGTTAGGCTGTGGTTTCTCAGCGTTTGCCGGAGAAGCCTTGCGCCGTATTAAACCTGGGGCTCCTGAGTCAGAAGGGTAGGTAACTCCGCACTTCTGTACCTTGAGTGTGTTCAGTCAGAATTGCCCAGAACGCAGGTGCCTTTCATTTTTCTTTGGGCACCCTCCTCTTGCTCCGCATTTAGTAAGGAGTCTTAGGTTGCTGAAACTGTAAAATATCCCTGCCCTAAAACTACTCAGCGGAGAGTTTTCTGCAGATTACCATCCTAGTTGGCCGCAGGGTGCTGGGAAAAGGGGACGGAGGGGATTTGGGGGCGAGGGAGTCTGGAATTTGGTACATTCTATAACTGTACCAGAGCTTTACTTTCCATCAGGAAAAGCACTACATAAAGTCGATCTAGAGCGAGAGATGAAAAATGAGAAACGTATTCGGAGACAGCATTTTTTTAAAAAAATTGTAACATTGATTTGATTTTAAATAGTGGACGTCATTTTGCAATTCTATATCTATTAACACATAGACTATGAAAGATTTTTAGATACATACATGTATTATATGCATGCATATACAAGTATACGTAATGTCATATTATATATGAGAGATTTTAAATGTGTGGGCACAAACGGTGGGAGCTGCGATCCCAGCTTGAAGACAGCAAAGGGCAGGCGCGCTTCTATCCTCTCCCCGAGGGCCCTCCTCGCGCCAGGTGCGTCCAGCCTCGCCCGGAGCCGCTCGCCCGCCCGCGGCCGCGCACTTCTGACCCGAATCGACTCGGCCTCCAGCCAAGAGTCCGCTCCGTATCCGCTCCCGCTCTCCAGCCACTGGCGGGGGTGATACAACACCGGCGTCAAATTACAACCCGCAATTAACATATGAATTTACGAACGAAAAAGAAAGGAGCAGGGAGGGGAAAAAAAAAAAAAAAAAAAAACCCTAGAGCGGGCAGCCGAGCGCTGGGTTAGCAGGAACTTTTCCCCGGGTGTAAGAACTCTTTGATTGGCTGCTCGCACGCGCCTGCCCGCGCCCTCCATTGGCTGAGCAGACACGCGACCGGCGCGAGGAGGGGGCTGGGAGAGGAGCGGGGGGAGACACACTGGCGCGTGCCGCTTTTTAAAGGGGCGCAGCGCCTTCAGCAACCGGAGAAGCTTCGTTGCACGCGACCTGGTGTGTGATCTCCGAGTGGGTGGGGGAGGGTCGAGGAGGAAAAAAAAATAAGACATTGCAGTAGAGACCCGGGAAGGGTTTTTTGTTGTTGTTGAGCTTGTTTGCCAGTGGCTCCTCCGACCCTGCGCCTCCGAGCTTCTGCAGTGCAATGTCCCGCCTGCTGCACGCACAAGAGTGGGCTGAAGTGAAGGAGCTGGGGGACCACCACCGCCATCCCCAGCCGCACCACGTCCCGCAGCCGCCGCCGCCATCACAGCCACCTGCGACCCTGCAGACGAGAGAGCATCCTGTCTATCCGGCCGAGCTGTCCCTCCTGGACAGCACCGACCCACGCGCCTGGCTGGCTCCCACTTTGCAGGGCATCTGCACGGCACGCGCCGCCCAGTACCTGCTCCATTCCCCAGAGCTGGGTGCCTCCGAGGCCGCGGCGCCCCGGGACGAGGCGGACGGCCGGGGAGAGCTGGTGAGAAGGAGCGGCGGCAGTGGCAGCAGCAAGAGCCCGGGGCCGGTGAAAGTACGGGAACAGCTGTGCAAGCTGAAAGGCGGGGTGGTGGCAGACGAGCTGGGCTGCAGCCGCCAGCGCGCCCCTTCCAGCAAACAGGTGAACGGGGTGCAGAAGCAAAGGAGGCTGGCGGCCAACGCCCGGGAGCGACGCAGGATGCACGGGTTGAACCACGCCTTCGACCAGCTTCGCAACGTTATCCCGTCCTTCAACAACGACAAGAAGCTGTCCAAGTACGAGACCCTGCAGATGGCCCAGATCTACATTAACGCCTTGTCCGAGCTGCTTCAAACGCCCAGCGGCGGGGACCAGCCGCCGCCGCCGCCGGCATCATGCAAGAGCGGACACCACCAACTTCGCGCCGCCGTCCCCTACGAAGCAGGCGCGGGCACCGCGACCGCGGCGGGGACGCCGCCAGCCTCGGGAGGCGGGCAGCGGCCGACCCCGCCCGGAAGCTGCCGGACTCGCTTTTCGGCCCCGGCCTCCGCCGGAGGATACTCGATGCAGCTGGAAGCCCTGCACTTCTCGACTTTCGAGGACAGCGCCCTGACGGCGATGATGGCGCAAAAGAACTTGTCGCCTGCGCTGCCTGGGGCCATCCTGCAGCCAGTGCAGGAAGAAAGTAGCAAAACGTCGCCGCGGTCCCACAGAAGCGACGGAGAGTTTTCCCCCCATTCCCATTACAGTGACTCGGATGAGGCGAGTTAGGAAGGTGACAGAAACCCGGAAAACTGAGGCAGAAACAAAATCACCCTTTCCCAGGGCGCGGAAAGCCCCGCGGTTAAAGATCCCCGCACCCTTTTAAATTTTGCTAAGCGATGGTCGTTGTTTAGCAACGGCTTGGCTTCAGATGGCAGCTACATTTGATGGTTTGCAAAAGCCGCCGCTGTTCCAAACTCCCTCTCGTCCGTATTGTTCGGTGAAAGCTTGCTGTTAAAGTTGGGTTCTTTCCTCCCACATTCTGCTCCCCCTGTAGAGAGATAAGGTATAATTATATGTACTCGTACATAGCATCATTATTCTAGTTCCCTGCTGCCAATACGCTGCTAAAACGTCGCATCTTCTTCTCTGTCGCTGGTTTGTGTTTGATTTATTTTATACCCTGGGCATCCATCCCTGTGTGTTGCGCGCACTCACGTGTGGGAGAGTGAGTATTCCGAGGTTGTCTCCCAAAATGCATTATGAAACGCAAAGTTAATGCTTCCAAAGTGTGTAACTTTTGACTATAGAACTGTCAGAAAGCAAGGAACTTTGAGGTTTCTATATCGTATAAACATACCCAGTATGTATATCGGACCGCGAGAACCTTGGCGTCTTTTAGGAAACTTGGCGCACGCACTTTATCAGCCGCTACTGCTGCGGCTCTGGGACAAACTCAACTGCCAACTGCAGACCAGTTTTGTTTCTGTTTTTTAAACACGGCCACTTATCCTTAAGCTCTTTGCAAATGTTTGTTTTTAAAAAATAAATAAAACAACCACATCTAGTAGTGTCAAAAGCATTTGGTCAATTTTATTCTTTGTTAATATTAGAAAACTTATTTATTATTGAGTGTTTACTACCATTTCTACTTATCTTGATTCGTTTTTTGTTTTTGTTTTTTTTTTACGTTTTCTACTCGAGATCATTTTATTTTAATTTAGCAAAGCCAACTGCCATTGTTTTATGTATTCCTTTTGCAAATGATAAAAATAAACGTGAAAATAACTTCTATTTGTCACTTACTTATTTCATTCTAATATAAGCATTAAAAACAGTTTAAAATGACCTTGAAGATTTGGATTGTCTTCTATGAAATGCAAATTTGTGTGACCCAAGAGTTTTGAAGAAAAATTCTGTTACAGACCTTGTGCCTTCACGTAGTACCAGAAATCCTATATAGAAAAGTGTTTAAGTCAATAATTAAATTGTGAGGTAAAACCTTTCCCAAACTTGCAGTACAGTTGTGCCTCTAGAATCTCTCCAGGATCTTTCCATGCTTCCTTATACCATTCCCAACAATTTCTGCAAGAAACTGAGATCTCTTAGGATCTAGCCAGGGGTAGTGAACTTTACCAGGATTAGCTATTTCACTTCATAAAAACTTTAGCCAAGCTGAAAGCTTTCCTTGTAGTTCAAATACACAACACAAGCTTTCTCTCCTTTCCTCCCTCTGTCTCTCACTTTCTCTCCTCTTTCTTGGGGGGAGTGAGGGAGGCAGGGAGAGGAAAAGAGAACAATGGAAAAGAACTTGAGGGGAAAGGGGTATCGGGGCTCATTGACTCAATGAGCAGTTGTCCTAGGAAATCAATTTCCTGCAGTTGTCCTAGGAAATCATTGAGCTACACTCATGTTTTTTCTTTCCAAACAATTCTGCTTCTTCCAGTGAAGATGATGTTTGCTTTAATTTTGTCCTTCTGACTTAATGCCTATGTAGAAAACATTTAACTACATTTTTGAGTCGGTCACAGAAACTAACAAACAGTGTGTCCACTCTCACCTCAGGGTCCTCAGGAAAAGTATTTTCTGGGTCTCAGGATCATAGATTTTGAAAAAGTCAATACAGCACTTGTATGGAGAGATCAAAAAGCAGACCTTCTAAAATGTTTTTGGCAAACGTGAGAGTAAAACTATTTGTTAAACTAAAGATTGGGCGAATTTCCACTGGCTAAACTTCGCTGAATTTGAGAGGTTGATTTTAAGCTACATCCTTTGTATTTTGTGTCTACATTGAGATAACAAATTGCGAGAACAGGGAAGCGGGCTGGGGGGGGAGGGCGCAGCGAGAGAAGGTTAGTTTAATTGCTCCTGCGTCCTTTTCTCCCCGCCAGCACCTTGAAAAAAAGGAGAGCGCCACAAACTGGGTTTGCGGAAAAAGTTATGGGTGAGGGAGTACAGTTCTGGTCTTGAGCAGGGAACCGAGGAAGAAGCTATTAGCTGACCACCTAGGCATCCATGGCTTTCACCTGAAGCCGAGGACCAAGGGAAGCCAGAGCCTCCGCCAGCACTCTGCGAGAGGTGAGCGGCGGCTCGTGACGCTTTCCAGGGGCAGAAACAATGCACCTGTCAGATAACCTTTTGCACCCAATGAGTTTGCCGTGCTCCCGATAAACATCAGGAATCTTCGGGCTGCTGAATAAATCAAGCGATTGCTTCTAACACATTTCCATTTCGCTCTCAATAAGCAGACTCAACAGGCAGGGACATACAGCAACCTTGCAGAATGCCCACACACATATTTTTTTACAGTTATTTGGCTTGGTTTGTTTGCATGCTTGTGTGGATAGAGAGAGAGAAGAGGACCTAGAATGCTTTTACCTGTAACGAATGAGTAGGGGAAGGACAGGACTAAGAAAAATAAAGCTGCGATATTTTTTCTCAAGGAAAACAATCTATATTTCATTTTCCAAAACAGTTTATGCTCCTTTTGTGTTAACCAGAGTTAAAAGCCTCTTACAAGTTATTACTTTTCTTTTCATGGACTCGTAGACATTTCAAAGCTCTTCCTTCCCATCTTTTATAAATGAAAAAACGACTCCCCCTGACTTGCCCCAAAATTACACAGCTAGAAAATGTCAATATCCAGAACTGGAGCTTACCACTCCCACCCACTAGGTCAATGTGCCCACAGAATTTTCTCTAAGAAAATCAATAGTTAGGAGCTACAGCTATGTAAATGTTCAGGGGTTTTTTTTCCCCCCTTGTACCACAATGATAGATATTTATACTTTTAAATGTTAGTGGCATTATATACGAATTGGAGAAAATGCCAGCTTCATTCAATGGAGTCACTTTGCATTTCTTCTCAAGAGCAGCCATACAGAATATCAGATTGGAAATTCTATATCACACTGATTGAAAAGTGAGGATGAATTCTTCTGACCCATCAAGATATGCAGAAAAAAGCCAAATTACTTTCTGATAAATTAAGTGTTCAAAGTTCAAATGAGGACTTTCACCTCTCTTCTTTTCTTTCCTTCATTCTATTACTTTCTTTTAACACTGGCATTTCTTTGAAAGAGATGTCCAATCACATTTCCATTTTAAGGTTCTGCTATGGAGTTTGCATAACAAACGTTTGGCAGCTCGCTCTCTTACACTCCATTAACAAGCTGTAACATATAGCTGCAGGTTGCTATAATCTCATTAATATTTTGGAAACTTGAATATTGAGTATTTCTGAGCGCTCATTCCCCATATGCCAGACCACTCCTGCCATGCTGACTGGTTCCTTTCTCTCCATTATTAGCAATTAGCTTCTACCTTCCAAAGTCAGATCCAAGTATCCAAGATACTAGCAAAGGAATCAACTATGTGTGCAAGTTAAGCATGCTTAATATCACCCAAACAAACAAAGAGGCAGCATTTCTTAAAGTAATGAAGATAGATAAACCGGGTTAGTCTTTTGCCAGGCTGCTGGTGCTTTCTAGAGTTTTATATACGTTAAACAGCTTGCTTTATATTCTGTCTTCCACCCCACCACCACTTTTATTTGTGGAGGATTTTGGCTCACCACACTTTTTGAAACTTATTTGATTTCACAGAAAGCTGAAGGAAGTTTCTTTTTGGCAACTGTCAAGTTTAAACACTTCTCCATGGTACCTTGTTCACTGGGGGGTCCAGCTTGACCAGAAAAAAAAAGGGGGTGGTTCATTTCCTTAATCTTAACCAAGGCAGGATCAAGGCTTTCATTAGGCCTTTCTATTGATTTTAGAGATTTATTAAACCTGAGCCAAGTAAGCAGTCTGTCATTAAAAGGATATCTTGTAATTACTTCTCCCCTCTGCTCATTTGAAAGTTCAAGAAAGAGATGACCAACTTCCTCTTGGCAGTTCCAGAGGCCAGTTAGGGTTGGAAACGAAAAGTAGCAGACCCATTTGGCAACTGCAATCTAGGCTTGTCAGCTGCACTCTGGAAACCCCAGCAAGTCCTAGTGAGAGTTAAACGCGACCTCTCGCCGTTGGATCGCTTGCCGTCGGTGTTGCGAGATGGGGTGGGAGATGGGGGCTGGGAGGCAGCTGGAATCAAGGTGAAGTTTTCCTCGCTGCTTTTGACCCCTGCCCTCACCAGCTCATCGTCACCCCTAGGTCGGGCAGAGTGCCGGACGCGGCCCACGGAGGTCCCTCCCCTTCTGCTGGGCCACTAGCAAGAGAAGGCGAACGGAGCGCAGAACGGGTTAAACCCTGGGACGCAGGGGAAGAGGCCGGGGAGGAGAGGAGTCGGGGGAAGAGAAAGAAAAGGACAGGAACCGAGAAGCGTGGAGGTGCTTGGCCGTAATGGGAGCGTTTCTTAATTAGAGGACGGCTGACAATAGAGGGGCTGGCAGAGGCTCCTGGCCGCGGTGCCGAGCGTCTGGAGCGGAGCACGCGCTGTCAGCTGGTGAGCGCGCTCTCCTTTCAGGCAGCTCCCCGGGGAGCTGCGCGGCCACATTTAACGCCATCATCACCCCTCCCCGGCCTCCTCCACCTCGGCCTCCTCCCCGTCCGCGCCCGGCCCCGGCCCCTCTCCTCCCCCAGCTTCGCCGCGGGAGCCGCCACCGCCCACCGCCCCTCCCGGCAACCGGCGCGGCGAGGAGAGGAGCCGCGCAAAGCTGAAGCCCGGCGATGCCCGGGGAGGGGAAGCTGGCGGCGGCGGGCGAGCCGCGGGGTCGTCCGCGACGGGCGGAGGCACCTGAAGCAGTGAAGCGCGGCCGGGGCGCCGGCGCATCCGCCCTGCGGCGCCAGGGGCCTCGCGGGCGCGCTGCGCGACCCTCCGGCCCAGCGCTTGCCCTGGAAGATGCGATCGCCTCTCCTAGTCAGAGACTCGGTTCTTCCGTCCCCCGCTTATGCTAAAATATTCTATAGGCTCTCTGTCTGTGGAGGCCGAGAGTTGAAGTTTTAATTGGAAAGCGTGCACGGGCACTGTCTCACAATCCAGGGCTCAGACACAAGTATACGACTTTCCGTCCTGCCGCTCCTTCAGAAAAGCGCAACTAAGCATTTTGGAGCAAAGATTTTGGGCCTCTGTCCATTCCAGAGTGCCTTTTGCTATTTCAGCCCTGCTTCCAAAAACAAGAGGCAGAGAAAAGTGGGTCTTGCTGCCTAATCTTCAGGGAGCCTAGGCCCACGCTGCAAGTTCATACTTTTCTTCAGGGAAACCGGAAATTTCCCCCAAGGGCATGAAAAACAAGATGCTCTCCAATATAAGTTTTGTGGTTTTGTTTTTAGTTTTAACAACTCTGATTAAAGGGTTAAGTGATCTGATAAAGGAAGTGGTGTTTTGATGGCCAGCAGGTTCACCAGGCCCAACTATTCTCAGGATGAGGAAGGAAGGTGTGAGCTAGGATCTCAGGTGGCTGTCTTGGGATTTCCCAATCCAAAAGAGGTAGTTGTTCTTTGAGGCCACTAGCCACTTATTTTTCTCTTCCAGAGACAGTCCCTCACAATCCTTGTTGCCTTTCTGCCCCTACAAACTCTTGGCTCTGTGGTGCTGGTGGCGGAAGGACTAGGATTGCGGGGGGGTCCTCAACCTGGGGATGAGGTAGCATCTGAAGAAGGAGTAGGCATCATTTGTGGCCTTTGTATCTTAAAGGCCACAAAACTAAGAGCGATCTGAAAACATAGGGCCACTAGTGGATCAGGAAGGTAGAAGGTCAGTTCTTTTCATCTTTAATAACATGTATCTGCTTCTGGAAACAACCTAGCAAAAACATACAGGATTTTTTTTTTCCCTAAAATTTCTTATAACCCAAGAGATGTTGATTTGGTAGGTCAAAGAATCATGCCAGGAAGCTTCCTACAGCATTCCCAGCTGAATCCGATGCAAGTGGAGCCAAGGACATTATGAAAAACACTGACCTACAGGAGTCTCTGATAGACCGCTTTTTGAGATTGCCTATGGAAATAAACACTGGCTATAGTAATCCCCTTTTGCCTTCTTTATGACACAGTCATTTTTCCAAGAAGAAAGAAGCAGACAATTTAGCTTCTTGGAGCCCATGAACCTGACTTTGCTGCTTTCACCCTATGGGGCCTGGGACAATATGCTCTAGGCCTGAGGTATTTTAACTCTAAAGTGACACCAGCTGCCTTTGGAGGCATAAGGGCGTCAGACCAGGAGGTACAAGACCTTTGCCTCCTGGCTCGTGAGAGAAGCCAAAATCATAACCAGGGAATGCTTGTGACAAGCAGGGAGCACGAATTTTCTCAGGCTACACAAACTCTAAGAGAAATAGGGGGACAGAGTCGGGGTGTCGCGATGCCCTTAGTTTAAGTTTGGTAAAGGAAGTCCGTAATAACTCAGCATGAGTTTAGAGGGCCATTGACTTTGAGGAAGAGTCAGCCACCAGACTGAAAAAGTAATTGTTCCCTTGTGTTGATAATGGTAATCCGAGAACACAGAGAAAAGAAATTTTATGATTTAGAAGGCAACGATCTCATGAAAGAGCAGGACTTCCTTTGGTGAATAATTCTTTTACTCCTTCCAAACCCTTGCTCCACTGTCTCTTATTCATCTTCCCCCATCTTCTCGTCTTCATCAATGAATGGGCACTTCCTGGGTGCTGATGGCAGAGTAGGACTGGGGTTAACAACCATGAGAGAAACACAAAAATAATACAGAGCCTCTGCCCTTACAGAACGTAGAACTTGGTGGAATCTCAGAGTGAAACATGGAAAAGAAGCTTTGTCCCCTAGGTGAGAGTGGCATTCTTGCTACAAATGGGCCAACCAGCTTTGTAGTCTTACGTTGGCCATCGAATTATTTCATCCACAGTTCCAAGGGTACCCTGTTCATAGCCTTCATTGTTTCCTTCGAAAATAGTAGAGATTCTGAGTGGTGTGAAACCCTCGGAGCTAATCTTCAAATCAACCACAATTCTAGTCCCTTCCTTTTGAACTCAGAGGATACCTTTATTTTGTTTTTTATAAAGTTGTTAGTGAGAGTGTAGTCATAAATTCATACCAAAAGAAACTGGGGCTCTCAGAGACATCAAATGGCCTGCTGAAGGTAACGTAGCCTCAGCACCACAGAGACCAGAGTCACAGGTCTCCCTGAGTCTAGGGTCAGAGTTCTTTCTGCCGAATTTCACCTGCCTCGGGTGCATATTTTCAGCCAGTCACCTTACACCTGCTCTTCCTATTCTTGGTCAAACTTGCCGGTAATGGTGTTAGAGATTCCTAAACTCTTCCATTTTACACTTGCTCCAGAGAGAGAGAATTCTTTGGAGATGGCCATGAATCAGGCTCTAATTCAAGGTGATAGATTTAAGAGATAACTGGTTAGAATAATTTTCATTTAGAATGCCAGCTCTGTTCCTCTGATTCAACTGATACTGGACATGAATGCTCTTATCCTGTATAGAAATTCATTTCTGCTCTCACCTGGACAAATTCATCCAAATACTAAACACACATGAAGGTTAGGGAATGAGACAAGAGAATGTTATATGAAGGTGTGTCCTGAAGAGTAATGGCCCCAAAGCACGTCATTTCCCCAAATTGTCACTCTATCTATGCTTGTAAGGATGGTAAGAAAATGGGGATATAATTTTTATTGTTTCTCTTGGAGGGTGAAGTAAATTAACCTGCTACATTTGTAGCTGTGGATTCATTCAATGATAACATGCATTTTTTATTCCCCTGGTCATCTGAGCTGTTGGCTTTTTTCCCTTAAACCTTCTTCCAAGTAACATTTACCACTGCCTGACTGGTTCAATATCTGAAAAAATATCTCTTTGTTTTGAAAAGTTCTCTTCTCTACCTATCACAAATCAGTACTCCATTTTCTAACACTTCCATTCATTGGTTTAAAGCAATCTCTTGTGTATTGCTTGTGACTTAGACGCTTTCACAACCTGCCCCCCACCACAAGGAGTGAAGGGAGGAGTAGGGGTGTTTGAGAAGCAGAAAATATTTCTAATCAAAAAGAGGAAAATTTGCAAGTGGTTACATAGGCCACATTTTAGGACCAAGAAATAAACTCTGTACTTGCTGTCATGCCTAAATAGTTTCCCACATGCTATGTATCCCTCATTGCTCCTTCCCACCTGCATCCCAGGACAGCTCCTAAGGACTTAGTTCAGAGCCTTTTTTTGCCAAGTCCTAAACCCAGACTGCCTCCTAACCTGCCTTGCATTATGGTGTCATGTGACGCACCTAGCCAAACTCCCCTCCGCGCACACACACTATTTTGGACTGTCTATATGACTCCTATTTCCAGAAAGGGAGTTCAAAGCTGTGACAAAGCATCTTTTCTACTTAGCCTTACTCTGAAAACGACCCTAAGGAGTTCACTATAGGCTAAGAGGCTACTTTCCCAATATTTTGTTGTATGTGTCTCTCTCCTCATCCTTCCACTGTGTCCATTTTGCTATCAACAGAGAGAGGTGTGACCTACTCAAACCAAGGAGCTGGCTTTGTTTCAATGTTTTCTCACATGTCCAAGGACTGGAGGGTGGGGCAGGGAGGCACATTTGCTCAGCCCAAGACTGTACTAATGAGGAAGCCCAGGGCTTCTCTGGGCTATAGAAGGGGCGGGGGAGCAATTTAGTCGGGTCCTTTTGGGATAGTCTCTGGAGCGCTTTCCCAGGTGCCAGGCATGTTACATGTGGGTCCCTTTTGGTGTACCCCCCTCTCCACCCTCATGCTCCTGGGAAATAAAGAAGAAAATAATTCATCTTGTTAACCAGGGCTTGTCCTCAAAATTCTGCTTTCACCTCTGAGCTCACCTCTTCTGGGTGCCTCTCCAATCCTCCAAGATGTCAAGAAGATTCATCCTTTTTCTTTTCTCCTGGAACCTCAAGCAAAGCTCTACAGACTCCACTGAAATTGCTAATTGATTTTTAAAGGGCCAGCCCCTTGAGGGTAGGAAGCCGTATCTACTTTGACTTTGTCACTGTCCCGATGGTAGACAGCTAATGCCCGTGGAAGAGAGAAGTGAGAATCAAGGTCACCCAGGCCTCTGCGTGCTCTGCTGGGCCACAGCACCCCTTGTCTCACTTTCTCTTTAAATTAGACTCATTAACTTGACTGCAGCCAACACCAGAACGTCCCTCTGTCTTGAAAACTCCTACAAGGCCTTTCTATGGTTCTTCCTGCCCTTCTTTAACTTTTTTCCTAACCCCTGAACTCCCCCAGGCTGGGGTAAGTGCTCCCACTTCTGTGTTCCGATGGTCCTTTTAATAAGGGACGTTGTTAACTATTTGGGAAGCGCTTTTCCGTGAGCCCTCCGTGAGCCCCTCGAATCAGGGCAAGGTCTTCGTCATCTTTGTATCTGAGCTCAGAGACCCCCCTGTAGGCCTTCCCGGGATTTCTCTGAGACGATCGATGCCCCCGGCCGGTCTCGGAAAGCTGCTTCCCGCGCCGACCCCGTGCGCTGGGGACCTGAGGACGCGCGGCCGCCGCTCGGGCCGCACCACGCGATGCCCGCAAGGCCGCCGCGCCCTGCCAGCCTCCTGTCTCCCTCACTTGCCCTCGCTACTTGCGCTTTCTAGCGCATTAGTCCCTTCCGCGGACCGTCGTCCCTTCCTTCTTAGGCGCTCTCAAGGGCTTCTCATTCGTTCCCTGCTTTCAGCTGTCACGTCCCTATCACTCCCCCCCAGTCCTTAGAAGTCATCTCGCGGGCCCTTCCCCACTTGTTTCTTCCCCCACGTCCTCGATCGTTGGTCCCCAGTACTGATCCTCGTGGCTAGTGCCTTTATTTCGCGTCTCTGCTCCTTTACCGAAGCCTCTCTAACCTCGTCGCTCTCCACTCCTCGGGTTTTCCCTCTTCGCCTCTGCCTCCCGCGCTCGGGGCGGGACCTGAGCAGCCCCTGCGCTGCGTGGCGGGCGCGACTGCACGGCTTCCTCCCAGCGGCGGGGCCGCGGCGATGCAAGTTCACACCTTGCAGAGATGGAAACATCTGCAGCGCCTCCTGTAGGAGCGGCTGCGGGCGTCGGCCCTGGACCCTGGCCCGGGAAGGCAGCAGAGGCGGGAAGCGCGGCTGGGCGACGAGCTGGGGAAACCGGATCTCCTGTCGGTGGGAACTGCAGGTTTTCTCTCCCTGGGTCTGTTTCTCCCCTATTCTTTTTTTCCCCTCCCCTCTGTCTCCAGACAAAAATCCCCAGCAGTGTTTCGTTGGCTGCGCTGTCGACTTTCGCCTCCTAATCTCGGTTAATCAACTCGGGATCACTGATGTAGGTCAGCATCAGCCCATCTGTTTGATCAAGAGTCAGAGATCTCTATTTCTTTTGCGGTCAGAATTCTTCCCCCGGGCAGGCACCTTGCTATAGTAACCTTCATTTAATACTCCCGTTATCGTTAGCATCAGAGCTCACCAACACGTCTTCGCTCGGAAGGATCCCTCGGCCGGCCTGCAATATTCACGCGGCTTCGAGGAAAGCCTTTTTCAAATTCGCCTTGACCGCCACCCAGAGAACTTGCTGCTGCTTTCAATACCGAGTAGCCACTAGGCAATACACTTTTCAGGATGATTTCTCTCTAAAAACCATCCTCAGTTCTTTCTGTCTCTTTTCGTCATGTACTCTTTTCAGTTTATTTTCATCTAGGCAATACATGAAATTCTCCCAAAGACTCTGTCTTCAATCAATGGGAATAAAGGGCAGTAAAGATTTACGCTTCAGGAGGAGGATAAAACTGGTATTTTCATCGTGTGGTTGCCTCCTCTGAAAGTTTAATTTCTAAGGAAACGTAGATGTAGATCATCTATGTTATAGAACATCCCTAGCTGTCCCTAAAAGAACTCTGATTCTGGTGGAAGATTACCTTGATCTTCTTAGGCTATATGAAAACTTCTTAGATTTCTGAAAAGTTCTAACATCTAAGGCTTATGAGAGTATTGAACTACAGTAACGTTTTTAAAAGAGAAAATTCTCTAGATAGTTCATTAAATTAGGTAATATTGTTTGGTTAAAGTAGTTTACTTTCTTGCAGTGTTTAAAAAGGATAGTTTCATCCTCCAATAGTCCTAATTACTCCTAATCACATTTTAATTTAGATAAATTTAGCAAATTTTTTTCTCATAGAGACAATGCTTATTTCTTTCTTATATTTGTGGAAAATTAATTCATGGATATAAATAAGATAGGTATATCTTATTACTATATATCTCTCTGGTATTGTGTTTTCCAGTTCCAGTAAAGCAAGGTTGAAAGAGCGTCCTGTCACCAGCAAGTTATTAACAAAAACGGTATTCATTGCCATTCTGGTGTTAGGCAGCATCTGAAGCTCCCTGCAGTTCGATCCTGTGATTATTAACTCACTTCCCACCAGTATCTTATACAGGCCCATTATCTACTGTCAATATTTTTATAGCCTATGAGGAGAAGTCCTGCTTACTTCCTGTTAGAAGGGCGGTAACAGAGTTTTTTCTTCTTTTTTTAAGTAGATAAATATGTACTCTACAAATATGTTTGACTGAGGAGGTGAAAAGGGAGGGAAAGGAGAACTTAGCATCTGCTGTCTCGCAGGCTCATTGTGTGGTTAATAATTGCTCCAGAATAGTTTTACAGGATGTAGGCTTTCAGAAACAAGGGTTACTGAAGGATCCAGGCCTGAAAACTTTTTCAATTCTGTTCATACACCAAATCCTAGGTAGTCGGTAAGGTTTTTGTTACTGTTGATGTTGTTGTTTTAACCAGCTTACCTCAGCGTAAACCATTTAGCTTTCCTTGCTTTGAGGAATCTCTTAAGGTACATTTCCCTGAAAGAGATGAACTGGTGTATGTTTTCCCCATTCAAGAGAATGGAGCTCCACAACATAATACTGTTATAGGGATATATTATGAATACAAGGTTAATGTTGTCAAGGCTCTACTTTGTATAAATAACACTTTTTAACGAGTAGCCTTTAGTTCAAAGTACGTACTTTAAAAAGTGACATTTATAACCTTCCTGTATTCTTTATCTCATGGTTACTCTGATCAATTAAAAGACCGAGGTAAATTATCACAGATATGGGATAACATGAAATATTGTGGTGAATCATGATATTTTTAATATAAATTATGACACATAATATTCCACTTTGAAAATTTTCAAGTTGAAAATGTGTGTGTCAAGAGTTAGAAGTAGAAGATTCTGTGTTTAGAGTTATATCTTTTTAAAAGAACAGAGATGTGAAGTCAGTCAATCTAATTTTCATTCCTAGTTTTCTCACTTATTAATTCTGTATACTTAGGGCAAAGTATTTACCTCCGTGAGCCTCAGTATACTTATCTTGAGCTCCCTACCTCAGAGGTTGTTGCGAGAATCATATAAGATCATACATAAGATATATATATGTATGTGTATCATATTTTTATGATAAGATAACATATAAGAAACATATAAGATAACACATATGTGTCAGTCAGGTTAGGCCAGGTTATGCTGTGGTAACAAAACCAAAATCTCAGTGACCTAAGCAACAAAATTTTATTTCTTGTTCATGATAAAAAAAACCATAACAAGTCAATTGGGGCTTAGCTTGTGATCATTTAGGAACCCAGAATGATACAGTAGCCATCATGTGAAAAATTGCCAGATGCAGAGGGAAAGAAGGGTCTGGAGGCAATTATATCATCTGCTTGGAACTGGCATATATCACTTCTGTTCCTAATTCATTGCCTGGACCTAGTCAAGGCCCCATCCAACCACAGAGAGGTCAGGAAGCACAAGCCAATGATGGAAGAGAACCAGGACTATTCAGCGTACAGCGTATGCTACCACCACACTTTGTGGGGAAAATTATAAATGGCCAAGTGCTTTACTGCTGAAAGTGTTATTTATAAAAGTATACTGGGGATTTCTAGGAATTAGAGCCAACGTGAATTCCTCTAAAATCAGTACACTTTTGTGATTTAACTCTCTAAAGGGAACTTACTTGGAGGTCATTAAATTAAGTGGTATGGATATATTTCCTTGGAGTTACAGAAAACACTGACCCAGAGCGTCCTGAGATGAAGCTTGACATTGTACTTGACTCCAAGCCAGATCACAGTTTTCCTAACATATAGGTCCTTAGACGTTCACTGAGACATCTAATTAAGAAAAAAAAAATAGGTCTTGATGCAACAATAGAATTCGTTTTGCTCTTGAAGAGCAAAAATAGTGATTAATAATTGTTATATATATCATTTATGGATAAATCAGTCATCTCCAAGACTAAATAGCAGGCAGATATAAGGGAGTAAGAAAGAGCCAATTTTAGTTAATATTACAAAGCGGAACAAATATATTAAAGTGCCAATAACCTCTCCTTGGGAATATTTTTCATTGTGAAATTATGTGTCATTTCAGGTGGACTCGTTTTGCCTGAGATTTTAGAGCTGGTGTTGCAAATCCATGAGGGATGACGACGACCTGGATCAGGTAATTACTGTGAATAGCGAGGACTTGTCAAATTTTGGACCTAGTTTAAATGTATAGGCAACAGAATTGGCTGACATACCAGAAGTGAGATGTGAGAGAAAGAAAGGGGACTAACAGCACATCAGAATTTTTGGTCTGAGCAATTGGAGGAATGGAGTTGCCATTAGCTGAGATGAAAAAGAGCAGATGACACAGCTTGGGTGTGCTGGGCAGGAGGCTTGGTTTGGATGTGCTAAATCTTCTTTAAGGAGCTCTTAGTGACGTCTCTGCTGAGTATCAAGAAGGATTAATCTGTTTGAACAAAAATAGAATGAAGTTTAATTAACTTTAAAGAAGCAGTAGTTGAGAGAATCCAATGTATCATTAGGAAACCTGGATTCCAATCACTTAATATTTAGGCATCTGGGTTCAAATCCTGACATCACCACTTACCATATGGTGTGACCTTGAATAAGTTACTTAACCTCTCCAGAGAGTTTTTTCTTCATTTGTCAAGTGGGTATAATAATTGTACTACTTCATAGATTTACCAGTATTGTGGGCTTAACAAAAAAAGTGTATTGCACATGAGGTGCAGACAATAATTATTTGCCAGTATTTGCCAAAGCAATAACATGATTTTTCTCTTTTGCTAGATTGAGAGATACTGTAGTATCTCTCATTCTCCCTTTATTTGCTACCCCTAGCAAAGCATTTGGAATATAGTAGTTGTTAAATTAATGAGAACCTGCAGCTGAGTGGAGCTGAGAAATGCTGGGACATAAACACCTTCCCTAGCACTGGCCATTAGTCATTATTCTAGCTAAACCCAGGTAGTAATCATGGAAACAGTTTTATGTAGGTAATAGAGATTGAATAGATCTTTGACTGTAGAGTTGTGAGGAAAGTTATGTCAGGTAAAAGGAAGAGCCCAAAGAAAAGCAAAGAAATGGAAAGAGGTATGATACTCTCTCTGTTCAGATACCTCAGCGCTTAATTAAATCTCTGTTTTGGCCTAAATACATTACTCATGTATATTTTCACACGAGACTGGTACCATCAAGATGGAAATATGAAAGAATGAATTAGAGTAACCTAAAAGGCTGTTGTGGTATAAAGAACTCACCTTGGAATTGGGATCGGACCTCTCATCATTTCTCTGGTAAGCATGGACTCCTTGAATCTTAGTTCCTGTATCTACTCAAATTTATAGGCTTGTTGTGAGGATTAAATGAAATTATTCATGTGAAATTTACTAATAAATTTACAAATCCATTTGTAAGCTGCAAAGAACTATTAAAGTACAATGGAAATCCCAAATTTGAGCAATAAATTGTGAATTAAGAGTACTTGAGAGGGGCCTCCCTGCGGTCCAGTGGTTTAGACTCCGTGCTTCCACTGCAGGGGGCACGCGTTCGATCCCTGGTCGGAACTAAGATCCCACATGCCGTGTGGCATGGCCAAAAAAAAAACCCCAGTACTTGAGAAAGGTTGCAAGTTCTAAGGAAGATGGAGTAAGCACGCTCTACTTTGTCTCTCCCACTAAATGCACGTATAAATGCAGAAGCAGCTATATGAAGACGCTGAAGAGAAAATTTTAGCAGGAAGATTGGGGGAAATGGCCAGGATTTGAAGTTACACCAAACCAGTGGTGAATTCCTTATCTTTTTTTCCCTCCAGTATCACCTGGCATAAACTCAAGGGAAGCTCTAAATCCAGAAGTGTGCATGGGTGAAGAGCAAAAAAGCTCTAAGAAAAGCCCTTTCTTTCTGCAAAAAAGATTGTGGAAAAGAGGAATCCCATGGGTCAGAGAAAGGGGAGGAAATCCTCTGCTTTTAAAAACTGTTTAAATTATTATTTTTTCCTTTCTCCTGCCCTAGTCTCCAGATGGTGGTCATGGCCAGGGATCCACGTAAAACTCTGAGGGAGGGGAATCCTCTATAATGAGAGAGTTATGGTCCCAAGAGTATGGAGTGAATCCTCATTGCTTTTTTTCTTTCTCTGTCCTTTTGCTGCTTGGGGGTAAATGCTGACACAGTTGCGAGAAGAACATGGAGACAAAGGACACTAAAGTCTTAGTTTTCTGTACAGAGGACCAGAAAGGGAGGCCTGTGGGAGCCAGAAGGTGTTGGGCAGATCATGGTGAAGAGGAAAATCAAGAAATCAAACTCATAAAGTTGTGCATGTACTCCAGGGCTGACCTAAGAGCTGTGTACTCATGGATCTGACTTTAATTAGCATACCACTGGCGTTGACAACTGAGTTACAAAGTAGACCATTGCCTAGGTCCCAGACTGGCCACCAGCTGACATTCACCTGGTACTGATCTCAATAGCACTACAAACATTTTGAAAACGGAAATGACATTTGGACCACAAACCAAAGGGGGCAAATCAGAACTTGAAGCCTCCACCTAACCTGCCTGATTGTCTGTTGAAACAAACACAAAAATCAACTTTCCTCTTAAGACTTAAGCAAAACCCACAGTCAAATTACTATTCAATTCTGGATACAATTAAAAATTACTTGCCATATGAAGAATCAGGAAAATTTGAACTCACAAGGTAAAAGAAAATCAACAGATGGTCTGATGATACAGATGTTGGAATTATCCAATGACGACTGCAAAGAACCTATTATAACCATGCTTCGTGAAGTAAGGGAGAATACTCTTGAAATAAATGAGAAACCTCAACAAAGAAATAGAAGACATAAAGAAGAACAAAATACAATTGTAGAATTAAAATATTCAATAACTTAAAAAATACTCACTGGACAGGCTTAATAGCAAAATGGAGATGACAGAATAAAAAGTCAGCAAACTTAAAAAGTAGATCAGTAGAAATTACCCTAAATAACAGAGACAAAAAAAAAAAAAAAACAACTGTAAAAAAAGTGAACAAAGCCTTGGGTCCCTATAGAACAATACCAAAATGTCTGAATTTTGTGTCATCCGAGTCCCAACAGGAGAAGAGAAAGAACATAGAGCAGAAAAAATACTGGAAAAATTCATGGGTGGAAACTTCTCAAATTTGACAAAGGACAGATTCTAGAGGCTCAGTAAATTCCAAACATGATAATTATAAAGAAATCATTGCCTAGATATCATAATCAAACTGCTGAACTATAAGACAGAAAAAAAAAGAAGAAGAAGAATGCCTGAAAGCAACCAGAGAGAAGCAGTACCTTACCTTTAGGGTAACAATGATTTGAATGACTGGGTTTGTCATCAGAAACCATGTTAGTAAGAAGGAAGTGGAATATTCAAAGTGCTTAAAGAAAAGAACTGTCAACCAAGAATTCTATATCCAGTGCAAATATCCTTCAGAAATAAAGGAAAAATAAAGAAATTCTAAGATGAAGGGAAAATAAGAGAATTTATCACCACAGACCTGCTCTAAAAAATGCCAAAGGAAGTTTCTCAGACAGAAGGGAGATAATACAAGATGAAAATCTGGACCATTAGAAATGAAGGAAGAGTAACAGAAATGGTAGAAGCTAGATAAACGTAATAAATTATTCTTTCCTCTGAGTTCTTTCAAATATGTATACCAGTAAAAAGCAAAAAATATTGCTTTCAAAAAACATTGTCTTGATTGGATTTTCAATGTATGTAGAAGTAATACATTTGACAACTACAACATAGATGGGGGAGGTAAAGGAACCTATAGGAATTTTCTACTTTTCCCTTTAATTGGTAAAATATTAATTCAACGTATACAGTGAAAAGTTAAATATGTATGTTGTAATCTTTACAGCAACCCTTAAGAAACAAAATTATATAAAGAGACAGTCAAAAACTCAATAGATATATTGGAATAATAAAACATATTCAAATAAGCCAAAGAAAGCAGTGAAGGGGAAATAGAAACAAAACACAGAGGGAATAAAAAGAAAACAGATAAAAAATGGTAGACCTAATTCCAAACATATCAATAATTTTATAAAATATAAATAGTTCAAGAAGACAAACTAAAAGATAGCGGTTGTCAGAATGATTTTTTAAAGGCTTAGCTGTATAATGTCTATAAGAAATTTATTTTAAATATTATGATATTGGAAGGTAAAATATAAAATAATGGAAAAAGATATAACATGCAAACACTAATCAAAAGAAAGCTTCAGTGGCTATATTAACCACAGACACAGTAGACTATAAAGCAAGGAAAATTACTAGGGATTAAGAGAAACATTACATAATAATAAAAAGGAAAATTTACAAGACATAAAAAATCCTAAAAATATATGCACCTAACATCAGAACTTCAAAATACATAAAGCCAAAGTGATAGAACTGAAACAAAAAAATAGACAAATCTGCAATTATACTTAGAAACTTCAACATTCCTGTCTCAATAATTGATAGAACAAGTAGACAGAGAAAATGGTAAGACTAGAAGTACTGAATAGCACTATTAACCAATTGGATCTGACTTCTGTAGAAAGTCCAAATCAATAAAAGCAGATTACGTATTTTCTCAAATGTAAAAGGGGTATTCACTAAGTTAAGTCATATGCAGCATTACCCTGATGCCAAAACCAAAGATGGTGCCAGAAAATAAAACTAGAGACTACTATCCTTCATGAATATAGACAGAAAAATAATCAATAAAATGCTAACAGATCAAACCCATAAAAAGAGGAATAAACTACGCTCATTTGATATTTGAAAATCAACCAATGTAATCCACCATATTAACAGACAAAAGAAGAAAACCCACATAATTGTATCAATTAAAGCAGAAAAAGCATTTGACAAAATTCAACATCTCTTCATAATAAAAAATATGCAGTAAACTAGGAATAGAGGGGGAACTCTGTTAACCTGATAAAAGTCTTCTACCAAAAAAACCTATAGCTAACAGCACGCTTCACAGTGAAACAATGAATGTTTTCCCCCATAACACAGAGAATAAGGCAAGACCGTCAATTCTCACCACTCTTATTCAACATTTTACTGGAAGTCCCAGCCCATGCAGTAAAGCATGACAACAGATCAGAAAATAAGAATTAATCTGTCATTATTTATAGATGACATACTGTATATATAAAAAATCTCATGGAATCAACAAAGAAGTTCTTAGAACTATTATGTGAGCTTAACAAGGTTGCAGGTTACAAGTTCAACACACAAAAATCAATCATATTTGTATATACTATCAATGAACATTGGAAGCTCAAGTTTTTTAAAAATAGAGTTCATAATACTTCCAAAAAATGAAATATTTCAGAATAAATCTAACAACTTCCAAACACTAATTAAAGAAATAAAAGAAAATCTAAATAAACTGAGAGACATAAACTGTGGATTGGAATAAAAAATGTAGTTAATATGTCACATGTCTTCAAATTGATGTACAGATTTAACATAATACCAATCAAAATCCAAGCAGGAATTTTTGTAGATTTACACAAACTGATTGTAAATTTACATGGAATAACAAAGGAATTTGGATAGCCAAAACAATTTTTAAAAAGAACAAAATTTCAAGACTTAAACTACCTGATTTTAAGAATTGTTATAACACTATTTTAATCCATAAATTGTGGTTTTGGCAAAAGGCTAACCACATAGATCCAGAGAACAGAATAGAGCATCCAGCAATAGGCCCACACAGTTAAGGTCAATTGATTTTCACAAAGGTGCAAAGTTAATTCATTTGAGAAAGATGATGTTTTCAACAACTCTTGTCAGAGCAATTGGACATTCATGTGTAAAAAAAAAAAAAAACCCTCGACTTAAAACATTACATCTTATGTCAAAACGAACTCAAATTGGATTGGAGATATAAGTGTAACATATAAAACTATAAAATTTTTAGGAGAAAATCATTGTGACCTAGGTTTAGGCAAAGAATTCTTAGAATCAACACTAAAAACATGATCTATAAAAGAAGAACACTGATAAATTGGAATTCATCAAAATTATAATTTTGCCCTGCAAAAGATACTGTTAAGAGAATGAAAAGACAAAGTAAAAACTGGAAGAAAATACTTGCAAATCATATATCCAATAAAGTATATTTGTGCAGAATACGTAAGAAGCTGTCTCAAAACCCAACAATAAGAAAAGAAATAATGAGTGTGATGGAATTATTCTGTATCCTGATTGTGGGGATGGTTATATGAATTCATACATGTGTTAAAACTCACAGAAATGCACATCAAAATGTCAATCGTTGTTTGTTCATTTAAAAAATAAAGTAAGAAAAGGAGTACTCAAAAAATACTAATTGTAATTCTAGAAAAATAAAACTACTACCAGAGAAAGCAAATGAAGAGAGATGAAGGTCAACTCACCTTGGTGGTTCAAAGTGTATATACTATGGGTACTAAAGAGAAATTATAAGTCATATACCATGACTTTATTGTCATACCTCAGACCCCGTGAGAGAGGACAAAGATTGGAGTCAAAGTCTAGAACATTATGCTTACTGATCTTGAGGGTGACATTGGTTGGAAGAGTCCAGGTTTTAATAATAAATTAGCCAAAACATACACCAGTGTAATTTAACACATAAGCTCCAAGAAAATAGATTTTACCAAGAATCCTATGATTTTTAAAAAGGATATAGAGAACAAAGAAGAGGTTCAGAAGAATACATCCATATGGTAGTTAGAAAACAAGAAAGGTAGAAAAGCACATTGTATATTTTATTCTTTTATATCAAAGGGTTTGAGGGTGTGTGTGTGTGTGCGTGTGCATGTGTGTGTGTGTGTGTGTACTTGCTTTTTCTTTCTTACCAGACTCTAAATTTCTTGAGTACAAGAGCCAAGATAGAAGAGCCTTAGAGGTGGCGATCTTGTTAGGAGTATGAGGTGGAAGTGGAGTGGTCCTAATAGGGTATGTGTGTAGAAGGTACTTTAAAATATTAAATATAGTGCTTTTCCTTAGATTGCATGCTTATTTTGGGTAGGCGATGGCGAATAACAGATATTGTGATGGAGCTAACCACATCGTAACCACCCACTGACACTGTCAATTATAAGAAATATACTGTTCATGTTTGTACCCCCTGTAACACTGAGCGTACTGACTGGGACGTAATAAGTGCTTAATTTACATTGTTCAATTGAAACTGAGTAGAAACCTTCCTCCAATTCTAATTTGTCTCCTAAATTCTCAAAGAATATCAGGTCATATGAGATAGGGTACAAAAGATGTTAAGAGTCAATCAAAGAATAATTCTATCCCTGTGCCAAGTGTTTAAATAACTCTGGTTCTCAATTAAACAAAGATATTGTTTAGGGTGAGTGCAGAAAACTGAATTTTCCATGTCTCTGGAAGAAATTTCAACTGCAAAAAAAGCACAGTATCTTAAAATGTTCTAGACTGATATTTACTGTTCAGACTCCTCAGAGAAAAAAAGCATATTATATTAATAAAGACATTTTATTTTGAGGGTGAATGTTATTGTTTCACTAGAAGTCACAAAATATTAATCAATTATGAATCCCAAGTTAAAAATTTTGAAACATGAACACAATTTTTAATCAAGGCATTTACTGAAGTATTTAAGTGAAGAAAAAAATGACCTTTGGATCTGTCCTTGCTTTGCCTGGATGATTAATTTCATTTTTTTTTTTTTTTTTGCTTTACACACCCTGCCATAAACTTTTTTATTTACACTTTATTGTAACTGACTTCATGTCATTTGCTCTTGCTTAATAATAATCAGTTAACAGCAAGGGCAGGTGTTCTCAAGGATGTGGCCCTTCCATAGAGTGGTTCTAAACATTTTTTTTAAAAATCATCATAAAAAGCATAAAGATAAAACTCTCATTCTAGTGTCTGGCAGGGAATAAGATCTATCTATGCAAAGAAAGAGTCAAGGATGGAGAACCTGAAAGGTCAAAGTTAATAGTAACCTACCCATTCTAAATTTATTTGTTGCCCTTCTTTTTTTTCTTTTTAATTAATTAATTTATTTATCTATGGCTGTGTTGGGTCTTCGTTTCTGTGCGAGGGCTTTCTCTAGTTGCGGCAACTGGGGGCCACTCTTCATTGCGGTGCGCGGGCCTTTCACTGTCGCGGCCTCTCTTGTTGCGGAGCACAGGCTCCAGATGCGCAGGCTCAGTAGCTGTGGCGCACGGGCTTAGTTGCTCCGCGGCATGTGGGATCTTCCCAGACCAGGGCTCGAACCCGTGTCCCCTGCATTGGCAGGCAGATTCTCAACCACTGCGCCACCAGGGAAGCCCTGTTGCCCTTCGTTTTAATAGTTGTGTTTGATCCATCACACGTAGGGATGGCCTCTGCTAACACCCTAATTTTTACATGGCTTTTGTTCTACCTTTTCATGTTACGTTTAGATGTTAAAAATTATGATTAAACTTTTGGTTGAATTTCTGCGGAGTTTGAGTCTGATTACTGATTTTCTGAGATCATGACAATAATTCATTTTCCTACCCTCTTCACCAATGAGCAAAATTATTTCTGCTTCCCTACTCAGTTTAGAAGTACATTCTCTGTCCTTTCACTATTTCATTTCACACACTTGAGTACCAAGTTCCCTCCAAACTGTGTTCCACTTCCATTCTTTCAGAATTCCTTAGTCCAGTCTCCTGGTCACATCAGCTTCTTCAGGGTGGTCTGAGGCTCTCCTCAAAAGCTGCCCCCATTCTTCTCGTGGTGCTTCCTCCCACCAAATTACCACCATTATGAACAATCTTTAGATTAAACAAGGAAGATTCTGGGCATGGTTAAGAATGAATGTATAATCTGGGAGAGCCTATCTAGCCATTAGAATATTGACTTGGATTAATTTGTTAGCTATTTAATGTCTTGAAGGCATGACACACAGAAGCTGAAAGGAGAGGCTTGAACTAATCTGGTTCTCGGATCAACAGTGAGGCTCAGGATTAAAAGGAGAAGCATAATGAGGGGAGAGAGAGAAGTGAAGATAGTTGAGAGTCTTAGTTGGTGATGATTAGGGTAATGGCAGTAGTGGAGGAGTAGCGTCATTACAGAAGTAACAGAAACAATTATCAAAAGGAAGGCATATTCTGCTGCTCACAAAACAGAGGCCAGATGGTTCTCCTTAGGAGTGTTTTGACTTGAGAAAGCCCCTCTATCCAAAATCCCAACCCTAATAATCTTAGGGCCATTCACTGTGTTATTATTTTTAAATGAACTTCTTTGATTTTAGACATTTCCCTATTTAAATTTAAATATCCTGAGAATGTTGTTTATTATGCCAAAATATTATATTGATCCTTAATTTCACTTTTTGAATTAACCAGTTAAAAGGAATTCCACATATAATAGCCAAATTAATTAAGATGCTTTTGTATGCAAGGAACAGGGAGTCTCCCTCAAAACGAATAATACACAAAAAAGGACTTATGGGTTCTCCTAACAGAGAAGCTCTGCGATCAGTGAGGGTTTGGGCATGAGGGTTTGATCAAAATTTTCAAAATTTTATCACGAATCTTCATCTCATCCTCTGCAATTTTCTCAGCTCTCTCCACCAAGATGGGTTGACTTTGTTCTCAGCTTGCCTTCCCTACTGCAAACAATATAGCTCTCAGCAATTCACAGCCCTGCCTCCTTCCTCATTCACATCCAGAGGGAGAGAGTGTGTTTTCCCCAATAATAAAACAGAAGCCTTGAGCTCCACACTGATTGGACTAGATTAGGACACACACTTACCCTTGAGCCAATCATTTTGTCAAGGGAAATTGATAATACCTTGAATGACTTAAATCTTAGAGCCCATCTGTGCTACAATGAGAAGAGGTCAACTATAGGGGAGACAAGCGCACTATGTAGACCTCATGATAGACTTTAATAGATGGAGAGAGAGGTCCAGAGCTGGGACACTCACTAAGGGTAGGCCTGAGAAAAGTCTTTTAGAGGCAAGTCCTATTTACTGGGTATCCCCTGAGGACAGCAGGCACCTGGCAGGGTAGGTGATGCCATGAAAGGAGAGAAGGAGAAGAGGTCTGTAAACAGCATATTCCACTGTGGGACTCTATCTTTTCCAGCAGGAAACTCACATCATGGACACAACCTGCCACATTTTGAGCATAATGACCGGGGTGATTGTGCTGGGTCATTGAAAATCTGTGTCATCTACATCTACAGTGAAGTTTCACTTGCCAGTCTAGTCCAGATCCTTCTGGAAGGCTTTGCTGATCCTCTGCACCGTGGTGGAAATCATCACCCCCACCACGGCTACCCCTCCCCATCCCTTCTCCAGAAGATGTCTCTTTGGTTCTGATATAATTCTGCCCCAATTCTGCCTTTCCTTCTAGTCTGAAGTGAGCATATTTCTATATCACATTGAAGTTCGTTAAAAGCAACTAGGTTGCTTTCTCTTATTTCCAAAGAATTTTACCCTACATCATCAATCCTAAAGACTTATAATCAACCTGAACAAAGTTGGAGGTTGAAACCATTTTGCTTTTAAACACTTCATTTGCCAGAATAAATCCTCAAAATGATGAGTGCTAATAACTCTTTTTAGTTAAATAGGACAAGCTCAACAGTGGTTTTATCCCCTGGCTGTATATTAGAAACACCTGGGTGCCTTGATCTTTCCTCAGACATCTCAGATTTAATTAGCCCAGAGTGAGAACTGGGTACCAATATTTTTTAAAAACACCCTTATTGAGATATATTTCACATATTATAAAATTCACCCATATAAAGTAATATCTATTACATCCACAGAGTTGGCGTTACCGACATTTTTAATGCCCCCCCCAAGAGTTCTAATATTCAGATAGATAGGGTTGAGAAACACTGAGCTAAAACAGACTGTTAGCCTTTGAGACAACCTAATAATCAACTGAATTATTCTAAAAAATATTCCAAAATCGTGTAGTTTTAACAAACTAATAGACTTTATTTTTTAGAGCAGTTTTAGGTTCAAAACAAAATTGAGTGGACAGTTACAGAGCTAAAATTATGTTTTTTTGTTTGTTTTTTAACATCTTTATTGGAGTATAGTTGCTTTACAATGGTGTGTCAGTTTCTGCTTTATAACAAACTGAATCAGCTGTACATATACATATATCCCCATATCTCCTCCCTCTTGCGTCTCCCTCCCTCCCACCCTCCCTATCCCACCCCTCTAGGTGGACACAAAGCACCGAGCTGATCTCCCTGTGCTATTCGGCTGCTTCCCACTAGGTATTTTACATTTGTTAGTGTGTATATGTCCATGCCACTCTCTCACTTCGTCCCAGCTTACCCTTCCCCGTCCCTGTGTCCTTAAGTCCATTCTCTATGTCTGTGTCTTTATTCCTGTCCTGCCCCTAGGTTCTTCAGAACCTTTTCTTTTTTCTTAGATTCCATATATATGTGTTAGCATACGGTATTCGTTTTTCTCTTTCTGACGTACTTCACTCCGTATGACAGTCTCTAAGTCCATCCACCTCACTACAAATAACTCAATTTCATTTCTTTTTATGACTGAGTAATATTCCATTGTATATATGTGCCACATCTTTTTTATCCATTCATCTATCGATGGACACTTAGGTTGCTTCCATAAAATGATGTTTTTTAACTATCAAATTCTCTAATTTAATTGGCATTCTTGGTCTGAGAGGAAACAGAAAAGTCTTTAATAACATTCCATGTTTTCTTAGGAAAAAATTCATAAAATGGTTATTCTCCTCGCAAAGAGTTACTTTGTATTCATTTAAAATATAAGGCAGGGTTTCCCTGGTGGCGCAGTGGTTGAGAATCTGCCTGCCAATGCAGGGGACACGTGTTCGAGCCCTGGTCTGGGAAGATCCCACATGCCGCGGAGCAGCTAGGCCCGTGTGCCACAACTACTGAGCCTGTGCGTCTGGAGCCTGTGCTCCGCAACAAGAGAGGCCGCGATAGTGAGAGGCCCGCGCACCGCGATGAAGAGGGGCCCCCGCTTGCCGCAACTGGAGAAAGCCCTCGCACAGAAAAGAAGACCCAACACAGCCAAAAATAAATAAATAAATAAATAAATAAATAAAATTTAAAAATAAATAAATAAGGCAAACCAGAATAAGGTTTTCTCTCTTTTTTAAAAAGTCTGTTTTAAAACTTACTGATCAACACTTTCCTGGCTCTCTTTTGTTGGAGAAATAAAACACTCAAACAAAATTTTAGTGATAAATAACTGAAAATATCCAATATTAATCTAATTCCTACACATTCTTTTCTACCTTTGATATAAAAGATTAAAAAGTATTGTGTATGTGTATATATATGTATATATACAAACAATATTGTCATTTGCTTTGAAAGAAATATTGATCGTCCTCAGCTAAATTTGATTTACAGAAAACATTTGTAAACAGAAAAGTTTTGACATGGAATATTTAGTATAAAGTGTGATCTAAATTGTCATAAAGAGAAAGGTGATTACACTAGCAGTTTCTGAATCATATTAAAGGAAATAGAAGTTTATGCAGCCATTTGGTGAATTTAGACTGTATAGTCAACTACTTATTTCCAGGCTTCTTACCTCCAAGAGAAAAACATGCCCCAGGTAGCCACTGCCTCTTCAGTTTGGGTCCCAGAATGAAACTCATGGAACAGACCTGAACGTAACCCACAGTTTGAAGCAGAAACTGCCTACTAAACCATAGGCCGTAAGTGAGAAGTAAATGTGTGTATTGTATGCCACTGCGAATTTGTGATTATTTTTACACAGAAAAAGCTAAAACAGAAACATACACTAAGGTAGGGAATAACAGTAGGAGAAATACACACTTGTTGGGGTGGAGGCAGGGTGTAGAGTATGATGGGATGGGATGGGAGTGAGCTCAATTCTGAGCACATTGACTATGAGGTGCTGATGGAATTTCAAACAGTGATGCATGAAGGGTAAGGAGGTCATCTGAACATATTTGGGAGTAAAAGAAATGGAAGGGAATGGGATCTTTAGAGGAGAGAGAACGTATATGTTCACTATGGTTATACTCTTTTTATATTACTCTTTTTATCAGTTTATAATTCTCCTCTTGTACCTCTTTGCCCTTGTTTTAACACACACACACACACACACACACACACACACACACACGTCTTGCTTTTTGTTTTTATTACGTGCCTCATAGTTGCTCCTTCCTTCCATCTCTATTTGACCTCCTACTCCTTTTCTCCCCGATAACTCTTCCTGGTTAATCACACACAGAAAAGATGCGGGGGGCCTTCGCCACATTTTAAGGTAGAACGACAGGCTGGGATCATAGCCCCTGCTCACATCAGGGGAGCAGCTGGGACTTCTCTAGTCCTACAGCTTTTCAGCCCCAAAACCTAAGGGCTGGGATTCCTTGCCTGCAGTACCGTCCTCAGCCCTCCTATGTCCCTAGGGTTGCGCTTTCCCAGAGTGTGATGGGGACCTGCTGTTGCATCTTCCTTTAGATTCCCCTCAATAAATGCTCTTGCAAGGTTAATGTGCATGTGGAATCGAATCATTCCACCTTTACTGGCTTGGCACTCACTCTCCTGCTTTTCCTCCTACCTTACTGGCAACACTATTTCAATCTTCTTTGCTAGTTCCTAATTACCCACCTGATCGCTAAATACCACAGTGGCCCAGGACTCAAGCTTCTTAGCCTTTGGACTTCTCTACCTATGTTCACTCACTATGAGCTCCTCCAACCGCATGACTCTCAATACTATTCATAACTGGTACCTCCAGTCTGCACCTCCCCCCTAATCCCCTGCCTCACCCAATGTCTACTTGACATTTCCATTTGGACGACTGATGGGCATCTCAGTGTAACGTGTCAAAAACCAACCTCCTGACTGTCTGCCTACACATGCTGTATATGCAGTTCCACACCCCTTTTAGGCCATCTTTCCAGTTGTTCAGATTAAAAATCTTGCAGTCATCTGTGACTCTTCTTTTTCTTTCACATTTCACACACATTCATCAAACAAATCTTGTTGCTCTCCTTTCATAATATATCTGGAATACAACCACTGCCATCATCTCGTGTCTAAGTTATAGTGATTACCTCTCCCTGGCTTCGCCCTTCCCTCCGATGGTCCATCCTCAACACAGCAGCCGAGTGACCCTTTTGGAAACATAAGTCATTACCATGCCACCTCTCTGCTCAAAACCCTCTAATGGTTTTTTGGTTCTGGTTTTATTTTTTACTCAGAGTAAACCTAAGGTTACTACAAAGGAACCAGGCCCTACACAGTCTAACTTCCTGTTGCTTCAGTGGTCTGATCTTGGGGCCCTCCAGCCCTGTCCAGCAGTGAAGGGCTAAACGATCGCCTCCTCAGGGTGGGCTCCGTCCTGTGGGTCTGTCGCATCAAAATCCTCACAGAGGTTTCATACCTTCTAAATGTGTCTGTAGCATGAAAATGGCATCTGGTCTCAGAGAATTTATTGACAGGAATTACAAACTTAGTATTGTGTATTATTTGCTGTTATTATAATTATGAAGTTATACATGAATGGCTTCACTGTGGATGGTTGAGAATAAAAATGCTGCCAAGATTCCTAGTTCATATTTTGCTTCGGAGTCAGAGTCAGAGCCCTTGAAAAGGTGGATTGTTCACATTTCTGTACGTTAATTTCTCCCAGTCGATAGCATGCAATGGAGCAAAAGATCGTCAAGATTGGAAAATAAAACATTTTAATAATTTCCCTTTAAGTGTGAACTCTTAACCTTGATTCAACTCTTGCCCACCGTCTTAAGTTGAACCTAAAAATATTAACTCTGAAGGTGCAGGGTCAGAAACAGTACTTCTTACCACTAGTTGCTACCAATATTATATCTGGATAGCAGAGGCAGGGTTACCGTGTAACTAATAAAGCTGAAGCTTCAGGGACCCTCACTGGCATGGGCAGCTGTGGAGTTGCTGGGGGTTGCGGAGACTTCCAGGTGGGGAAGCAAAGCCAGGTCACAATCAGGAAGCATTTCTATGTGCAAATTCAACACTACTGCACAAAGCCTGGATCTACCCCAGTGAATGGCTGTTTCTTATGAATGTTGTAGATGGTTCACCCAGTTGCTACAGAATAAAAAATTGTCTGAGATAACCAGATTTTTTGTCTTTATTTATGAAGTCAAATCAAATGCCAAAATTACCACTGATATTTAGTGGACTATTTATTTTGTCATAATTTGAGGATTTTAACATGTCTTTTAGCACTCTGGGAAAAATCTGAATATATTAATTATAAAAAGTATTAGCATTTCTACTGCAGTTAGCATAACATTATATCTCCAAAAGAGAGTAACCTAGTCATTCTTATTTGAAAAATGTGGTACTACATGTGGCAACTGAATAACTCTAAACTGAAAAGTAGTAGAAAACTATTTTCAAGAAGATTATATGATTATTTATCATATCCTCAAATCTTTATAATCGTCCCATCATCAGAAAACGTTTAGAGCCTAAATATTTCAATGAAGTATTTAAATGGTTTGTAATTGCTATTTGGTTAAGCATTTCAAAACAAGATAGTGATTTATTCACTTATTAGTAATAATATTATATAAAGGGTTTATATCCTTATTGATTTACCTTTTGTCTCTGAAAAAGCTTCTTAGCAGGTATTGTATGTTCCTTTAAAATTATTGCTGGCTGTAAAAGTGGGCACACACACGCCAGGGTGTGCGTTAGGCAGCTTTTACAATGCTCCCCGGGTGTGCTAGGCCTCTGGGGCATAGAGCCAAACATGAAGCTGCCATCATTCAACAGTATAAAATGCATACTGTGGTGTGTCATCGCAATTATTCCTTTTTATGACTTAGAAAAAAAGCTCCACCTTCCCTTCAGTGATTTTAAACATTAACCTTCCAGCTCTCAGAAGTACTCGAAATGGTTCAACTCTATGTTTTCCATGAACAAGATGTGGTTCATTAGCAACTGACCCCTCTCACCATGCAAACATTTTCATCCACTACAAATCCCAACTTCAAAATATGCAAGGATTTGTAAGAAAAATTTGTGGAAGAACTTTTCGAGGGTATATATTTTCTGCTAAACTGGCAAAACAAATCTGATAGGAGTATTTCCAAAATTAAAATATTTTCTAAAAACTTGGGGTTTTCTTGGGGTGTTTCCATGACTTATACATTAATAGTTTTTATCTATAAAAATTTTTAAGATGAATAAACTGTTTCTACATTGTTGGACTCATTTTAAAATGAAATCTCTTCTTCCCACAAACTTAACATCTAATAGTTGAGGGATTATCAAGGCAAATCCATAAAAACATTAATACTAGCAATGAGTTGTTCGCTAAGACTTTAAAGTTTACAAGTTAATACTCATTCTCAACTATTTGTCAACACAAGCTAGAGAAACATGTGCAACAAATTCCATTTTGAATAAGAGGTACATCCTGGGGTTGAAATTATAAAAGTGACATTGATGGGAATTGAGGAGCGACTGGTTGGGTGAATCCAGAGGGAGACAGCTTAGAGCGATTTTACAGAAATACTACTGTTGCATAGAACTTGGATGAAGAAAAAAATGTTATATAAGGATGAGAAATAAGTATAACATTCTTTTTTTTTTTTTAATTTTTATTTATTTATTTATTTATTTATTTATTTATGGCTGTGTTGGGTCTTCGTTTCTGTGCGAGGGCTTTCTCCAGTTGTGGCAAGTGGGGACCACTCTTCATCACGGTGTGCGGGCCTCTCACTATCGCAGCCTCTCCTGTTGCGGAGCACAGGCTCCAGACGCGCAGGCTCAGCAATTGTGGCTCACGGGCCCAGTTGCTCAGCGGCATGTGGGATCTTCCCAGACCAGGGCTCGAATCCGTGTCCCCTGCATCGGCAGGCAGACTCCCAACCACTGCGCCACCAGGGAAGCCCAGTATAACATTCTTAATAGAATTTATCATGGTAAAATATAATTGGGTGGGAAAGAGAAGATTTTATACTGTCTTCAAGTTGGGAAGGCTACTAAGAAATCATTTGTTCAATTTTCTTATGTAAGGCAATCAGCTGGGTAGTTTTCCATAATCTCTCGGGATAGAATCCTTTAAAATAGTCATCCGGTTTCCCCTGAACACCTACTGTGTAAAAAAATAAATAAACAAACCTCATTATTTTGTGTGGCATCCCCTTCCCCTGTTGAGTAGCTACCCAGGCTGGTATTCATAATGGGCTTAAATTTACTTTACTAGAATTCGGGCCTACCAGACTTTTTTTTCTGTTCGATAAAATAATATAAAGTCTACACTTCCAAGGGCTTTACACCTGTCAAACCTCTCCTCTGCATACTTTCTCCCCCACTCTTTTTTTCCCTAGACCAAAAAATCCAACTGCTGAATAATTTCTCATTCGACATTGTTGCGAGACACCTACCGTACTCTTTGTATACATCTTAAGTTTATAGTGTCTTTAAACTGGACCACCCAGCGTTAGCCATAGTTCTGCCTGGCACAATGGACTTTTACTTCTGTTGATGTTATTGACCTCAGTAATACGCTTTTAAAGGAGCCAACATCTACATCGGCTTTCTTAAGATCTTAGTCACATTGTTGACTTAAATTGAACTTTCAGTCAGATAAAATGATCAGGGCATTTTTAAAGAAACATTTTGTATGGTTACATTAGGTCATCTATACCTTATTCATGTGCAATCGATTTTTTTTTTTTACGTATTTGCTTTATTTTTTAAAAATTTTTATTTATTTATTTATTTATGGCTGTGTTGGGTCTTCGTTTCTGTGCGAGGGCTTTCTCTAGTTGTGGCAAGCGGGGGCCACTCTTCATCACGGTGCGCGGGCCTCTCACTATCGCGGCCTCTCTTGCTACGGAGCGCAGGCTCAGTAGTTGTGGCTCACGGGCCTATTTGCTCCGCGGCATGTGGGATCTTCCCAGACCAGGGCTCGAACCCGTGTCCCCTGCATTGGCAGGCAGATTCTCAACCACTGCGCCACCACAGAAGCCCTGCAATCGATTTTTTTAACTTCAGTGTAGGATTTTACATCTAGGCCTATTTCATTTCATTCTTTTGTTTCATCCCTTCATTGCAGCCTGTAAAATTTTGATTTAATCATTGATAGATTAGCCAGACCACCTAGGTTTATGCACTTACAAACATAATAGGACTCTCTTTCATGTAATTAGATATGTGCATACATGGAGCATGGACTTTAGAAACAATTTATCTGAGCCTCCATAAAATGGGAAAAAATGATGCTTACTTCATGAAGTCATAGTGAGATTTAGATGAGTTATTTTATGTGAAGTGCTTAAGGACAGTTTGTGGTACCTAATTTATATATTTTATTTTATTTTTTAATATATTTTAATTATCAATATTTCCTCCTCCACTCCAGGAGGTAGAAGCTAGAATAGTAATAGTAGAAGAAGCAAATGTGTTTATCTCAAAAAATAGGAGAATTCAGAAACACTTGAAAATGAAAGCAGAGGATATGACTAGTATTGACTAATCATTGACGTATGCTAAAATTCATGGGCATCCATCTTATTTTTATGAAATGAGTAATTAAAACTAACTACTGGATTTTGAGTTTAATAACAGGATTGAATCTGTACTTGAAGTTGTTTGCTGGTAGTCTACATGTATTTTATTGAGAAGAAACAAGGCTGGAGTTCAGACAGGCTGGCAACCACATTGAACACACCTGGATAGCTAGGCAGGGAAGCAGCCAGCAGGGAAAAATACTTTTTTCAGAAACTGAAAAAATGGCCAAAGATGAATATGCATGTAATCAATCCATACACAAATATCAATCTATATACAAACACAAATCAATCCATATATACATAGCAAAACTTTTATTTGATAACAGAGACACTGAGGTTGGAATTGTATCTCTTCTATCTCCCTTAACTTTGATAAAACTGTAACTACTTCACAATATTGGGGAGGCAGTGCAGATCTGAGCACACAGTATGATTTTCCTCAAGTTTGTATCATCTCACAATGGCCTTGGGCCTTAGGTATCATGACCCAGACAGCCTGGCATGGCCAAGAAGATAAAACATTGGTCAATGCCAAGTTCTGCCTCAAGGGAGAAGTTTGGGCTTTAACTCTTTCATTTTAGTAATAATAGCAGTGAGTATTTATTGGGCACCTACTGTGTGCCATTGTTCTAACAACTTTATGGTATAATTTCACATAATCCTCACAACAATCCTCTGAGGCAGGATCTACCAAATTTCACCAAACGACATGAAGCACTGAGAGGTTAAATAACTTGCCTGAAGTCATGTAGCTACTAAGGGATGGAGCCAGGAAGTGACCCTGGACATTCTCTCTGTAGAGTCTGTTCTTTTAATCACTAAAATAGACTAGCCTCTAGGTCAGGATTCACTGTTTTCTGACGGGTAATAATCTTTGGTGCACCCTAGACCTTTTGGGGAACAATAAAAGTGGTGAAATTAATGAATAATTGTCCTCCAAATTAAGGAAAATAAAGCTAAAAAAGTTGGAACAAATAATGCATCTGTTCCATATAAACATAGCTGAGAAAAAACCATGTGAGAATATTGTTAAGGCTTGTAGTGGAACAGCCACTGTTTCTTTTTTTTAATTTTTAAAAATTTGGTTTTTTTATTAAGGTACAATGGGCATATACATCCATTGTTTCTTTTACCCATGATTTCTTCTCCCATTTGGAAGAGGAGGAAAACTTTTACTCTGCCCTACCCTTCGGAAGCTCCATGATTCAAATAGGAATTGCCATCATTTTATTTCACCTCATCTCCTGACTTTCATCATTGGTCCAGAGGTGGGCACCTCACTCAGACTGGACCAGTCGCAGTAGTTAAATGCCCTCTCATGGTGATTTGTCTTGGAGATGAGCACATGACAAAAGCTGGGCCGAACTGGTACTCTTCCCTGCCTTTTAGAAATAGAGTAGTGAGTTTTACTTGGAGTTCTCTTTCTCCACAAAGGAGCATTTCAGAAGGAGCTTCAAAGCTGTTCGTATCTCTGTCCCCCATATGAGAAGGTAATCACTCTTAGAGAGTAAAGCAAACACGTAGAGAGATGCAGAGGAAAATATGGAAAAAGGGAGAGAGAGAAAGAGTCATTATGCCATTCAAATCCTCAGGTTCTACATGTTCCTGACCTTTACACAATTTGCCTAGGTAAACCAATAAATTCCCTTTTTGCCTAAACAGTTTGAGTTTCATTTCTGTCTCTTACAATCAAATGAGTCTTACTGCAAATATCGCTTGGCTAAAATAGCCATACTCTCAGGCTTCTTCAGGGTCTTATCCTAGGGCTAAGTAAGGTCAGCAGAAAGCTGCCTACTTGGATAACAGTGTCTTGACTCCTCTTCAGATTCACTTTTACTGAGTTGCACCCCAGTGGTAAGTCCTCAGATTTAATCAAGGGTTTAAAGCAACCTACAAATAAATCATTCACAACACTGACGTTGCTGAAGATACTGTGTATCCCTTGGCGCCCCCATATAAAACGTAGACCAAAACGTAGACCAGAGCTTTGCTTCTCTTAAATGAACTGTTATGTTTTCAACTTATGGAAAAAAAGAGTCATATGAATTAAAAGAGATCATATTCATTAAAATGGGATGAATAGGTCATTTTAGGAGACTTCCATAATACAGTGGAAGCACATTGAGTTGGAGACAGACTCCTGGGTTTGAGTCCCTAAATTCAGCCTGCACGTTTCCCAGCTGAATGGTCTCTAGCAGATTACTTAGTCTCCCTGGACCTCAGTTTTCTCTTCTGTAAAATAGGGCTCTTAATATTAGCCTTAACTAGGTTATAACGGTATTGTAAAAATTAGATGGAGCTATGTGTGTAAAAATACTTTGTAAACTGTAAAGCACTATATCAAGTTTTAGTTACATTGTCTCACAATCAAACTGGAATTTTCTCTTATACACAAGATGATTTCTTTAGGAAAAAATCTTTTTATTTTTCACCAGAAGTTTATACTGCTTAAAAAATAACATAATCCTACTCTTCTTTAAAGAGCTTAAATTAAATCCTGGTCAGAACCATGAGTTGTAGCTCCATTTTACACTGGAGGCAAATAGAAGATTATGGAGAGGGAAAGGCAAGCAAGTCACTGAGGGCTGTAAAGGACAGCAAGACTATATGCAAATGAAAAGCTGGAGCTCTAGGCTGCCAGGTCTTTACTGGAAGGCAAAACCACATCACCGACTTGACAACTCACTGTCTTTTCTCCTGCTGTTTTTTCAAAATCTCTACCCTGAGCCCACCCTAAAATATAAGGACTGAAGTTTTAAAAAGGAGCTTCCTCTGTTGTTTGGCAAAGATCAATATTGAGAGTGAGGGGTAGCAATTGGCAAGAGCATCATTGATTTAGACCCCGAGCCGCACGCATTTTGTGTGCATCTATTGCTGATCTGTGGGACAGAGCGGGGGCAGAATTTAGTTTCTTCTTCTTTAACTGAGTGTTGCTCAGTTTTTCTGCCAGCGTTGCAAGAACACTGCTAAAAGGCACAAAAGCTCACGGAGGTGTCAAACAGCAGGGATGAGAGGCTGAGCTTTCCCTCATCCGTGAAGGAGTCAATTAAAGAACAAAGACAACTCTTGGGTTTTAAGATCACCAGTCCAAGTTGTTCCAGAATTCTCATGTGTATTTCCAATTCAATCTCCTTATATTTCTTCTTTATTCCAAAAAAAATGTAATTATGTGGTGCTTTTTGTGCTTTTAAGAGCACAGTTATAAAACATTTAGTTTTTTCTTGTAGTTTGTAACCCTGTGTGCGTCTGTTGAATCCTATCCCCATAGGAGCTATTCTGAGATTAAACAACAATCGGTATCGGGAAAACTTTAAGGATAGCTTTCCAGTGCTTAACCATCATTTAAATCGCCTAGAAATTACATGTTCTAAGCTTTATCTTTCTTTCTGCTAATGATTCCTTGTGTGTTCAGGCACCCAGGGAGCTGAGAAGGAACAAAGCACACCCTCTGTCAAGAGCTCTTTCATTGTTGGTTAGATTAGGAATGACTTCAACTTCTTATGTCAAGTGCACACTGTAAACTAATCTTTGTTTCTGCAATTTAGATAAGATTATTTCAAGAGATGTCAGTTTCAGTATTGGATTTTCTTTCTTTCTTGGACTGGTGTTCTTTTTGGCCAATGATCTATGTGACTGTCATTTGACATAAATGTACCATATCTGAATTATATCTCGTGGGCTTATGCCAGGAGCAAAACATTATTTGTGTTTATATCAATAGGTGAACTTTAAAGGTGTGTCTGTTGACTTTTTTGAACATCAACAAAGTATAGCAATATTCTTTGGGTTAGTTAATAAAATCCTAACTGAACACATGTGATGTGTGCAAACTGTCTTTAAAGACATACATACGTGTTCATTTTGTATTCATTTCCACTTTTCTCTAAATTTATATGTCAATTTTAAACAATATACTGGACTGTCATTATATGTCATTATCCTGACTCAATATTTAAGTGGCTACAAAGATAAATTCCATTTCAATTTAAAGGAAATGTCAGGAATAATATATTTTTATGTTATATAGGCCAAGATTACTTCATATACTACTCATTCCATCATATATATTATCCATCAAATATATTATACCTGAAGCAGAAAGTATGCATGTCATTCAAATAAATATTTATAAAAATGAAACTAAAAGAAAAATATAAAACAAAGGAGTAGTCACAAAAACAGGTTTTGCTTGAGATCTCAGCTGGTCAATGAAGCCCAACAAAAAGTATTACCTATTAATAGAACTAAATGTCTACCACAGATTTCAGGAGTGAAGCACTTTGGTTATTTCTAGGTTTAATTACAGAGACAAAAATGACCAGAATGCAATAAATGTAAAATAAAACTCTAATCCTAAAATTAAAGGTGGAGGCTACAATATTCCTAGGCAGAAGATCTGATTTTAAAAGATATCTAAAATGTAAGGGAAACATAAATGAAAATGTAAATGAAGTGTCCCCTGTGTAATAAAGAACCTACAATTTAGTGTTTAAAATTATTTGCTGCCAGAGTTGCTTACAGTTTTGTTGAAATTTTATTATGTGTAGGTGAATCTGAAATAGGGTATTCGGAACTGCATATAATTCTTTTTTATCTACTACAGTCATGTCTGAAAGCTAGAAAACTGTCATCAGAAAATTGGATTCTTAGGAAAAGTTCTTTCCAAAATTACCTATTTTTAGAAGTTAAAATTAGATAGCCTGGTCGCATTAACGGAGGCATTAGGAGGTGAAAATTAAATGTGGTTTGGGAAATAACTAAAGAATAAATTAACCTAAGAATCTTTCTACCTATATTCTAGATCCCATCTCAATTTTTCAGAAATCCTGTTCCATCAGTTATCGTCTCTTCCCTCAAATTTCACATCTAAAAACTAAACAAATAGATGAAAACCAGCATTCCACACTCTTGTTCTTCTCTATGTACTATCCTGGTTTTCACTCACATCTAAGTCTTCGTGATCGTGGTATCTCCCCTGCCAGGTAAGTATTCTCATATCTAAGTCTTAGTAATCTATACCCTTTAACTTTCCTCCACTTGTACTTCACTTCTCAACCCAATGCGACCTGACTTCGACACTATCACTGCACTGAAAATTCACTCTGATGTTAAGGTAACCTCCAAAGTGACAAAGTTAGTGGATACTGTTAATCTTTAAATTCCTTGACCTCCAGACAGCTATTGAAACTCTATCTAGGTTTTCATGTCCCCAACACTCTCTCCTTGATTTTCTTCATCTGCAGAGATTTCTTCTCATTCCTCTGTCAATTTTCTCTTCTTACACAATCTATTCTCATCAGGCAAGCTCATTTATATCAGCAACTTTATTTATCATTCATATGCTAATGACTCCCACTTTCGTAATTCCACCGTCATCTTACTCCTAGGCTTCAGACCTAAACTGCTTTCATAATGATTTCAGGACGTCTTCATGTGGATGACATAACCATATGTAGCTGAACTCACCCGAATTCATTGTTTGTCCTCAGCTGCCTTCAAAGCCTTTTTGATTTCTATCCCTAATCTCTGTTAATAGTTCACATCTTTGCAATGTTCTAAGCCAGAAGATTTTGGGTGATCCTTGATTCTTTCCTCTCTCTCAAATTATTATTTACTAGATCACTAAAACCCTACTAATTATATCACAATTATAGTCTTGACTTTGTCCAGCCCCATTGTCAATACCACAGTGCATACCATTACTTATAATAAATATTGCAAGGAAGGTTGCCACAGTGGCTGAACTGGCCAGTTTTCTTCACCTCTCCATACTCCTATCTGTCTCCACATTAATGACACTGTTATTTTTCTAGAAAAACAAAAGGTGGGCCCACCACAGTTCCAGGCTACCCTGCTACCAACCTGTTTATACCATTTTGGCATTCTTTTGCCTGCAGGGGGCCAACCAGTATTTCTGTTTATCACATAAATGCTTTACAATTAATCAGAAATCTGCCTGTTCTTCCAGCCTCATTTTCCGTCTCTCTATATTTTCACCCAATTCTTTCACCTCTTTCCTTTGTTTTCTGAATGACCATTGGCAGCTCTATATCTATATCATCCATAAGTTAGAAATCTCAGAGAAAAGAAAATCCCTCTTTCATACTTTCTCAGTAAAGTCCTGGGGAAGTTCTGAGTGGCTCTGCTTGAGTCATTTGACCGATGAACCAATCCCTGTGGCCAAGGGGTTTCAGGGCTCTGATGAGTCAGGTTGGCTCGCGTGTCCACCTTTGTGGGGTGAAGTCTGCTCCACCTAAGTTTCATGGAATAGCTCCCTCATTATGAGCAGCTCTGTTTCCAGAACCACGGGAAGAAAATGGCTACCAAGGAACTGCTACAAGAAAAAGAAAGAGGATGGGGAGGCCACATCAGGTACTTTCTGGAAGCACAGGATGATTTCTTAGCACGGCACCTCCATTTCCCTCTTCAACTCAAGTAAATAGGCATTCAGCTAGGGATAGGAAGTGAATTCCAGTCTTAATAAATCATTTTCTTTCTGAAAAATCACCATTTCCACCTAAGACATATTGTGGCGAAGGGGACTATATTGCGTAATTCTGTCTTCATTTTTACGTTGTCTTTCAGCCTAATTGTTCCACATTTTATGTGGAAATGGAGCCCGCTTCAGAGTTAGGTGGGAATCAGTTGCAGTCAGCTCCGGTCTTCCCTTTTACTTTCCCTACTCTTTTCCAACTTTCTACCCTCTTCCTTACTATAACCTCCTTATTCCAGTTCCCCAAACAAAAAAGTAAGCAAATAGTTCAATCAAATGGTATTGAATTCAGATTCAACAAATGTTCTTGAGGACTTATCACGTACCACGTGCCAAATCTCGAAAGTATGAATTGTGTATTACTGTCGTCCAGGGGATGTACCAGCTTATCAGGGGCCAGGAAAAAACTCATTCTGAGATGTGCTTTGGTAGCTCTGAGGTGGCAAAATAGATGTTCATGGTATTCAGATAAATAAAATATATTTGGGTTTGGGTTTGTTTAAAATCTCTTTTCCTGTGAACAGCACACAGCTCATGTGACTCGTTCCCCCGTTTGCCTCGCACTTGTCCTTCTGTTCTCTCCATTCCTCTTTACCATTTTTCTTCTTCTTTTCCCTATTTTCAGTTTCATGGGAAAGCAAAAAATATAGTCTACCCTTGATTTTATTATAATGGTTATAGCCTTCTTTCCAACTCTTTTTAAAACCTTCTGAATCCTCCTTCCATTGTAAATAAATTCCCCTATTTCTTCAATATTTTTGCAGGATGACTTATCTGGAATATAACTCAGCATCAAGGACACCTCTCACATTGCATCTTTCTCCGGGGGGGAAGCTCGTTTTCTCATCTTCCGTGAGCAACAGGGCAAGAGGTGTTTATCCTTCTCCAGATTCCCCATCACCATTATCATAGGCTTACTGCGTCATCCTTATGGAAACGTACATAGGGGTTAAAATCGAAGGCTTTCGAGCCAGACTGCCTGAGTTGCAATCCTAACTCTGGCGGGTACCAGCTGTCTAACTTCAAGCAAGTGATAATCCAGATTTATACATCTATGTTAATGACTCATTTGAACACCCAGACTGTGCCTGGATCTCTGCGATTTCAATGACCTCAGTCTCCACTCATTCCCAGTACTAATTCTGAATCTTGTCAGCTCGGATCCTCCTCAAAAATTGGAAACTCCAAATACCCAGCTTTTTACCTCTTTATACTCACTACCGGCTCTCATACAGTGAAAGACCTTTACAATGAAAGTCCTTTGTTCTTACGATTTCTTCTAGTCTTTCAGTCTCTTTCTAGCCTCTTATCCATCCCTGCATGGTTGGAAACTTCTTTTTGATCGTGAAAAGTATTGTTCTACGAGTCACACTGATGTTTTGGGAATTTTTAAGAAGATAAAAGCATCAACTAGAATATTAACCTTACTTTATTTTCATTTATTTATTTTGTTGCCAAACTTGTACTTTATCCCCAGTAATATAAACTCAAGGCAGTGAAAGGAGTTGGAAATGGCATTTCTAGTGGAAAGGTACTAAAACTAGGAAAGGAAGTTCTATAGCTCACCAATTCATTATGTATTCAATAAACAATAAGAGAATATAAAAGCTCCCAGGACTATGTTAGTAAAAGATTAGGTAGGTAAGGAAATAAAGACTTGGAAAATTAAAAAAACAAAAAATAGGTGTCATTCATAATCGTCCCAGGCTGAACTTAAAAAAGTCGGTGAATTATTAATTGACGTCATTAGGTTAATTGTGCCAGCATTTGACGGCAGAATGTGAGATGTATCATGGAAATTTTGGGAAAAACAAAAGCTTAATAACCTTTTGTGGCTCATTCATTGCATTTGGACTCAACAATCTCATCAAAGAGATTATACTAAAGTAATATTTTAAGTGCTCTTTTAAAAACTAGACATGTAGTCTAAAAGAAAAAAATGTATGACTATTTTATTTAAAAGTGAAAGACTTCAACAGGAAGCTTTTCTTTCAGCTCATGCTTTCATTAGGATACAAACCACGATCTCTGACATGAATAGGTGAACCAGAGAGAATTGTTAGGGCAGTGAAAATACTTTGGATGATACTATAATGATAGGTATAAGTCATCACACACTTGTCCAAGCCCACAGTATTGACAACACCAAGAGTGAACCATAATATAAACTATGGACTTTGGGTGACTATGATGTGTAAATAGAGGTTCACCATTATAGCAAATAATGGAAGGGTATGATAATAGGGGAGGCTACGCGTGTGGGAGGCCGCTGGTGTGTGGAAACCTCTGTGTCTTCTGCTCAATATTACTGTAGATCTAAAACTGTTCTGAAAATTGTTTTGTTTTAAAGGCCAATGGTGAGTCCAGAGACGTAAATGCACTGTGATGTCACTTTCCTGTTCTTTTAGAAAAGCAGAATTTCACTAAAAGATAAAAAAGACCACACAAAAAACAAAGTTAACATAACTCTAAAACAAAAAAAGATTTCTGCTATAATTCCTATGTCACTAAAATGCATTTAGAAATTTTTCTGTGAATGTAGTTCTACAAAAATTGTAAAGACAGCATCAACTTTTTTTGTCAAGTTCTTCACTTTAGTGATTTCCAGGGTGACTTCGATGTCAGGTTGTATGTAGTACATGTATAAGTAGATTCTTTTTACGGCAACCAACTAGCTCATTTTTCACAAAGTTGGACAGGAAAATTTCTATGAATTCTCAGTAGTTTTAGCCTTCTTCTACCAGGGCTCTGACAACCAACCATAGGATGAAACAATCTTGTTTACCTGTAATTTTTGACTGATGACATGTTTTAGAATGTGGGACTAGATCTGTAAAGTAACTTGTTTGTTTTCAACCTGCCTTGAGCCTAGTCTCCCCGTGCCAAACTGTTTCATTTAACTTTGCTTCACAGTATGGGTCCTAATCTACCTTTTCCTCCACCAAATTGCACTACATGTTGCAAATATGTTGGTACAACCATACTCGGGTCCTTACCTCTAAAGGTCACTTCCAAAGCTTAAGAATTACAGTAAACATCTGCCTTCACAGAAAAAAAAGGTGTTAATAAGCATATTGATTATCCAGATAATTCTTTCAATAATTTATTTTAGTAGTAGAAACCTGGCTGTTTTATTAATAATAAAATTACACCCTAATAAGACCATTTTTCTCTTAAGTTATCATTTTTATGTGTATTGGAGATGTAATCCAGCTCTAGTATATGAATATGGGCTAAAACATTTAAAAATTAAATCTATATAGGAAACAGAAGATATAGGTCCAGTGTGGGGAGTGAACATTGATATGAAACAAGTTGCTGAACTTCTCTGTGACTTGCTTTTCCATCTAAAAAGAAGAAAGTTGTGTCTTCACAGAGGTGCAGTTTGGGTAAAAAGAACTAATATTTGCAAACGCAAGTTCTGAGAAAGAACTCATAAGTTCAAGGTTTGTGATTTATCACCTAAAATTGTCCTTATTGCCTACTTATTCTAAGTTGGTTATGTGAAAGCTAGAAAAACTACAAAGTCTGCAAACCAATCATAGAAATTTTGATTTGAAAATTACATAGCATTAGTATCGATTTAGAATGTAAAGATAATATACACTATAATTTTAAATTAAATAAGCTTGATTTAAACTAAAAATATAAATTCTGGATCAAATAAAATATCCTGAGATCTAAAATTTTACTAAGCACGTAATATGGGCACAAGAAGCATTCTTCCTTGCTGTCCTCAGCTAATTTATAGTCTACTAGGATAAATGAGAATATTGAATGCTTCAAGGGAGTGGAAGTCTTCTGAGCAATTAAATTCATAAATAAAACAAAAATCCCTACTGTTGGCTGTCACGAAAAGAAAGATAAAACAATGCCTATCACAACTGGTACTGAATATGGGTTAGAATTATCTTCAAGTGTTAAATCGTGGAAGCAGAAGCTATGTTTTTTTAAGTTAACCTCCCAGAAGTTAAACACAGTGCAGAAACATTCAGCTGATAGATTCAGATAAGAGATTACATTCTACTTAACATATTTTCAAATGATATTTAGAATGACTATCCTGCCAATTTTGCTCAGTATTAGGGTAACTGAAAACTGTTCATAGATAAGGAAAAAAGAAGAAAGTTCTCCTTTCCCATTTACTTATTAGAGTGTAAGATTGCACTTGAATAATCATCACACACTGGAACACTGTCATGAAGTAAAATGTTGACAAATAAATGAGGGTAACAACGCGCACAATGACAGTAAAACAATATTAGAATTTCCTTTTTCATTCAATTGTAATTTTGGCACCGTTGCTTATTTGATTCTTGGAAAATTAGGGTCAGATTTATGACTACCAAACAATCCACATGGCTTTTGCAATTAACCTGAAATTCTACATTACTCTCTATTTTGATTATTCTCTTAAAATTGAACATATTACAACTATTTTGATTTTGAGATTGAAGTTGGACAATAGGTAAATGCATGTGAAACTCTAGTGTTGATACAAGTAAATCCTATTCTTGGCCTTCAAATTGTGTATTTTGAGAAAATGGCAGTAAATAGCACAAACTAAATCTTAAAGTGGTTTTCTGGTAAAATATTTCATTACATACTTCACCTGTGTTACACCACTTGTTTACGCTAATAAAACTCACATGTGCTAGAGAATAATATTATCTATTGATATTTTAATCACTCTGCTTATCTTTCCATCCCCTCTTCTCCTCCCTGTCTTTAAAGACTGTGTTTTAGAGCAGTGTAAGGGTTAGACTGAGTCCCAGATAATGTTCTGGTCTTTTACAACTAAACAGCTATTGCATAGATTACCAAGAGGGTTGGGTTGTGGTCAAATCATGTATAGTCAATTCACCTAATATTTTTCTTCCTTGATATGTTAGCTTCTATCTGTTGGAAGCATGTGAAAACTTACCTATATTCTCAGCTCTTTGGAAACTTCACTACGAAAGTTTCACAATAACCTGGTATTATTTCTTTAAATTGTATATATGATAGCATTAGAGTTGAGAAACATTTTTAAACTTGATGAAATTTCAGGGATGACTTTATGACCTGACAGTAACATAAATGGGTATGTTTTGAAAATAAAGAAAAATCTCTTAATTGTAAAGAGATTCCATGTATTTTCTTTCATGATTCTGATGAGGTCTGGCTCCTTCGTTTCATTAGAAAGGGGAGTGGGAATCAAAGGAGCTTGACAGTTGGTTGAAGTGGCTGCCTAGCTACTAAATCATTGCATTCATGCTAAGACCTCCTATGTGCTCCCATTAAATCCCATTCAGCTCATGAGGTAATATATGTACTGTAGCCTATGGCTGGGTTATCGCTGTTTTTTTTTTTTTTTTTTTCTCTCCCCTGTTAAATTCTCACAAACTCACATTCCTCTAGGCTTTCCTTTTCAGGTTTTATATTTACTATGGTTAGATCTCAAAAAACAAATGTTGAGGAAAAAAAGAAAGCTGTAGAAATATATTTACAGGGTGATATCATACTATGTATATATATAGTTTTTTACATAAAATTGTATTTTAAAATACACACCAAATTCATGATCATAGTTGCCTCTGGAAAGATTCAATGGTAATAGGACTGAGGTTGGTTGTCAAAGAGGATTTCAACTTCATCTGTAAAATGTTGTCATTGTTTTTAAGGCATGAAATCTCTTGATTTGGAAAGGGAGTGAGGTAGTATAGTATCCTTTGAATTCCTCTGCACTTTTTGAAATATAATGAATAAACAGTAGTGATAGAGTAGTGGTTAAGTATACTGGGTCTGGAGAGAGACTGCCTGTGTTTGACCTGCCACTTACTACATGACCAGGGGAACCTTGGTCATGCATCAGTTTCCTAATGAGTAAAGTGGTGTTTAACAATAAATAGTTCCTACCTTATTGGCTTGTTGTGAGAAGTAAATGAGGTAATACAGGAAAAGTGTTTAGAATGGTTCTTAGAACACAGTAAGTATTCAATAAATTAATTAGTAATTTTTTTAATCTCAAAATGTTTTCTACAGGCTTGTCTTTTTTAAAGAACCTTTATGAAATAGATTTATTACTGGATAAATAGCAGCAATGTGCATATAAAACAATTATAAACATGTTTAATTATTTAACAAAGCTGCAGAACGGAAACTTCAGTAACATATTTCCATATTTCACTCCAAGTATTCAGAGGCCACTTCCTCCCAATTCTCTCTTCTATCCTCATTCTCAAGGATTCTCAGTAATTCAGCTGTCTGATCTTTCTGTCTTCTACTTTTTACAACATCTTTCTTCTTATTTCTGAATCGACATAGTACAACCCAAAGAGTTCTGAACACAAGCACAGCAAGTCTGCATTTCTTCTTTTGGCGACAGTAGCTTTAGTATTAACTGAAAGGCAGGGTAGATAATGTGACACGCGCTTTACTTTCAGCAGACTTGTTAATATCAGCTCTGAATTTTTCATGACGGCTTCGGTAACCTGTAGCCTGGAGCTGAAGCTCTGGGGGTTTCCACCACAAAGAGGTAGATCAGCTGAGCTCTCACTTCCCATCTGGCCCTGGGTGACAGGGACAGTCAGGGGGGCTGCAGGAAACCTGAAGAAGAAGAAAGCTGATGTGGGACACCCATTGTAGTGCATCAAAGGCTAAACATGTGCTGTTGTATGGATGTATCTTTGAGACACTTGTTTATCACTGGCTTCAGAATCTACTTAGCCAATGTGTTTAACGTTAGAGTCACAAGAACAGCTGCCGCTCGTGTAAGTAATACCCTCATACGCAGTGGCATCCTGATTTGCCAAACCAGATTCAGGACCTCTCTGCGGTGAATGTTTGATGCTGTCTGGCATGCTTCTTATTTACCCACATAGGCAGGCGTACACGTGCAGGCACACACACAGACGCACACGATCACGATTCGGAGCTGTTTGAAATTGTAAACCATTTTAGCTCTGTCCCAAAAGTAACAAAATGATCTCAGAGTTCTCACAAAAGCTGTATTTTATGTCTGAAGGTCAAAAACAGAAAGTTTTTTGAAAGGGATAGGAGGCTCAAATGTAATCATATGTGAAAAGTCAAAAATAGTAAAAAAAAATTTTTTTAAGACAAAATTTGAGCATTTACCTTTCTTGAGTCTTATGGTGGTTCTATCATATTTACTGAAATATATAGTTGCCCTCTTATTTGTAGGAAGTTGGATCCCTATATACTTGATTTTATTTTTAATAACTGTAACAATTCAGATTTGCTCTGGACACACCCAAACTGCAGTTCTTAGAATGCAGGAGTATTTACAAGCACACCAGGAGGAAGCCAGTTCTCTTAATTGCAGTATTCTCTGGTCACACCCTTTGCTTCTGTTCTATCAAGAAAGAAGTTAAATAAATAATGCTTAGTTTGTATGTGGAAAAAAAATTTGTAGAGCTAATAATACTTCAGCCTTGAATGAGAAACAATGAAAAAGTAAATATATATGTTGCTACTATAATTTTTTTGGTAATTTTTCATCAACAGAAGGAACCAGGTCAACTTTTTGAACTTTTGTTTTTATTTTCTTCTTAAATTATGTTTCACTATTTTCAGTCTGCCACTCCAATATTTCTCTAACTTATAGATGCATTTCATTGTTGCTTTTTTGTGTCTGAAAGGGTGTTATTTTTAAAAGCTCATTAACATTTACTAGCATTCTAGCCTTTTCAAAGATCTAACAGAAGGTTGACTTTCAACATTAACATTATATTAAGATAGTATAACAAGGTGTACATTTATAGCTGTGTTAGTAACCAAAAAGTTGTACGATTTATTACAACGAAACAGTTAAAATATTAAGCAATTAACTTTACCGTTATGAACTCAATATACTTTGATGATATTCTCCAACTATACAGTGACTTTGTTGAAACCTACATAAAAGTGTCCTCATGTTTATTTGTGCACAGTCCAGAATGTTCACAATTATTGTAAAGGATTAGGATTGATGATTCAATAATTAGAAGAGTTTTTCACTTTTTAAAAAATTATTTTACTGCAAAGGAATGATAAAGGGTTTAATCACTGAAACCAACCTATGTTTTGTATAGCAAATGGAGAACTGAAGATTATAATTTTAGCTCTTGAACAAAAATTAGACTCCCTTGGCCATTATCCCTACCTGTTTGGTTATTTTTGCTAAATAAAAAATTACTGCCAAACTTAGTGGCTCAAAACAGCCATTTTATTTTGCTCATGATTTCGTGGGTCAAAAATTCTGGAAGGGTTTGGCTGGTCAGTTCTCACTGGGGTCTCCCATATGGTTGCATCAGAGGTAGGTGGGGCTGAAGTTATCAAGGTTCACCTGTGCTGGGCGTCCAAGATGGCTCACTCTTGGGGCTGGCACTTGATGCTGGCTGTCAACTGGGATCTCAGTTGCACTGGCAACCAGAACACCTATGCAAGGTCTCTCGAGCATGACCTTGGCTTTCTCACAGCCAGGAGGCCTAAGCATAGTTGGGTTTCTTACATGGCAGCTCACAATTCCCAACACAAGTGTGCCAGTGACAAAGGTAAAAGCTGCCTTGGAATTCACAAAACAGCACTTCTGCTGAATTGTATTGGTTATGATTGAGTCTCTAAGGCCAGACAAGATTCAAGGGGAGGGGATAGAGTGGCCACTTCTTAATAGGAAGATTGTAAAAGATTTGTGGACATATTTTAAAGCTACCACATTACCCTCTTTATGGATACTACCCTCTTTATACTACAGATCATTTGAAAGACAACATGGAAATCCTACATCTTCACCATGAGCTCTATCAAAAGAATCTCATTTTAATCAATGTAGAGCTGAAATCACCTCAAATACCTTGTAGTAGCTGTGACAGTTTGCATTTTCCAAAAATGACCATAACAATATTTCCAGTCCTACCTGCTCTTTCAGAATCCTGCCACCTCCCCATCAGGAGGTAGAATCTCCTTCTCCTTGCTTTGAAATCAGATAGGCCTTTGTGATGGCCTTGACAAATAGAATGTTGCAAAAGTGACACTGTATGTTTTCTAAGACTGGTTCACAAAAGGTGACTCAGTTTCTACCTGAGCTTCTCTCTTGGGAATGCTCACCCTTGGAACACAGTTACCATATGGTGAGGAAGCCCAAACCATCTGTGGAGGCAGGTCAAGGTGTTCCAGCCGAGAGCTTCAGCTAAGGTCTCAGAGTCAACTGCGAGCCTTCAGGTGACTCCAGCCCCACCTTTGAGCCACTCTAGATGATGCTGAGTGCAACAGAGATAAGCTATTTCTGTCAAGCTTTTCCCCAATTGAGGTTCATGCGCAAATTAATGTTTTGGAGTGATTTGTTATACAATGAGAGATAACCAGGATGAGCGATTTACCTCTACCCTGAGAGGCGGTACTTCATTTGAAATAAAAGAAATATCCAATCTGCAAATCAATCTTTGTTTGCTCTCAAGAATAAGGTAGAAAATGCATTTCAAGTATTTCTAGGAGTCAATAGAAATAAAGGCAGAATGGAATGGTTATCAATTCATAGGCCCCCAGGCTAGTCTTCAATTACTGAAGAAATCTAGTGTGGTGAATTTAGTAGTTTTCAAGCTCTATGACACCAACGACAGTTTTTTTTAGAGCAGATTAATCAGAAACATGATGCTACACACCCAGTTAATCAGAGAGAAAGTTCTTTCCTTTGAGGAACTGTGTATGTGTGATGCAGCTACAGATAATCATTTATTAAGTTTTTATTGTGTTCTGGGCACTGTTCTACGTGCTGGGAATACAGCAGTGAACAAAACAGTTGTCAGTCTCCTCACAGGGTTTATATTATGAGAAATGAATGGACATGAACAAATACATTATATATATAAAGTCAGTTGGGGGTAAATGGAGGAAAATTCAGAGAAGGAAGATAGCAAGCCCAAGGATAGATGGAGGGAGATAATCACATATAGGGATGGGCAGGGAAAGCCTCACTGAGATGATGAGATTTCAACAAAAACCTGAAGGAAATGAGAGAGGCAGCAAAAAAAGTTTTCTGGGAAAAGGATGTTTCAGGCAGAGGGAATAGAAAGAGGAGACGCCCCAAAGCAATAGCAGTGATACAGTCTGGTAGAAGCAAGAAGGCCAGGATGTTGGAACCTAACCAAAGAAGACCATAGCAGGAGATAAAGGGAGGAGAGAAGGAACCAGACTATCTAGAACCTTCTAAGAAATTGTGAGAATTTACTCTATATGAGAAATTAATCTTTTAGAAGGTTTGAGCAAAACAATGACATGATATTGGATATAAAAGGAGTCTTCTGGTGGCAGAATGAGATTACACAGTAGGTTAAAGAGTGGAATAATCAGGCAAATGAAAATAGTGGTTTGGACAAAGATAATAATGATGGAGTGGTAAAGGGTGATTAAATCAGGATCTAGTTTGATGGTGGAAAACCAATAGATCTACCGACGGATTGAATTGGATATGCGTATGAGAGAAGTCAGAGATGACTCAAGATTTTCTAGAGTGAGCTACTAGAAGAATGAAGATGCCACTTATTCAGCTGGTGGATCCTGTAGGAGAAGATGCTTTGGTGGGCAGATCAGGAATTCTTTGGACATGTTAAATTTGAGATGTCTACTAGACATCCAGTTAGAGAGTAGTTCTCACAATCTGGAGGTTAGTAGAAACATGAAATTATCAATTTGGCAGTTTTCAGTGTTTAGATGGTTCTTCAGGCTGGAAAATTTCATCAAGGAGCCTTCTGCTTTTTATGGGGACGGATGTAGATAGTCATAAAGGGCAGACGGATACTAATCCTGATCCACTAGTTCACAGATTAGATATACGTGGAAAAAGAATTCCTTATCCTCATGAAGGATTAGGTGATAATAAAACTGACTTATTAGTAGATTTATTCTTTGAATTTGAGCTCCACGGCATGGCCTATTTACAAAATGGCATTTGTATCTAGTATTTTCTTTGCCTGAATATATTCGCAATGTAGTGTTGTGGAAACAGTGCATTGCTGTTAATGCAATTCAGTTGCTGGAATACAGTTTGTTTCTGTAACTCTCAAATAAAGTGTTTCTCTTGATAAGTGCTGTTGTCTACCACAAATAACATGCCCTGACAGACAGAAAGAAAGAAAGGAGAAATTGCAGGTTCTTGAAGTAAGCCAATGAATGTGCTTATTTGAATATAGTTAAATATAACACATTATAATCAGAAATATCACATTTGGCCTGATGCTTAGATCATCTTCAACTTGCACACACAAGTGCAGTTGTTGCTATCTGAGCCACATTTATTTTCTAGACTCAACAGTGCAAATTAAACCAGATGATCTAATGTAAATTATCTGTGTGCAAAATCTATAGAAAACAGAAGGTTAAAAGTCCCCTTAATGACAGAACGTTGTCATAGGAGTTCTGTATCAGCCAACGTTTACAAAGAGAGCAACTGTCAAAGAAGTGTAAGAGATGAGAATTGCCAAAGAGATCAGTCTCCTGACTGCTTTCCAATCAGTGAAAAAACTGAAAATTGAAGGACAGTGCTATAAAACTCTATAGAGGGACTTCCTGGTGGCGCAGTGGTTGAGAATCCGCCTGCCAATGCAGGCGACACGGGTTCAAGCCCTGGTCCGGCAAGATCCCACATGCCGCGGAGCTACTGAGCCCGTGCTCCACAACTACTGAAGCATGGGCCTAGAGCCCATGCTCCGCAACAAGAGAAGCCACCGCAATGAGAAGCCCGCGCACCACAACGAAGAGTAGCCCCTGCTCGTTGCAACTAGAGAAAGCCCACGCGCAGCAACGAAGACCCAACGCAGCCAAAAAGAAATGAATAAATAAATTAATTTAAAAACCCAAACAAACTCTGTGGAGCTAAAACATAATTTTTAAAAGAATCTTTGTTTCTTATATATATGTTCTCATAGTTTTCTCATTGTGTTTGGAAAGTTTTTCAGAGTATGAGTTGCTAGACCTCAGGATGGGGTGAGGGGAGAGGTGCACACGGACAAATCAAGGTCATCGTAAACATTCAACACCCCGAGAGAAAGACTGGGGATTCACCGATTCACCCTTCCCTCTCTATTTAGCCCTGGTGGAGCTCAAGAGGGCAATGAATGAAATTTCTTCCAGACAGCCTGGGGTTTTAGCTACTGTGAGTGACGGCCTGGTGCTGGAAGCAGCTCTGAAAGAGTATGCCAATCTGGGCCTGCTCTTCTTCAACACGAGGAAAGTGAATGAAAGGTAAATACACATACATTTAAAGCCAGCAAGTTCATCGCAGGGTGACAGAAAGTTTAAGGTTAAAATACAAATTTGTATACTCTTATCTAAAAGTTTCAAACTTGTGAACGTAAAAAAAAATATGTGACATTTTGTTGTACCCAATTTAGAAGGAATACTTTGGTAAAAAGCTAATATGCATGTGTTTATTTTGTCATGCACAAAGCACAAGGCATGTCATAATTCTATTTAACTATGGTATGGCTTTGTACAAAAGATGTCACAGCATTATAAGAAAAGCCACCAGATGTCACTGTTACGGATTCTATTCAGTCATACGCTAATCTGAAAATTTGTGAACTTTTCATTGCTCAGTTTGAAGAAATTCTGGGTTATAATTTTGCCATCAAAGAAATATTGCACTTGGGCTTTCTTGTGGGGAATTTTTTCCCATGGGTCTTAACTTCTCTATAATTCTTTTTGTTTGTTTGTTTTTTACAGTGGCTCTAAACTCAATTAGGGAATAAGAAAGATTTTCCCACCAGGAAGATTTAGTATATGTGAGTTGCTGTCAGAAGTCTTCCTTTGATAGACTTTACACACAAACAGGACAACTCAAAAAACTTGACAGGTGGATTGGTTTGAAGGCGGACCAATCATTTCCCAGTCCTCTGATTCTTTGATTTCAGCAAGATCAAATATTCAGTAGAGAGCTGGGTTGGGAGATCTTACTGCCGTTAGCTTCTACTTAGAAAACTAGCTTTACCTTACGATGTGTGGTGAAGGAGATGATTAGTTTGGCACATAAGTAAGTATAGGTTCCACACCTCACAACACTTACTGTTAGAGCAAAGACAAATTGACAGGATTTGATCAAAATTTTACCTATTCTATGTATCTTATATACAGGCTATGTTTCCCTTTAAACAGTAGCCTCATGTAGACAACGTTCCTACCTTTTTAGTCTAAGTGAAATGAAGGATTTAATAATGAGAACTTCAGTCTAGGAAGCAGATTAATGAAACAGATTTTGGAGTATACTAGAGTTTGGAACATCTGGCAATTCACATACTATATGGGAGAATTTATACGTTTTACAAATAGAGGCTTATTTAATGATGTGTTTGTGGTATGTGCTGAACCCAGGTTGACTGATTAAAATAAGGATCTCACAGGACCTCAGATGCAGGACCATTTTAAGGAACTCCTTTTTTTTTTTTTTTTTTTTTTTTTAAAGAAAAGACCATGCACAGTAGATGGAAAAAGATTTCATGTCTTTATAAGTAGTAGTTAAGTCTCATGAAATTTATGTTGGTATGTTGCCATAGATCAGCAAAATCTGTATAGAAAAGGAAAGAAAAAATCCAGGAAAGCTTTGAGAAGTGAAAATGCCCCTCTCTGACACAGAAACAAGTAGTAACAGCCGCAAACCTGTCTGTGTGCTTATGCCAGTGTGGAATGTTGTTCAACATATGGAGAGCTTGGCCCTTTTGCTGTCAGCCCAGGGCAAGGGATGAATTATCCAGGTAAAATCAAGTTCCTTCTTCAATAGATGCAAAATATTTTCCCCATGAGATGTCTAATAGTTCAGGCAAAGAGCCGTTGAGCAAAGAATTAAGAAACTGGCCTGATGTTGTTATATACAACTTTTAAAGTAAGTTTTCATGGTAGTTTAAAAAAAACAGGGGTAGGTTAACTTAAGATTTTCTTAGAAACATTATCATGAGTGTTAGTAAAAATCTCCCATTCTAGTCTTCTTTATTGGAAGAAATAAAGGCAGTAAAGAGAGGGAAGGATCACCATTCAGAGTTTACCTTTTTTTTTTTTTTTACTTTTCTATAAAGTCTTCTAGTTCCAAGCCAGTTATTATGCTTAAATTTCCCAAACAATTATTTTAAAAATTCAGTAATCAGGAACTGGGCTAGATGAAAATTATTGGCCTATTTCTATTTCCTTGGGTTCCCCAGTCTTTTCAGAGGGAGGAGGGAGGAAGCAGGGAGAGCAGTGCTATTCAATCTGAAAAGGGACACATGTCTCTGATCTGCACTTGCAGTTCCCATCATCCTTTCGGTTGTCGCTGTTGTTTTGTTCAGGACCTAGTCTCCGTCGTGATGTTGATTGTGACAAATTAGGGAAATCTGTCAGAACAGGACACTTCACATGCTTGGAAATTAAGGTGAAATGCTCCCCAGATTAACATCTGCTTTGCTCTTAGAAGATAACTTTGCGGGCAGAGTAAAGAGAATAAGTCACTTTATAGCCAACTCCTTTCCATTTTTAGGTCTGTTCAAGAAATAGATGGGACTCCGTATTCTAGTTGTCAGCTTGCTTGGTACAAAGCACAAAATCAAAGGTGTGCCTAATCATTGAATCATACGTGTTTTATCTTATTATGTCCTCTCAGCTCTCTTTGCTGTGCTTTTCTATTGGTCTCCAAATCATACCAGCCTCAATTACCTTAGGGGCTCTCACACATAAACCTAGTTTCCACGCTCTGTTTATCTCCGTGAAACTCACATCCACCTTTGAGTTGTAAATGTAGGTGAACAAGGCAGAATAAAGAAAAGGGAAAACCTTAAAAAGTTTCATCCAGGGGTGAGAATGAACACTGAGGGTATTCTGCTGTGCACATTTCCACATGTATTAGATTCCTGCAAATTGCCTTAGTTCAATTGGTAGTTCAAATCTAAAATGTTCCACACAATTCCATTTGTAATGGAATGTCAGCAAGTACAAGATTTACAACATTTTTTTGAATTACATAATTTACAATTATCATCCTCTACTTATTTTCCCAAAACTCATGATTACAGCACAACTATCCTGAAATATCTTACTGGTAAAAGTATTCCTTGCCTAAGCTCCTCATCGTAAATATCTAGTTTCTTTGTGCTTTGGTAACACACTCTGTTGCCCACTTTGTGAACCAGTTCTTGCTCTTAAGTCTTTTTAGCTGCTATGGAAGGCTGGTTTTCTAGCTCAGTTGTCTGTTATTAACCTCTTCATTTTGCTTCTAGGATTAGTTTAAACTACAGTGATGCTAGAAACTCTAAATCAGGGGTCTCCAACCCCCGGGCCGCGAACCGGTATTGGTCAGCGGCCTGTTAGGAAGAGGGCGTCACAGCAGGAGGTGAGCGGCGGGCCGTGAGCGAAGCTTCATCTGCTTCCCCATGGCTCCCCATCGCTCACATGACCACCTGAACCATCACCCTCCCCCCGGCCCCCGCTCCGTGGAAAACTTGTCTTCCACAAAACCGGTCCCTGGTACCAAAAAGGTTGCGGACCGCTGCTCTAAATAGAAGCGACTATTGCACAGCCATGGGGTTGGGAGTTTGTTGCTACCTAAGCTGTTGCATTTCTGGCATCAGTTTGGTGAGGGGAGCTGATGGAGATTACCGGGGGGGAAAGATTTAATCGCCCCCTCCCAGATCACTCACTGGATTAATCTTCTTAGAAAAAAGAAGAAGGCTATGTCTACACTTTCCAGGAAGCAACCTGTTTGTAAATTCACCAAATAAAAGGACATTAGGCAAGAAAGGAAAGGTCAAAGACTAATACACTGAAAATCACTAGTGCCCAAATTCCAAACTGCTGTAACAAATTTAAGGCAATCACTAACCTCCTCAGAAGAGAAGATTCCAGAATTTGTGATGAAGCAGGAGCAGCTAGATCTAAAATCCTGACTTTTGTCCCTTGATTTCACCTTTCCCCTGGGAATTCCTAACTAATTTCACCTGCCACCATTATGATGGCCATTAGTAGAAGTGGTAGCGGGGGTTATTGATTCCCATCAATCTTTTAATTCCTCACAACATGATTGAGGCCATGCTGGATCATTCTAACATGTAATTACTCAAGGCTAGAAGAATCTTAAAAGTGAGATAAAATGGCACAATACAAGGCAGTCTTTAAAATATAAGTTACCTAAATACAGTTTTGAGGTTTCTTGAGCTGTGCTGTGTAATACAGTAGCTGTTAGCCACAAGTGTCAATTAAGTACTTAAATTAAACACAGTCCAAATTGAGATGTGCTGAAGATATAAAATGCACACTGGATTTCAAAGACTTAATACAAAAAAAAAGAATGTAAAATTAATAACTTTTATATTGATTACATACTAAAATGATAATATCTGGACATATTAGGTAGGTTAAATAAGATACACTATTAAAATTATTTTCACCTGTTTCTTTTACTGTAAAGTGGCTACTAGAAAATTGCAAATTACACATATGATTTGTAGTATATTTCTTTTGGACAGTGCTTTAGAGAAATGCTCTAGCAATGTTTTTGCCTCGCTCCCAGCCTGCCACCTTTGTAGAAACTTTTAGGAATATATTGGCTTAGACTGGGGATTTTGAATGTAAGAAGACCTGGGTTTATATCTCAGTTCTCCGCTTACTACCTGAGTGACTTTGGACATATTACTTAAAACTCTCTGCTTCAATTGCTTCAGCTACAAAATAGGGATAATAACATTGTGTCCGCTTGCGTTATATGGTTACTGTGACGATTACACGAAACTATAAATTTCTTGTTTGCCTCACATAAAGAATCACTTAGTTACGACTGGTGTTATTTATACTCTTAATTCCTACTATCCAGGGATTCTCCTCAGTTTTCTTATTCATCATATCCAGATGAATCTAGAGAGTAAAACTTTAAGAACACTCAGTATTATCCCCTCACCCGCCTAAATAAATTATACCTTAGGTTTCTTGGATGGCTGACACCCAGAATGACACCTTTTCAGAAGAGACCAGGCCTAATAATGGAGATGTAATCTTCTAGGCCATGGCTGGGTGATCAACGTTCATATTAGAAATATGTACATATAGATATAGGACATATATAGTTGGTTCATTATATAAATTAGCAAAATAAATCACCTGTTTTTATAATTTTTATTGGAATATAGTTGATTCACAGTGTTGTGTTAGTTTTAGGTGTACAGCAAAGTGAATCAGTTATACATATAAAAATCATCTTACGTTGAAGAGGGAATTTGACATAAAATGTCATCAACTAGAGTGACTAAATATTGATATTTCATTGAATAAACTGTCTTGTTCTGTTTTTTAATGGAATTGTCTGAAATAGTCCAGTATTCAAGATCGGAATCAACAGAAAGAATGTTTATAACAGAAAATATTATTTTACTCTTATAAAAACAAAACAAAGCAAAATGATGGCAGATCTGCATTTGGAACATTGCATGCAATATTGTTTGCCAAGCCTAAAACAAGCATAAGAGAGTATTAAGCTCACAGCAACTGAAATAATCAAGAAGAGAAAAGTGCTTCTGACTAACTATATAAAAAGAAAAACCCAAGTGTGGGAACATAAAACCTGTGAAGGTGATAATTAAATATTGGAGGTGCAGGTTTGAGTATGACTAAGGCCATCACCTTACTTACTAAAGTCCTTGATTCTAAAACTAGTACACAACTCTAGAATTTGAAAAAGGCATTTTAATGCATATTAAATATTAAATGAGGCACCACTTAATTGGATACATTGCCCCAGGGATAACACAACAAATAAAGTTTGAAAGGGGGTTTAAGCTAATTGATGGATGCTTAAGCCATAATAGGATCTTTTTAAAGGAAAGTAGAGATGCTTTGGAAATTGTCTAGAAGGCTGCTATACCCTCCCCCTTAAACATGCTTTTGTGTCATTATTAGGCTCCTATCTTGGAATACGGACAGAAACTTCCTGGTTAACTATAACAGAAGAGACAGAAAGCAGGTATTTAGACCTTAAAGTAGACTTTAGAGAGGTAGCCACTTGGCTGCAGGAATGAAGAAGAAATGCAGTTCAGCAACTGGAGTTGACACAGATGTGGACAAGGCCACCAGGTGGGATGTTTTAAGTGGTGTAACGTACTTTTCCCTGTAGGCAGGTGGAGCCCAGTGGCAGTATATTGAGGAGACGGCTACTAGAATCCAAGTCAGGGGACAGTGGTGATTAGATAGAGGCACCATAACAGTGTGCCCAGTGGTCAGGGACTGGATCCCAGGTTCTTCATGGTACAGAAGAGGAAGAGACAAAGGCTTATAGGAGTAAGGCAGAGCATCGGTCCTAAATGGGTTGTGGCTCTAGGCTAGTGGTTCTCAACTGGGAGTGAGTTTGCTCCCCAGGGACATTTGGCAATGTGTGGAGACATTTTATATTGTTACTGTTGGGGGTGGGTGGGTACAACTGGCATCTAGTGGGTAGAGGCCACGGGTGCCGCTAAACCTCCTACAATGCATTGGACAGCCGTCACCACAAATGTCCATCTGGCCCAAAGTGTCAATGGTTGTGCTGTCTACTACTCTAGGCAGATTTCTGAGGCAAAACTTGGACACAGAACAATAACGCTGAAGTCCAAACTGGGTTATAAACTGGAACCTGGTGCTGGTGCAAACTCGACTAAGAAGAGATCAGGACCAGCCTTGAAACAGTTATGACTTGATACAACATCCCCAGCGTTTAGGCTACAACTCCTATGAGGCAGTGTGGTATAGAGGGAAAAAGTAAACCTACTTCCAACCGTAAGTCTCCGTGGTTCAAAACAAGTTTTATAAGTTTGACTTCCTTGTGTCAGATTAACACAGCAGTTTCAGATCTGAGGGATATCGTGAAGATCATAAGGTAATATATCCAAAATGCCTACCACAGGACTTAAAACATCATAGCACTAGAATGGCAAGAAAGTTGCTGCACCCAACGTATAATACAGAAATTATATCTGCCCTTGGCAAAGCAACAAAATATCCTGTGTCTAAGTCTAATGAACATTTATAAATACTCATACTCATCTTATTTGGCCTCTCAGCAATACTGATCACTGCAGTTGCCATGCTGCATTCTTTTTTTTTTTTTCTTAACATCTTTATTGGAGTATAATTGCTTTACAATGGTGTGTTAGTTTCTGCTTTATAACAAAGTGAATCAGCTATACATATACATATATCCCCATATCCCCTCCCCCTTGCGTCTCCCTCCACCCTCCCTATCCCACCCCTCTAGGTGGTCACAAAGCACCGAGCTGATCTCCCTGTGCTATGCAGCTGCTTCCCACTAGCTATCTATTTTACATTTGGTAGTGTATATATGTCCATGCCACTCTCTCACTTCGTCCCAGCTTACCCTTCCCCCTCCCCGTGTCCTCAAGTCCATTCTCTACATCTGCATCTTTGTTCCTGTCCTACCCCTAGGTTCATCAGAACCATTTTTTTTCTTTTTTTTTAGATTCCATATATATGTGTTAGCATACAGTATTTGTTTTTCTCTTTCTGACTTACTTCACTCTGTATGACAGACTCTAGGTCCACCAACCTCACTACAAATAACTCAATTTCGTTTCTTTTTATGCCATGCTATTTTCTAATTGCTGCTCCCTTATCTGATTTCCCAACTAGATGTGCATAAGCTCCATAGGTGCAGGAATGGCGTCTCTCTCGTTCACTTGTAACCTCATTGCCCACATAAATAAATAAAAAAGTTTCCAATAAATAAATGAACAAAACCTAGTTAAATAACCTCTAATCAACCAGAAGGCAGGAGTGCTATTGATTATACACATTGCAGAATTCTTCTATGATGCCTATAGCGTCAGAAAGTTCTGGATCAATTTCAATCAAAAATCTCCTTCTTTTCAGTGGCTCCATTCCTACTTGATTGTGGGACCCACTGAGTTGAATGCAAATGCCCAGGGAATTCTCTAGGAAGCAGAGCTATACCAATAGAGAATCTCTGCTTTTTAGATCAATAATTCTAAACACTAGAGAGAGTTGGGGAGATGGTTCCTGAATTCTCACTCTGAAAGGAAAACACGTTTCTAAGTGTTTGGATCTATAATAGTGCCCCTATTCAGCCTGGTTGTCTTAAATGCTTGACCCAGTGCCAGGCATGGAGTAGGTACCGTAAACATGTGTTTAAATAAATTATTTAAAACTCAGAATATATTCAAATTCTCTTTTTCATAAAGTTTTAGAGATATTTATTTCCCTATATTCATAAAGCTACAATGCATAGAAGAAATAGTTTCTCAAGAAATTCAATACGACATTTCCAAAGCTCTCAGGTACTTTGATAGCAAATTTATTTGAAACATTATAAGGATGTCAATAGTGTATGCAAATTCAACACATTTAACCTTTAAATTTATTGCATTAGACTTGTAGTTAAATAACTGAATATTACTATGCCTTATCAGATTTGTTTTTTTTTTCTTCTGAGGTCAGTAAACCTAACTGTAGACCATAAAGTTGCCATCTACGAACAAGTACTGATCTATATATACATAGAAATGACTCCTGAATCCATATAACCTTGCAAGAATGTGTATCCTTGTAGAAAGGAAATGTTATAATAAAAAAGGGATAATATATACATAAAAGTTACGTCTACATTTAAAGCAGCAGTTTGATTACCATTCAATTATAATCATCTTCTATACAAGTAGAAAGTAAAAGACTAAAAACTTTTAGTTAACCTTTAAGAAAAGAAAGTTTTAAAGAAGCATTATTGGGACTTCCCTGGTGGTGCAGTGGTTAAGACTCTGTGCTTCCAGTGCAAGGGGCCCGGGTTCGATCCCTGCTCAGGGAACTAGATCCCACATGCATGCCGCAAGTAAGAGTTTGCATGCCACAACTAAGGAGCCTGCCTGCCGCAACTAAGACCCGACACAACCAAAGAAATAAATAAAATAAATATTAAAAAATAAAAGAAGCGGGCTTCCTTGGTGGCGCAGTGGTTGAGAATCTGCCTGCCAGTGCAGGGGACACGGGTTCGAGCCCTGGTCTGGGAGGATCCCGCGTGCCACGGAGCAACTGGGCCCGTGAGCCACAACTACTGAGCCCGCGTGTCTGGAGCCTGTGCTCCGCAACAAGAGAGGCCGCGACAGTGAGAGGCCCGCGCACCGCGATGAAGAGTGGCCCCCGCTCGCCGCAACTAGGGAAAGCCCTCGTACAGAAACGAAGACCCAACACAGCCAAATAAATAAATAAATAAAATAAATTAAAAATAAATAAATAAATACATAAATAAAAATAAAAGAAGCATCATCATAACTCATTTGTCGAACATTTTATTTTACAAAACATTCTCTTACTCATGGCCTCATTTTGGACACTTAATATGGACATAATTCCTTATTAACTAAAATTGAACCACTATATTATTTAAAACACCTTTCCTTTTTGTTTTTAAGGAGAAGCCTATGAGTTGGACAAAGTTAAAATCAGATGAGTTGTGAAATACAGTGCTCAATATTCCAAAGAAATATATAATTAAAGCTGATAAGATTAAAATCATTTTCCATTGTAGCTGTTCATATGCCGTATGTTAAGGAGTTCCCTATGTGGGAACACATAGTCTCAAAGAAGTATATATCTTATTACAACCCTCTTAAACTTTTCATTTAACAAGCAAACAAATAAAAAGGTGTCTGATGCTTGAATTAAAGGTCAATGAAACAGTGAAGGCCCATGGGTCAAGCACAAAGAAGTCCCAGTGAAGTTGAACTTCACTGGTCTGAGTCTAACTCGCCGTACATAACCATAGTTAGCATAAGCTTTCTACACAGTTGGTAGCAATCAGATACATATTTAATGTGGTTTCATTATATCCTATAAATGCTGGCAATAGAATAATCTCCCCGGGGTATTCGGTGAATAATAGAAAAGAGAAAATGATGAGCACATTTAGCACATGCACCCATAACCTCATGATAAAAGGCACCATTTCCCCCATACAGCACCTGTTGTCATAGCTGCTTTAATTACTTTTCATTGTAGTCAGCAGCTTGAAATATTTATCATGGAGCCTATAATTTCCCAAATCCAAAACTGAAATCTACCCAAGTGACTACAGGAACTGAAATTTTTCTCACTCCTCCTACTTCTGTGCTTAACTTGCAAAAAGCTCAAAAGCTCTAAACAAAATATCTTTGAGGGAAGCTTCATTCAGTTAGGAGTCCCGGTGCAGTACAAGATTACAATATGTTCACACAACATTCAACAGGCAGCGTATCATATCACATTTTGATTGAAATAAAGACAGAAATCATTTCATTATTAAATATTAAAACATTCAATGTGCTAAAATAAAAGATAAAGCAAATTTAAAGGTTTTTGTAAATAGGTACCAACTAAGAACATATTCAGTCAATATTTCTAGGATTTATCCTTCCCATCAGTTGAATATGAAATTAGGTTTGATTTTAGCACTCCTTCTCCAGTGAATTATTGGTTATAAATCCCATGCTTTGGCTATGTTCTTTTGATTGTGAAATATGTTGTGATCTAGAATAAAGACTTTTTTGCTGTCTTTATTAAAGATCTAAAGATTGTTTTGCAGTCTCTTTTAATCTTATTTACTTAATAAAAATGTATTTATATTTACATCTTACTTACTATAGTGTACTGCTGTAATGCTACACAAACATTAACTCATTTAATCCTAATAACAAGTCTATCAGGTAGCAACTGTTATTTTCTCTACTTTACAGCTGAAGAAATTGAAACACAAAGAGATCGAGAAATTTGCCTACAGTCACTGAGGCCAGTTAGTGGCAGATCAGGGACTCAAACTCAGATAGTTCAGCCCCAGAATCTGTGTTCTTACCTTCTACATACTACAAGCCAATTTAATTTCCCAGGAAGGTCCTTATGAATAGAAAAATAATTTCACATGAACTTCACTAATTCAGTTTGTGAGTAAGAAGACCAGTTCCAATGACTGGATTAGCATAATTCAGGGTCAAAAATATATTTTGCATAGCAACCAAGTAAATATTCATGTCCACACACTGACACAAACATAACCGATGTGAAAGTTTCACAAATTAAGATTACCTTACTACATACATATTGTACTTCATTTTGAAAATGCTGCTTATAGACCAAGTAATTTGCTTTCACAATGTGCTAATATAGTGGTTCTCATACCTAGTTACCCATTAAAATTGTCTGCGGAGATTTTAAAACTAAGGAATGTGTGAGCCCCACTCCAATCAATTAAATTAGAATCTCTGCTGAATAGCGTTTTAAAAGCTATACAGGCGATACCAAAAAACTGCCATGGTTGAGAATTTCTGCACTATTGAAGCCAATATATTTAATGTGAAACACATTGGAGTAGATGAAACTGACAAGATGTATTGTTATTATCTCTAGTTGAATACAGGACTTTTGATTATTTTCCATTAGCATCAGTTTTGTATGCTATAAAGACCTATTAACTTCTTGAAGAGGTGTTAAAATATTTTATTTTCACAAGTAGCTTAATATTCATTCTTTAACATTATTTATACTGTTACCACCTAACATAACCTTTCTTAATTAGTGGATTTTGAATCAACAAGGTCTTTTTATTTATTTATTTATTTTTGGCTGCATTGGGTCTTTGTTGCTGCACGCCGGCTTTCTCTAGCTGTGGTGAGCGAAGGCTTCTCTTCATTGCGGTGCGCGGGCTTCTCACTACGGTGACTTCTCTTGTTGTGGAGCACGGGCTCTAAGCGCATGAGCTCAGTAGTTGTGGCGCACGGGCTTAGTTGCTCTGTGACATGTGGGATCTTCCGGACCAGGGCTCGAACCCGTGTCCCCTGCATTGGCAGGTGGATTCTTAACCACTGCGCCACCAGGGAAGTCCCCAACAAGGTCTTATTTATTTAAAATATTTATCTATATGGCTGCACTGGGTCTTAGTTGCAGCATGCATGTGGGATCTAGTTCCCTGACCAGGGATCGAATCCGGGCCCCCTGCACAGGGAGCACGGAGTCTTAACGGCTGGACCACTGGCGAAGTCCCAACAAGGTCTTATTTTAAATGGGCGGTTAAATTACGGAACGAAAACAGTGGCTCTTTGACCAAGATTGAGTTAAGATGAATAATTGTTTAGTTCGACACAAAACATGTGGTCTGGTTAATTCTATGTCCATAATTCCCTCCTTTTATTCCATCCTTTCTCCCCCAAATCTTATGATGGTCTACAAGTGAAAAATTAATATTACAAACTAATTTAAAGTTTAGCGTTTGCACAATGAATTGCCTTGTTGAAAAAGTGCTGTGGCTACCAAGTTTGATGCACACATAACAACCTAGTTCTTCAAAGACAAGACCCGGGTCTGCTGCTGCACCTCACCTAACGTGCTGAAGTGGAGGGAAGCCACAGGCGCACGTGGAAAATCGCTAAAATGGGAGAGACCAGAGCAAGATTGAGTCAGACGTTTGCCAAAATGGTCCCAGTTGTGTTAACGTGATTTTATTTTCTGTTTTTGATGTCCTATCATTGGTCCTTTCTTATTGTTGTGGTTTTATGGTTTTCAACCTAAACTGGCAATACTTACATTTCTCTGGTCAGCATTCTTCTGTGTTCTCCACAGTGAATGACTGTCCAAATTTACAATTTCCATCAACTTTAAATTGACGGTGTAGCTTCACCTCCCCAGAGAAAACAATGGCCAACACTGGCCTCCGTTTTCAGCCTCCTCCATCTCAAAACTTCCCTCTTACCTCCCGGGTGTCCTCCCCCTTAAATCCCATTCGGTCCACTGTAGGCTCGTTTCCCTTTCTCTTAAAGTCATCCGTGACTTCTGACTTGCCAAGTTCAACATCCTATTTTCAGAGGAACCTCTCTTTTGCATAATGTAATATATCTTATTAATTTACAACTCTTCTAATTTCTAATTTTTATCAATTGTCTTAATCTGAGCTAAAAATTTCCTTCACCCAATCCACAAAGAAAGGGTTTGGTTAGCAAATTAGCAGTAAAAATACCACATCTGAGGACATTTTAAACCTACTTAATTACCACAAACTATTTGTACGACTTTAACACACAACTTTTTAAATTAAGATGAGTGCTGCCGATAATGCCTCAGAACACCAAAACAAGATCCTTTTCTGGAAGGATTTTTCTTTAGAAGGATTTTATTAGCATTATTACAAACTACTGTAAGTCCTTGAAAGTTAGAACACTACTTTTCTTCTAAGTATTTCTTTAATTTATTATGGGCCTTGCCTGTAATTAGTCCATGTCAGTGATGTTTACCCGCATTTATAAATGTCAAGCTTTTAGACAGAACCACTTGGTATTTAAAGAATTATTCCAAGTAGGAATAACTTTATTTTATGTTTCTTCTCTAGCCTACATGGTGAAAAATAGTGACATCCTTCAGAGGAGCCATCTTACTTGTATTGCCCAAATGTGTGTGAACTTTTTGTGTCAGTTACACTGCCCTGAACAGGAGGGCTATAGCCAACTTCTTTCCTGACTGACAAGTCTAAACCACTTCCCCAAACTTGAATATACTTGGAGAAGGAAAAAAAAAAAAGGGAAAACACCAGGTGAGCCAGGCTGTTTTGTTTCCTATGTTTGCCAGGTTTGTGTGGATAGGGTGAGGTTCTCTTAAGTCAACAGAGTCTATGTTAAGGCAGCAAGAAGGTACATGTTGTGCTTCCTTCCACTATGAGTTTACACTCACACAATTCTCTTCTCTAATCCCAGAGTAGCTCTAAGCAAAACTGTAGACATGTGGGGCCTCTAGGTGTTATCTAACACCCTCTGAAACAGCTGGGAACACTTGGCAAGACGGCGGGGGACACCCAGAGATTTCTGCTTTCTTCCTACCAGCCCCTGTAGTCACGTGTGGTTCTCACCACCCCGATCGCTGCCCTTTAGATCACTGCCTCTATTCATGTATATGTTTGGAGATTTTCCTTTGCTAGGAGCAGATTTCTGCATTCACCTCACTTTTATGATGGAGCTGATGAAGATATGCAAACCTGGGAGACATCTGGTATTTGATGTTCCATTCTGCAAACCAAGACTAGGAATATATAGGAGCGCAGAACAACTATACAAATGATGTTGGCTTTACTGCTTTAGCAGATAATGTAATAGACATAGGAGAGTGATACATTCTTTTAGTGGCACTTTGATATCAGCAACAGTATAACTGCAAATTGACTATTAGTTTTATTCTATTTCTCCCACTTTGTAGTGGTTTCAGTTACTTTACTTTGGCTTGTTTTGGTTTGGATTTTAACCTCAGATTAAGCCACATGAAAGAAGGAAGCTTGAAACTCCGTAACGTAAATTAGAGTTCTTCAACACTATTGACATTTTGGACTGAATTGCCAAAAGTCCCCAGGGGGCAAAATTGCACCAGTTGAGGACCACTGATCAAAGTCATACAGAAATCAATAGTATTGAAGAATAATCACTTCCCCCCAGGTTCCTTCAAAATCAAAGTTGCTATCAAAAACTATTTAGGAAAGTAATTCAGTATGTACAATATTTAGGTTATTTTATTTTGCATGTATTACATCATCATTATAAATGAAACTCAACTTTTCTATGTCAGTGTTGACCGCTTGAATAACGCCCGCCCCCAAAGACAGGAGGCACTTTGCACAGGTCCCAGCAAAGCAGTCTGAGATGGGGCATGTGACTATGACTGCTACTGTGGATTACGATGGTTACGATAATTTTAGCAAATTCAGGATAGAATAGTCTACATGATTACAACTATCAATAATATTATGCCCATTACTGGGCCTACCATTTTATATTTTGACATTACAACTTTGAAATCAGCTGTGTATACTCTGAGACTAGGTAAATATCAGCTAAGGTGCACTGTGGCTTAATTTTCATGTACTTGTTATTCTGAGTTTTAAAAAGGTGTGAGTTTAGCTCAGAGCTTTGGCCTCAGTGAAGCATTGCCTTATTAGTAACACTAGCAAATTTAATAAATAATGCCCCAAATGTACAAGGACTAAAACACGAGTTTACTTATTGCTCATATAAAACCCAAAATAGATATTCCTAATTGGTAATTGATCTCCTTCATGTGATGTTCCAGTTCCTTCCACCATGTGGCTTTGCCATATTTAACATATGCCTTCTAAAGTCACTCTGTTGTTTTACAGCAAACAAAAGGAAGAGGAAAGAACATGGAAAGTCACACAGGTTGGTTTTTATGGGCCTGCTGTATAAAATGAAGGGATGGCAGTTGAAGACTCAGATAAGGTGCCAGCTTAAGGGACATATGTTGAAGGATTTGGACTCTGCCCTCCAGGGTGCATATATGCATTGAACCAATGGCTGATAAACGATGCTGTGTCCCCAAGAGCTGCAATATACAAATCTGGAAAACCAAGATGTAGAATTACGATTTACCAGGGTTTCTCTTGACACTTCCATACTCAATGGCTGCTTCAAGTGGGCAATAGCAGACTTCTCGTGCCAGAATACCAGCAAGCAGAGAATAGCATAACCAACGTGGATTGCCGTGAGGAGCTCAGAGGAAGCGCTGTGGGCTCTCTTCATCCTTCCGTGACCAGATAGCTGTGAGTGGACAAAAGCAGAAACTCTGGTCCTTAAGAAAAAGTAACCAAGGGCTCAAAACACTTGAAGTTGGAGGTCACTCCACTGCAAGCAATCCAGGCTGCTAAAGTGCTATCTGAAAAGAGAGAAATCTAGAATTTCTATGATGATGTAATACATGCAAAATAATGATGATGTAATACATGCAAAATAAATTTCTTGGTGCAGGAAGAAGATATTTGGTTATAATTACAACTCTGGGACAAACTGCAAGAGATGAATTGTAGCTTGGTTTGTTAATATTCTGGGAAATTGCATCTGGCCACTAGCTTGAAGAATTGGATTTGCATGCTTTTCCTCTCAGGAAAGGGATGGACTGTACCAATTCCATTTAATGACTACTCCAGATTCACACATATGCCTTTTCCAGTCAGAATGGCTGAAGCAGCTGCTTGTGTGTCATTGAGCCCATCTGCTGCTATTGCTATTGCCACTGCTTCAGACTGAGATGCAGGGCCACCTAATGGAGAGAGAACACCACGGCTGTGCACAGGCCTGCCCAGACCGTGGGGCCTCTGGTTCCCCTAGCAAGTGCCTGCAAAAGTCAGGTGATGCAACCAGAAGCACATGGTAGTTAATGCCCCATGGGGGACACTTTGCCCAATGGGAGACAGGGGATAGAAAGGAGTGCTTCCTCTCCCAGAACAGTGCTCAGTCTAGCATTAGTTTTGCATGGCCTCTCTGACAGTGTCCAGTGGGACAAGCAATTACTGGGCTGTAAAGAAGCTGTAGCATTCAGCTTTCTCTTCCACTTTCTTCTTCCCTTTTTTATTTGTCCTTTCCCACCTCTCAAACTTCTCCCTTTCTTTCTCATTTCTTCCTCTCCCATTCCCTGCCCTTTCCCCTCTTCTTCTTCTCTTTCTAAACAATTCGATCCAAAACTCATTATTTGGGGCTGAGCAAGATATGTGTCTACACTAGGAGGTGTGGGGATAGATTGAGGAGAAAGAAGCAAATCCACGATGGCCCAGAGTGGAGTGTGGTACCCGGAAGTGGAGCCCTGGAGCCAAGCAAAGTGAGGAGACCACCCATGAGGAGGTGGGGGAAAGCAGCAGCAAGTAAGATTGTCTCCATATGAGTAGACTGCTCAAATAAAGATGATGGGAGCCATGTTTCTCACTGTCAGAGAGGGGAGTCACAAATAGAGAAAGGGAGAAAACCAGATTAAGTCCCATGGTGTTCGACTGAAATTAGAAATATAGGGGTGAAATCATGACTTTGAAGCTATATAGATAGATACAGAAATAAATATAGATGTGAACATGTATATGTATATGTGTGTGTGTGTGTGTCTGTGTGTTCTCTAGCTCTGGCCACTGAGAGAGTCTAGGAGTTGAAACCCTCAAATAGCAATACAGACAATTAGGGCCCACACACTGCTTTTTAAATATCACTCTTCACTATAAGGAATCAGCCCTCTTCGCAAGAATGGCTGGTTTCAAGGCTGGGGCTGAGAAAAAACGAGATGAACCTAGAACATCTTATTCTGCCAAAAAGTGAGAAAGTTCTTAAAAGTGATGATGTTTCACCAAGACACAGAAGCCAGCTTGAAGGCATAAACATAACACAGGCCAAATCTAGCACAATTTTAGCAACAAAATGAATAACAGTAATGAATTATAACCCACTGAATAAAACACATTCATGAGTCCATAATGATATATCAATGAAACATTTTCAATTTGATGAGGAACATTATCTCAAAGTAACTCATGACAGAATATTTATTAATTACAGAGTAAACAGTGGAGAAGCCTGATAGTCACCACCTGATCAGGTGATCAAAGTTAACCTCACCAATAATGGAAAAAAATCAGAATCGTGCACCACTTGATAGGATGCAATGAGAAGAACACAGAATCAATTCTGTGATATTCCTACCAAAGATGTAGAACCTGAATGTAATCATGAGGAAACATCAGACACAGATTAAGGGAACTTCTACAAGATGACTGGCCTGTAATCTTCAAAAATGTTATGGTCTTGAAAATCAAGGAAAGACTGGGGAATTCGACTGCAAACTGAAAGAGGATAAAGAGACATGGCAACTAACAGCAACATGAGATGATAGACTGGATCCTTTTGCTATAAAAGATATACCAACTGGCACAACTGGCATAACTGAATGGAGTCTTGGGATTAGATGACAGCAACGCATCTGGAATGATTTTCTTGGTTTTGACGTTTATGTTATGGTTATGAAGGAGATTGTCAGAAATACACACTAAAGCACGTAAGGGTAATGGGCATTATGTTGGCAATTTACTCTCAACTAATGGGGGGGGGGGAGTCCCTTATTCCAGTCTTGCAAATTTTCTGTTACTTTGAAATTGGTTCCAAATTAAGAAGAGGCAGAATAGCAGAAGCAGCAGAATCTGTGGCAGGGCTAACAGTCCCCTCTGCATTTGCTCTCCCTTCCTTCCTGACTCACCCTCTTTTCCCTTTCTCCTGCTTCCTTCAGGCTCTGTAGTCTAGGGAACCCTTTCTAAGTTACTGGGCAATTCACAGAATCTACACTGGCTACCAGACCTATGGAATGTGAAGTGTTATAATAGAAAGTCCAGTTGGAAGCCTCTGTATCTACATATTTGTACCAAAATAGAAATTCATAGAAATATCTTATATCTGGTGAACCGCCATGAGACAACAAAGTGACATTGCAATCAGATATACCCATCATAAATGTGGGGATATCTAATCCACAAAGCCATAAAGGTAGACATGCACAGTAATATATCCTCTTCAGTGGTAGTGATACATGAAAGAAGGGACTTGCACAGATCCTGGAGACACAATTAGGCTTCATAAGCAGATGCTCACACTACCAGAACTTCCATTCCTGGTACACTGTTATTTCTCCTTTAATCCACACCTATGGTCTTATGAGACTTCATCATGACCAGCTGATAAGGAAGAAATAGGTTAAACTATGGGTTATGAATGGTTTTATATGATTTGAAGATACATACTAGAAGCAGGAAGCCCTGAAGTACATAGGGAAAGAAATACTTCTGATGAGAAGAAATTTTCAGGGTTACATTTGGCTGTCCACCCTACCTAGGAGAGTTGGCTAGAGTTATACATCCACATTAGTTCATTGACCGTGGTGGATGGTTTCATCAGATGATCAGGGACTTGGAAAGGATGATACTGGGGGACTAAGGAAAAGGAGATCCAAGGAATAGTTAAGTGTAGGGACTTCTCAAAATTGGCACAGTAGAGATTGGTTCAAGAGGGTGGAGTAGAAGGACATGCTCTCACTCCCTCTTGCAAAAGCACCGAGATCACAACTAACTGCTGAGCAATCATTAACAGGAAGACACTGGAACTCACCAAAAAAGATACCCCACATCCAAAGACAAAGGAGAAGCCACAATGAGATGGTAGGAGGGGCGCAATCACAATAAAATCAAATCCCATAACCAATGGGTGGGTGACCCACAAACTGGAGAACACTTATACCACAGTAGTCCACACACTGGACTGAAGGTTCTGAGCCCCATGTCAGGCTTCCCAACCTGGGGGTCCGGCAATGGGAGGAGGAATTCCTAGAGAATCAGACTTTGAAGGCTAGTGGGATTTGATTGGGGGACTTCGACAGGACTGGGGGAAACAGAGACTTCACTCTTGGAGGGCAGACACAAAGTAGTGTGCATATCGGGACCCAGGGGAGGGAGCAGTGACCCCATAGGAGACTGAACCAGACCTACCTGCTAGTGTTGGAGGGTCTCTGGCAGAGGCTGGGGGTGGCGGTGTCTCACCGTGAGGACAAGGACACTGGCAGCAGGAGTTCTGGGAAGTACTCCTTGACATGAGCCCTCCCAGAGTCTGTCATTAGCCCCACCAAAGAGCCCAGGTAGGCTCCAGTGTTGGGTCGCCTCAGGCCAAACAACCAACAGGGAGGGAACCCAGCCCCACCCATCAGCAGACAAGTGGATTAAAGTTTCAGTGAGCTCTGCCCACCACAGCAACAGCCAGCTCTACCCACCACCAGTCCCTCCCAACAGGAAACTTGCACAAGCCTCTTAGATAGCCTCATCCAGCAGAGGGCAGACAGCAGAAGCAAGAAGAGCTACAATCCTGCAGCCTGTGGAACAAAAACCACATTCACAGAAAGACAGACAAGATGAAAAGGCAAAGGGCTATGTACCAGATGAAGGAACAAGATAAAACCCCAGAAAAACAACTAAATGAAGTGGAGATAGGCAACCTTCCACAAAAAGAATTCAGAAAAATGATAGTGAAGATGATCTAGGACCTCGGAAAAAGAATGGAGGCAAAGATCGATAAGATGCAAGAAATGTTTAACAAAGACCTAGAATAATTAAAGAACAAACAAACAGAGATGAACAATACAATAACTGAAATGAAAAATACACTAGAAGGAAGCAATAGCAGAATAACTGAGGCAGAAGAACAGATAAGTGACCTGGAAGACAGAATGGTGGAACAGAATAAAGAAAAAAGAATGAAAAGAAATGAAGACAGCCTAAGAGACCTCTGGGACAACATTAAACGCAACAACATTCGCATTATAGGGGTCCCAGAAGGAGAGGAGAAAGAGAAAGGACCCGAGAAAATATTTGAAGAGATTATAGTCAAAAACTTCCCTAACATGGGAAAGGAAATAACCACCTAAGTCCAGGAAGCACAGAGAGTCCCATACAGGATAAACCCAAGGAGAAACACACCAAGACACATAGCAATCAAATTGGTAAAAATTAAAGACAAAGAAAAATTACTGAAAGCACCAAGGGAAAAACGACAAATAACATACAAGGGAACTCCCATAAGGTTAACAGCTGATTTCTCAGTAGAAACTCTACAAGCCAGAAGGGAATGGCATGACATATTTAAAGTGATGAAAGGGAAGAACCTACAACCAAGATTACTCTACCAGGCAAGGATCTCATTCAGATTCGATGGAGAAATCAAAAGCTTTGCAGACAAGCAAAAGCTAAGAGAATTCAGCACCACCAAACCAGCTCTACAACAAATGCTAAAGGAACTTCTCTAAGTGGGAAACACAAGAGAAGAAAAGGACCTACAAAAACAAACCCAAAACAATTAAGTAAATGGTAATAGGAACATACATATCAATAATTACCTTTTACATGAATGGATTAAATGCTTCAACCAAAAGACACAGGCTTGCTGAATGGACAGAAAAACAAGACCCATATATATGCTGTCTACAAGAGACCCACTTCAGACCTAGGGACACATACAGACTGAAAGTGAGGGGATGGAATAAGATATTCCATGCAAATGGAAATCAAAAGAAAGCTGGAGTAGCTATACTCATATCAGATAAAATAGACTTTAAAATAAAGAATGTTACAAGAGACAAGGAAGGACACTACATAATGATCCAGGGATCAATCCAAGAAGAAGATATAACAATTATAAATATATATGCACCCAACATAGGAGCACCTCAATACATAAGGCAAGTGCTAACAGCTATAAAAGAGGAAATCGACAGTAACACAATAATAGTGGGGGACTTTAACACCTCACTTACACCAATGGACAGATCATCCAGACAGAAAATTAATAAGGAACACAAGCTTTAAATGACACAATAGAGCAGATAGGTTTCATTGATATTTATAGGGCATTCCATCCAAAAACAGCAGATTACACTTTCTTCTCAAGTGTGCATGGAACATTCTCCAGGATAGAGCACATCTTGGGTCACAAATCAAGCCTCAGTAAATTTAAGAAAATTGAAATCATATCAAGCATCTTTTCTGACCACAATGCTATGAGATTAGAAATGAATTACAGGGAAAAAAACGTAAAAAACACAAACACATGGAGGCTAAACAATACGTTACTAAATAACCAAGAGATCACTGAAGAAATCAAAGAGGAGATCAAAAAATACCTAGAGACAAATGACAATGAAAACACGACGATCCAAAACCTATGGGATGCAGCAAAAGCAGTTCTAAGAAGGAAGCTTATAGCAATACAAGCCTACTTCAAGAAACAAGAAAAATCTCAAATAAACAATCTAACCTTACACCTAAAGGAACTAGAGAAAGAAGAACAAACAAAACCCGAAGTTAGCACAAGGAAAGAAATCATAAAGATCAGAGCAGAAATAAATGAAATAGAAACAAAGAAAACAATAGCAAAGATCAATAAAACTAAAAGCTGGTTCTGTGAGACGATAAACAAAATTGATAAACCATTAGCCAGACTCATCAAGAAAGAGAGGGAGAGGACTCAATAAAATTAGAAATGAAAAAGGAGAAGTTACAACAGACACCTCAGAAATACAAAGCATCTTAAGAGACTACTACAAGCAACTCTATGCCAATAAAATGGACAATCTGGAAGAAATGGACAAATTCTTAGGACGGTATAACCTTCCAAGCCTGAAACAGGAAGAAATAGAAAGTATGAACAGACCAATCACAAGTAATGAAATTGAAACGGTGATTAAAAATCTTCCAACAAACACAAGTCCAGGACCAGATGGCTTCACAGGTGAATTCTATCAAACATTTAGAGAAGAGCTAACACCCATCCTTCTCAAACTCTTCCAAAAAATTGCAGAGGAAGGAACACTCCCAAACTCATTCTATGAAGCCACCATCACCCTGATACCAAAACCAGACAAAGATGTCATAAAAAGAGAAAACTACATACCAATATCACTGATGAATACAGATGCAAAAATCCTCAACAAAATACTAGCAAACAGAATCCAAAAACACATTAAAAGGATCATACACTATGATCAAGTGGGATTTATCCCAGGGATGTAAGGATTCTTCAATATATGCAAATCAATCAATGTGATACACCATATTAACAAATTGAAGAATAAAAACCATATGATCATCTCAATAGATGCAGAAAAAGCTTTTGACAAAATTCAACACCCATTTATGATAAAAACTCTCCAGAAAGTGGGCATAGAGGGAACCTACCTCAACATAATAAAGGTCATATATGACAAACCCACAGCAAACATCATTCTCAATGGTGAAAAACTGAAAGCATTTCCTCTAAGATCAGGAACGAGACAAGGATGTCCACTCTCACCACTATTATTCAACATAGTTTTGGAAGTCCTAGCCATGGCAATCAGAGAAGAAAAAGAAATAAAAGGAATACAGATTGGAAAAGAAGAAGTAAAACTGTCACTGCTTGCAGATGACATGATACTATACATAGAGAATCCTAAAGATGCCACCAGAAAACTACTAGAGCTAATCAATGAATCTCGTAAAGTTGCAGGATACAAAATTAATGCACAGAAAATCTCTTGCGTTCCTATACACTAATGATGAAAAATCTGTAAGAGAAATTAAGGAAACACTCCCATTTACCATTGCAACAAAAAGAATAAAATACCTAGGAAAAAAACTACCTGGGGAAACAAAAGACCTGTATGCAGAAAACTATAAGACACTGATGAAAGAAATTAAAGATGATACAAACAGATGGAGAGATATACCATGCTCTTGGATTGGAAGAATCAATATTGTGAAAATGACTCTACTACCCAAAGCAATCTACAGATTCAATGCAATCCATATCAAATTACCAATGGCATTTTTTACAGAACTAGAACAAAAATCTTAAAATTTGTATGGAGACACAAAAGACTCCGAATAGCCAAAGCAGTCTTGAGGGAAAAAATGGAGCTAGAGGAATCAGACTCCCTGACTTCAGACTATACTACAAAGCTACAGTAATCAAGACAATATGGTACTGGCACAAAAACAGAAACATAGATCAATGGAACAGGATAGAAAGCCCAGAGATAAACCCACACACTTACGGTCAACTAATCTATGACAAAGGAGGCAAGGATATACAATGGAGAAATGACAGTCTCTTCAATAAGTGGTGCTGGGAAAACTGGACAGCTACATGTAAAAGAATGACATTAGAACACTCCCTAACACCATACACAAAAATAAACTCAAAATGGATTAGAGACCTAAATGTAAGACTGGACACTATCAAACTCTTAGAGGAAAACATAGGAAGAACACTCTGACATAAATCACGGTAAGATCTTTTTTGATTCACCTCCTAGAGTAATGGAAATAAAAACAAAAATAAACAAGTGGGATCTAATGAAACTTAAAAGCTTTTGCAAAGCAAAGGAAACTACAAACAAGACGAAAAGACAGCCTTCAGAATGGGAGAAAATATTTGCAAACGAATCAAGAGACAAAGGATTAATCTCCAAAATATATAAACAGCTCATGCAGCTCAATATTAAAAAAACAAACAACCCAATCCAAAAATGGGCAAAAGACCTAAAGAGACATTTCTCCAAAGAAGACATACAGATGGCCAAGAAGCACATGAAAAGCTGCTCAACATCACTAATTATTAGAGAAATGCAAATCAAAACAGCAATGAGGTATCACCTCACACCAGTTAGAATGGGCATCATCAGAAAATCTACGAACAACAAATGCTGGAGAGGATGTGGAGAAAAGCGAACCCTCTTGCACTGTTGGTGGGAATGTAAGTTGATACAGCCACTATGGAGAACAGTATGGAGGTTCCTTAAAAAACTAAAAATGGAATTACCATATGACCCAACAATCCCACTACTGGGCATATACCAGAGAAAACCATAATTCAAAAAGACACATGCACCGCAGTGTTCACTGCAGCACTATTTACGATAGCCAGGTCATGGAAGCAACCTAAATGCCCATTGACAGACAAATGCATAAAGAAGAAGTGGTACATATATACAATGGAATATTACTCAGCCATAAAAAGGAACGAAATTGGGTCATTTGTAGAGACGTGGATGAATCTAGAGACTGTCATACAGAGTGAAGTAAGTCAGAAAGAGAAAAACAAATACCATATGCTAACACATATATATGGAATCTAAGAAAAAAAAAAAAAGTCATGAAGAACCTAGGGGCAGGATGGGAATAAAGATGCAGATCTACTAGAGAATGGACTTGAGGACAGTGGGAGGGGGAAGGGTAAGCTGGGACAAAGTGAGAGAGTGGCATGGACATATATACACTACCAAATGTAAAACCGATAGCTAGTGGGAAGCAGCCGCATAGCACAGGGAGATCAGCTCGGTGCTTTGTGACCACCTAGAGGGGTGGGATAGGGAGGGTGGGAGGGAGGGAGATGCAAGAGGGAAGAGATATGGGGATATATGTATATGTATAGCTGATTTACTTTGTTACAAAGCAGAAACTAACATACCATTGTAAAGCAATTATACTCCCATAAAGATGTTTTAAAAAAAAATTGACTCAGAAAGAAGTATGATATCTGAATATATCTATATTCAGAGATTAAATAAGTAATTTTAAAACTTCCTATAAAGAAAAGCCTGACTCAGATAGCTTCACTGGTGAATTCTACCAACACTTAAGGAAGAATTAATACAAATACTTCACAAGTCTTCCAAAACATAGAAGAGGAGGGAATACTTCTGAACTCATTCTATGTTGCCAGTATTACCCTGATACCAAAACCAGGCCAAGACATCACAAGAAAAGAAAACTACAGACCAATACCTGTTATGAATATAGATGCAAAAATGCTTAATAAAAAAAAGCTAGAAAACTGAATCCAGCAACATATAAGAAGTATTACACACCATGACCAAGTGGATTTATCTTAGCAATGCAAAGTTAGCTTAACATACAAAAGTCAATCAAGGTAGTATACTGTAATACCAGAATAAAGGACAAGAACCACATGCTCACCTTTATTGGTGGAGCAAATACATTTGACAAAATCCAAGACCCATTCATGATAAAAACTCTCAGAAAACTAAGAACAGAAAGAAACTTCCTCAACCTAATAAAGGGCATCTATGAAATACTTCTAGCTAACATCACATTTACTGGTGAAAGACTAGAATACTTTCCCCTAAGATCAGGAAAAAGACAAGGATATTCACTTTCATCACTTCTATTCAACATTTTACTGGCGGTTCTATCCAATTAGACAATTGGATTGAATTGCAATTCTATCCAATTGTTTTTCTTGCAATTAGGCAAGAAAAACAAATAAAAGTCATCCAGATTGAAAAGGAAGAAGTAAAACTATATCAGCTTGCAAATGACATCATCCTGTATATAGAAAATTCTAAGAAAGCCATGAAAAATAAACAAAAAAAACCCTCTTAGAACCATTAGATGAGTTCAGCAAGGTCTTTTTGACAAGTGGTGCTGAAACAATTAGGTAGCCACTTGCAAAAGAATAAAATTGTATCCTTACCTCACATCATATACAAAAATTAACTAAAGTGGGTCAAAGACCTAAATGTAAGAGCTAAAACTCTTAGAAGAAAACATAGGGGTAAAACTTCATGACCTTGGATTTGGCAAAGAATTGTTAGATATGACACTAAAAGTATAAGCAACTAAGTTAAAGATAGATAAATTGGACATCAACAAAATGAAACTTTTGTGTTTCAAGGAACATCACCAAGAAAGTGAAAAGACAGCCAACAGAATGATAGAAAATATTTGTAAATCAGATAACTGATAAGGGACTTGTACTCAAAATATATAAAGAACTCTTACAATTCAATGATAAAAAGACATTTTAAAATGGACAAAAGATTTGAATAGATATTTCTTCAAGGAATATATACAAATATCTGATAAGCACACAAAAAGATTCTGGGCATCATTAGTCATCAGGGAAATGCAAATCAATACCACAATAAGATATTACTTCCCACATACTAGGATGGCTAGAATCAAAATGTCCAATAATAACAAGTTTTGATGAGGAATGGAAAAGTCAGAACCCTCATACCCTACTTGTGGGAATGTAAAATGGTACAGCTGCTTTGAAATACATTCTGGCAGTTCCTCAAATGATTAAACATAGAGATGCTATATGACCAGCAATTTTACTTCGAAGTATATACCCAAGAAAATGAAGATATATGTTCACACAGAAACTTGTATATGAGTGTTTATAGCAGCATTTTTCAGAATAGTTAAAAGATGGAAACAACCCAAATGTCTGTCAACTGATGAATGGATGAACAAAACGCGGTATCTCCATACAATGGAATATTATTTGGCCACGAAAAGGACTGAAGTACTGATACACACCAGATCATAAATGAACCTTGAAAATATTACGCTAAGTGAAAGAAGTCAGTCATAGAACACTGTATATTATTTGGTTACATTCATATGAATGGACGATTTATGTTTTGATAAATGTTGCCTAATTTCCATCCATATTGTTCGTGGTAAAAAACCCAACCACAGACCTATTTCCCTCTCTCCTGCAAAATCTGGATATAACATTTAAATTTTTGCCAGTCTGGTGAACAAAAGACGGAATTCACATTGTTTCCATTGCACGTTTTTACTCTTTAGTGAGGTAGAATTTATTTCCCTGTGTCTATTTTCTTAGTTGTAAAAGAGCTATTCTTGTTGTTCATCCACTTTGCTGTTAGAATTCTTTGGCCAAATGTTTTTAGCTACAAGTAACAAAAACCCTCCTGAGCCCCAGATTAAAGATGGAAAAGAATTTATAGAAAGGATTCCACTTGGCTTATGGGCCCTGAAGGCAGGAAACGCATCCTGGTCTCCCAGATCTTGAACAAGTGTCTCCATCTGTATCTGACATCCACCTTCTTTCCCCTGAGAAAAAAAAAAAAAAGAAGACTACTTGCCTGGCATCATGTATGTTTTCTTCTCTTACTCAAAGATCATTCATAACAGTTCTTCAATCTAGGAAGAAATCTGTCCAGGCCAGCATAGTTAGGTGTATTCCGAGCATTATCTTTCTTTATGGCAGCCTCTTCACCTAACATGGCTTTATTTCTCCTATTCCCATCCTCTCCTCTTAATGAGATACAAATATGAAACAGAAAGTAAAAAGAATTGTAAAAGTTGGAGGTAATTTTAAAGATCATGTAGGCAGATACAAATATAAAATAGGAGGTGAATAGAATTATAAAACTGTAGAGCTGGATGGAATTTAAAGATCAGGCAGCCCACTCCCCAAATTTCCATGATAAAGAAACTCAGGCTTAAGAGGCTAAATGATTGGCTCAAGCTTTCATTCCAAGTAAGTGAGCAGATGCAAGCCCTCAATTCCTCTGCTTTCTAAGTCCTGTTCCCTTTTCCAAATGCCCTAGGACTTCTGATTATATGTATATCAATCTATTCAGATTTCTTATTTAACAGGTGGTATTCAATAAAACTGGCACAAACTATCTGAATATATGTAACTCCTCATTACATAGAACTGTATGCTTAATCTCATTTTCTATTTATATCAATGAATATATACCTGTATAACTATGAAAATTAGAGCTTATTTATCAGCCTAAGATCTAAAAAAAAAAAATTATCTCTGGAAGACTGTGAGTTTTTATGTTTCTTAATCTCATTTCACAATTATAATCATTCAGTGATTTTTACAGCTGGAATTAAAATTCACCATACAATTATTTAATTGAAATAATGTAATAAAATTCCTTGTGTGACTTATCACACATAAATCAATTGTCCCAATTACTCAGTTTTACTTCATCTCACAATTTTTTGCATGTACTTGTTAATAGCTGTGCTAGCCATCTGGAATGCCTAGAACATTGCTGCAGGGGATGACACCGACAGCAACTGTAGCTTGGTGGTATAAAACACACCTAGTGATTTGAGTTCTTAAATTTCAGCAGTTAAATCTCACATCAACAAAGATGATTTTCTTCTGAAAAAATTTTCATACTCTAATAATATTGAGTTTTGTGACATGGATAGTGAAATAGAACAGCAAGTCAACTTCACAGTTGTAATTAATGTATCTTCAATTTGGGGAAAACCACTCTCACCATTTTGATTAAAGAAATATACTGAGGGCTTCCCTGGTGGCGCAGTGGTTGAGAATCTGCCCGCCAATGCAGGAGACACGGGTTCAAGCCCTGGTCTGGGAAGATCCCACATGCCACGGAGAAACTAGGCCCGTGAGCCACAACTACTGAGCCTGCGCGTCTGGAGCCTGTGCTCCGCAACAAGAGAGGCCGCGACAGTGAGAGGCCCGTGCACCACAATGAAGAGTGGCCCCCGCTCGCCGCAACTAGAGAAAGCCCTCGCACAGAAATGAAGACCCAAAACAGCCAAAAATAAATAACTAAATAAATAAATTTATAAAAAAAAAAGAAATATACTGATATTTCACAATATATTTATTAAAATAATATCACACATTCTCATGGATTTAGATTTAAATTGCTTATTTGGATGAAAAGATGAGCACTTTAGATATCCACAGGCCATCTTTTTTTCCAGTAAATTTTGTGGTTGTCATAGAAAAATTATCAAAATTGTCCCATGTGTCATAAAATTTAACAAAAATCTACACTGAACACTCTTACTGTTATGTATAAATTACCTGTGCATAGTGTATTCCAGCAGGCAACTAACCACCTGAGGCTTATGAAGACCTTTATTTATATTTTGTATTACCTATATTTTCTATCACCCAAATAAAAAGTTGTGTTTTCATAAAATACCATTTGCTTATAATTTACGAGGTTTCACTGCAGCCTCTATGCACTTTGAGTGTTTGAATGAAGGTTTGAGCCTCAAATATAAACTTGGGATACATGTAGGCATTTTTTTAAAATTGCCACTAGGAAATTAGACTTCTCCTAGATTCTTTCACAAAAATCGTAGGTCTTGTTGGGCTTCTCTGAGAGTGTGTTGATTTTCCAGCTATCCAAAATTGGACTTGTTCCCAATAAGTTCCTAGGTCTTTACCTGATGGTCTTGAGATACCTGACTTTGGTTTAGTTGCCCATGAACTAGGGTCGAAAAGCAGCAGGGGGTTGATAACCCTGGAAGTTCAGTCTAATGCTCTGCCATTATGGAATTTCTCTGACCTGCTTCGTGACAGTAGTCCAATCCTTCATGTACTCTCCTTTAATGTGTATGTTTTTAACAGATGGATCACTAAGCTTTTGATCTCTGAGGGCTAAACTGAGGCATGTAGAATCAAGATTATTTACTGTTATGTTATAGTGTAACTGATATCTTTAATGGATTGGCTAAGTGATATTATGCCCCAGCTTATGAGATCTATACTAAATTAGTGAAGATATTCATATATCATACATTTATGCAAGACATATATTCTGTCTTTCAAAGCACTACAAAGAAATGTAAAACATAAATTTGATGATATTAGTTGTCTTTCTCTTCATTGAGCATAAATGTGTAAGCCTATAATTGAAAAGGATTTTATTACAACAGTTCCACAAAGTCACATTACAGAAAAATGTTAAGTGCCTGTTTTAAAAGTCCAAAACAGTACCCAGTCAGATGTCTTTACCATTTGTAGTATTTTGAGGACCACGCATATAGAAAATGAAGTAGCAGGGATAAAATAGACTTTGCCAAGAGAGGAACTGAAATTTACACTTCCAAAGTACATTTTTTATGAATCAGAATACAATATTTTTGCCTTTGACTATTAAAAAATTTTATTTCTAACTTTTTTTGCTTCATTGCCATGCCTTTTTCATTCGAGATTTAAATTTAACCATAGGTTTTTTTCCCCACACAAATAGACATTTTAGGGCAAAGAATACACAGTGCTATAATCGGAAGATGAAATAAGTAGTGCACACTCTCTGATATAATGTCAGGCATGGTATTTTTATTCATAAAATAAATTCCTAGAGATTTGCTGGTTTGGAAACTTACTTCAAACGGTTGTAAAATGTCTGGAAGACAGAGAGTGCTATTCAAATGTTTGTGTGAATGTTTCAGACCTTGCCACACCTTAAGGAAGAGGGAGTTTTGGGAAAAGGGTGTTCTCCTTGTGTAGGTAAAAACGACTAATATACATTATGACTCACTCATTAGCAAATTGTTAGCAATTTATTCACAGAAATTTCCAGGCAAAGTATCTTGTAGAATTGCCCAGGAGACTCCTAGAGGAAGTAATAAGTATTATTTCCATGTCTACTTACAAGGTGGACTTAGTGAACTCAGGCCAAGAAGAGTATTTGTCTCTTGTAGTAACCATTCCAATGTAACAATTTACTGTTATGATCTCTTTTCCATTGTCTAATAAATGGCCTGTAGCAACAAAGGAAAGAAATATATATATAATATAGAAACTTTGATTTTTCTATACAAATTTGTATATTAAAATGATTCAAATTCTTAAGGTAGTGAAAAGTCCTAAAACTGTAATCAGTTATTGTCAATTTCAATCACCCAGAACACCTGTTGTTTATCTATTTATATATCACTCTCTGTGCTAGGCATCCTTCTAAGTGCTTTACAAATACTTATCTACTTATTCCTTAGAAAAACTCTGTAAGGTAAATTCTGGCTTTATTCCCATTTTAAAGGTAGAGAAACTGAGGCACACCAAGGTAAAGTAACTTTCTCAAAATACCCAGCTATTAATGGCAGAGCCCGATACTATTCAGGCCAGCTGACTTCAGAATCTGTGCTCTGAACCTCTTCCATGCGGCCTCTCCGGTTTTTTACCTTTCCTCTTCTGCTCCTCCCTGCATCTGAGAACATCAGATTCATTTATGAACAAGTGAGAATTTCTTTGTCAGAGAATGAAAGAAAATAGGGGAGGCGGGAGGGCACAAGATTGAAAGTCTAATAGAACAAGGCATGCATGCAAGGACTCTCCTCATTGTTGAATACTGAAAATGAAATCCCACTTGGGACACTTTGAATCACAGCCTCATGCTAATGTTTACTAGAGGTAATAAATATGTGATACAACTTCACACTTAGAAGTGAAGAAATCAGCATACCTACAAAGATGGGTGTGGTTCATAGGATGGAGCTATTCTCAAATATGGGACAAAGTGCTTGGGTTATATCACAGAAATGTGGGAAAGTGTCAGACTCTTTTGCCAGGATGCACATTGCCATAAACTAGAGACCAGAGATAGCATAAAATAGATTAAATGCAGTAACCATAAAATTAAGATAACAATACCAACCTATATCTCAGAGATATTGTCATAGTAATTAATAAAATGACTATAAGCAAGGGAAAGAAGTTCTAAATTGAAAAACAGATGTCTCCTGATAATAAAAAACAAAATTAATGCCTTCCCATTTAAGGAGGAGCCACAGCAAAAAAAATATTTTTTAATATACAGCTGTCACTTTACTGGCTGTTTTTTCTCTATATGCATTTCAAATGATATGAAGAATATTCATAAATGGACTAAAGTTACACTAATACAGCCATATATTCATGAACTGGGAAGATTAAGGTTTTGTGATTATAGCAAATGAATCTTTGAGCCTTAATCCAAAAGAAGGAATTCCTGGTAAAACTTATGACAGTTACTGGCCTAAATGAGTCCTAGAGACCTGAAAAAGTCTGTGCATCTCCAGAAATATTTACTGCAAAGAGAAGCATAGGAATGAGGGTCTGAAGTCCATTGAGTGTCCTCTACTACCTACTACAATAGGTTTAAAACCCTGCATCCTTGTCAGATGGAACCCACAATTTACTACTCTGGTGATCCATTAAACCTTAGAGAGTCACACATGGCATTCAGATGCTTGTATAAAACAAACTGATAAGCAACATGACAATAGGGAAAGTGTCCTTTGCAACTGATTTTATACAAGCTCTTCCTTGAGAGACAGGCCTGTCTGATTTTTTAGTTAAATTCTAAAGCCAGTTGGTGGAACTTCCCTGGTGGTGCAGTGGTTAAGACACCATGCTCCCAACGCAGGGGTCCCGGGTTTGGTCCCTGGTCAGGGAACTGGATCCTGCATGCTGCGACTAAGACCCGGTTCAGCCAAATAAATAAATAAATAAATAATAAAGCCAGTTGGGACAAGAACATTTATTCTAACAGTTATTAATCTTTCATGGGTGAGAATTATTTCTAAATTCTAAAATCTAGCACAGCTGATTTTGTAAATAAATAAATAATTTAATTTGCAAGTTTCATATAAATAATTATGTGAACTGAAGTTGATGCTGGCAAAAGAAGACCCACTCTTTACATATTCTGGGGTTTTCTTTTTGAGAATGACATCTTTTACCTTTTTCTTACCTTTTACTTTTGGCTTAAACAAAGGAGAAAGGATTTTCTACGGTGCAGCTCAGATCTCTTCCAATCAAACTTCTGCTTTAAGTGTCTTAACAAGAGATTTTAAAATGAGAAAGTTAGGTAGCAGTCTTAACAAATTTAATTATTCAGTTCAATTATTTATTAATCATTTATTATGTATATGATACACAGAGGCTATGCAGGATATGGCGAAGACAGAATACTTTGTGAGATTTCCAATTTAATGAGAGAGAAAATCAAATCCAAAGCTAAGTAATAGAATAATGTGTGTAGATTAAAATACCACTGGACCATACTAAGAGATTCCAACTGCAAGTGATTCATCTGTGCATTAAATTTGAGAATCTCTTTTCTGAGAAACTGAGATATCATGATACTTTCAGACTATGTCAGATCATTGATGTGGTTTGCTGATAGTTAAAACACTTTCCCAAAATGAGTATGGATTTGTTGCCATTAATAAGGTTACCCCCCTGCCCCATGGTGGTAAAATTTTTCTCAGGATAGAATTTCTAATAGGCTTGATGGGAACACAAGCCAGAGTAGAATTCACTATTATCCATAAATAATCTTCATGCCAGCAGTATCTGATTCAGTGTCAGATAAAGGGTTCAACAAGAATTTAGTGAAGAAAGATAACTGTATGAATGTGAGATGGTGAAGGCATCTTGATAGATATGTACCATAAAGACTGATTTGACCGAAAGGAAAAGAGAGGCCACAGCAGGTGGGAAAGAGTGTGGGCAAAGCATTGAAGATGGAACTGCCCAAGGGATATAGGTGGAAGTGTGCCATGGGACACAGGGGATGGGAGCAGGGAGGGATTAAGAATTAGAATTCACCAGGGACATAGAGAATAGACTACTGGTTGCCAAGGGGTAGGAGGGTGGGAGAGGGCTGGATTAGGAGTTTGCGATTAGCAGATGTAAACTGGTATATATAGAATGGGTAAACAACAAGGTCCTACTGTATAGCACAGCGAAATATATTCAATATCCTGTGATAAAACATAATGGAAAAGAATATGAAAAAGAATGTACATATATGTATAACTGAGTCACTTTGCTGTACAGAAGTAATTAACACGACATTGTAATTCAACTATACTTCAATAAAAAATAAAAGAAAAATTAGAATTTACTTACATCTGAGGAGCAGCATGACATTTACAATACATCCATATACATACACACATACTTACATATGTATAATGTCTTTATTTATATCTATAATGAAGAAACTAGACTAAATCATTGATTTGTCAATACATTAGGAATAAGTAGGGTGCCTGTTAAAATAATAGATTTCTAGGCCCTACCTCATAAGTGATAACTGCTGGGAATAGGGCCTGGGATCTTCAGTTTTATGAATTCTTTCCTGATTCTGTTGCTCTGGAATATTTGGGAATTCTTGGAACTTAATGAACTCTTCCAGCTTTAATATTTTAAGATTCTGTGTTTAGGGAGTCAAAAGCAGAATTCTGGAACTGCGCATTTGATACAATTTTGATGAGATTGAAAAAGGAGTTTGAGGCATGTTTGCAAAAAACCAAGCTAAAGAGGTTATATACATTCTGGATACTATAGAAAGCCAAACTCTGTTAGAAATTTTACCATTCTCAACATACATTTTTAATGTAAATATATAAATTCAGGTTGACTACTTCTTAAACTATGGAGAGAAAGAACATACGATAAAATTTTGTTGTTTGTTTATTTTGGATATTATTGGAATGAATTAATATTATTTGTCCAACCTGCATATATATATGATATTTTGTTATCTGCCATCTGAATTTTTTTAAATTATAAGTCAGTACATTGGGTGGTAAGTTTTTTTGAAGCCACTCAGCATGTATCTTCTACATAATACTGTATATGTATGTTTCCTAAAGAATTCTTAAGAAAAAAGTATATATAACAACAATACTTAGTGCCTCATAAACCATATTTTCCAAAGCTAGACATGATTTTGTCATGTCACTCAATTAAATGTGATTTAATTGAGTGCTGCCTTCAAATGGCATTCTCTACTGGATGTCATGGAGATATGCAAATGAAGTTAAAGACATTGCCCTCATTCTCAGAGAATTTACAATATAATAGGGGAACAAAATGCAGATGAAAAGATATAACAACACATGCAAAGATGACATGGAAATAGGTACAAATTAATGTAACAAAAAATCAATGCTAAGAGAAATGGAATAATGGAATGATCAGTGTAGAGTAGAACCATTCAAGTGGTCTTGATGAAGAAAATTTATTTTAAATTGATGTTTGATAAAGGCACAAATATGAATCAAGAGACAAACAGTGGAAAGGATATTCTATTCAGAAAGCATGGCAAGACCTCTGGAGAACAAAGGGTTAGAAGAAAGAGCAAGTAACTTAATATGATTGTTAAAAGATATAAAACTTGTGCCCAAATATAAAAATGTGATATATAATTCCCTTCGATTCTGTTTAGAATGAACCCTTAATCATCAAATCATATATTTTTCCATTTCATGTAGGATAAGGAGACCTGTTATTAAGGATTCTGTGGAACTTTAGGGTTTCAACCTTCACTGAAAACCAGTGGCTAAAGAATATTGAAATACTGGTAAAGTTTTTAAAAAAACAAGAAATGAAGTTTGACCTAAGAAGAACACTTTTAAAAGTGTGTCTACAATATCTTAAAAATACAACTGCATTGCTCTTGCTCTTACAGTTGGAGCATTGCAATGATCAATTCTAAAAGCACAGACAGCAGTTTTAAAAGGTTATTCCAAGAAAATTTCTGGAAATCGAATGCAAAGTATGGATATATTCTTGTCTATAATAATTTTTTATTTTACTATAGAAATTCACATTCATAGTTTAAAGATAAAATAGCACTGGAGACAGATGAAGATTTAATAATCTCATAAACACGTATCTCACCTCCACCCTCTTTTCTAATATACTTGTAATTGTTTGGTGAGATCAGTAGTCAGAGTTTACAGCATTGTGATTATGTAAACACTGTATACCGCCAAGTATACTACAATTATGTTGGTGTTTCATAAGATTATTTTCCCTAGTTAATACCTAACTTTTTTTTGATTGGCCTGTTATGTGCCTATCTCTAATTTTCCCCAAAGATTCAAACAGACCTAGCAAAATTTTTTCCAAGTTTTCTACTACTTCAAATTGTCTATCCAGGAGAGGTCAGTTCAGCTCCTCCATTCTCCTGCTCCACTCTAGACTGTCTGCTCTCTCCATCTTTACACAGCCATCATCCTAATAATTCCCTTCACAATGTCTTCCCCTCTTTTCACGGCTCCACCTCTTCCTTTTTCTTGATCTACTCCCTCATTTTAACATATCCTCCAATCAATTCCTAGGGGAAACAAGGTGAATGGGAGGTCACTTTTTGAAACACTGAGAATTTGAAAATATCTTTATCCTCACACTTAATTGAGTAAGAATTATTTTTTCTTTCAGTTGTAAGAGTATGGCTCTATTTTCTTCATGCTTCAGTTTTGTTCTTGAGGTAACTAATGTCATTCTTATTTCTGATCTTTTATTCATGACCTGTTTTACCTTCAGGAAGACTTTAGGATTTTTTTTTTCTTTATTCCTATTCTGAAAGTTTATGATGATATGCCATTATATGGATTTTCATTGTATTAGGCACTTTTCATGGGAAGAAATTCAAATTTCAGCACTTTAAGATATTTTCTCTAGGGTCATTCAGAGTTTTCTATACACATTACTTCAGAAATGCTAGGAATAAAGGAAGTGACTGAGGATTCCACATTTCAGTATGAAGATTTTCACTACATACCATGTTTTCATCCCTACCTCTCACCCCTGTACTCTTAAATGCCAGGTACCCCCTGATCCTGATTAAAACTCTCCTCTCCTGAGATATGAGAAAGGGTCTATGTTTATCCTTCACAGTACTTGACACCTTCAATTGATGAATCTCTCATAGGTTCTGCATGGTGATTAACTACATCAGTAGGCCCCCACTATAATCACTTAGATGGTAACCCAACTAATTCAGTTCTCATTCCTCTATCTAATGTCCAGCTTCAAAAAATTTATTGAAATCTCCCTTATGTTATTGTCCCATCTCCAATTCTTTAAGAAACACAGAAAAAAGAAGGAAATGGCCAAAAATAGCTAGATAATCTATAATACTTATCTCGTTCTTCTTGTGGTTTAAGAAGTTAAGTTGTAGCCCTTAGATTTTTGTGTCTTTATTAGTTCCCGAGTATGAAAGCTATTCTGAATCACAGAATTATACAACTAGAAGAGGTCTTGGAAATTAATTTTACAGATGAGTTAATGGCAGAAGCAGAAAGAGAATATTAGTTTCAGGACTCTCATTAATAGCATTATGTATATTAGCATAGAATATTTCCCTAAGTAAAATGAAGAAATGCATTGGACATGGTTCCAAGATAACTGAGAAATGTAATTGCCTAAGAAGAATTTGAAAGAAAATGAAATTATATACAACAAAGGACTATTAACTTTAATGTACAAAGCGTTATTTCAAACCCATTTAGCCCCAAAAATAAATTTGTAATATAAAGTCAGCAAATAATTCAAAATAAAATAAAATGAGTACATAAATCAGGGTAAAAGCTAGGCTGATGTAATAAAGAGGCCCAAAATACAGTGGCTTAAAGAACATAGTAATTAATTTCTCTCTCTTATAACAGTCATGGGTGACAAAGTCCAAGTCAGCTGAGTGGTTTTGTTTCACACTGTCATTCAGGAACACCGTTTTCTCCCACCTTGTAGTTCTGCAATTTCCAAACCCATTGTCATAGGCTCACCCATGTTCTAGGGGAAAGACAGTGGAAAAAAAACCACAGGGAAGTAGGCAGTCAGTGTTTTAAGGTCAAGATCCATAAGTGGCACATGTCCTTCTGTTTACACTGCGGATAATCTAGCCACAAAGTGAAACCTAGCTGCAAGGGGGGCTGGGGAATGAGGCCTGTAGCTGAGCAGACACATGGAAAAGAGGGGAACTACGGATTCATGCTGCAGAAGAATGGAAGAAGGGATTCTGGTGGCAACTGGCTGCCTCTGACACAATGAGATACTACTTTTCAGGAATGCAATAAACAAATATCTCAAAATAACAGTATTCATTGTTAGCAAACATGAGCCGAAATGAGCACATTCTTATGTTCATGGTGGAAGATTTTCTGGTGTAATCTTCCCGAAAAGCAACTTGGTGATGCTTATCAAAAACCTTAAAAATGATCATGTCATTTGAGCCAGTAATATTAATCCTAGGAATTTAGAGCAATGGAAAAAAATCACAAAAGACCTCAAATATTCTTATATTTAAGAATATTTAAGGGACTTCCCTGGTGGCGCAGTGGTTGAGAATCTGCCTGCCAATGCAGGGGACACGGGTTCGAGCCCTGGTCTGGGAAGATCCCACATGCCGCAGAGCAACTAGGCCCGTGAGCCACAGCTACTGAGCCTGCGCGTCTGGAGCCTGTGCTCTGCAACAAGAGAGGCCGCGATAGTGAAAGGCCCGCGCACCGCAATGAAGAGTGGCCCCCAGTTGCCGCAACTAGAGAAAGCCCTCGCACAGAAACGAAGACCCAACACAGCCATAAATAAGTAAATAAATAATTTTTTAAAAAAAAGAATATTTAAGAATTGTTTATAACAGTGAAAGAGCTGGAAAAACATGAAGAATTTTGCTAGTTATCTTCATCTAAGGTTACTAACTCATGCTTCATCATATAAATGTTTCTGGTCATAATGGAACAGATGCTTTTATGATTTCCACCTGCTAATCCAACTACCCTTTTGCTTTGAAGAAAAACTCACAAAACTCACACGGAGGAGGAGGAGGGGGAGGGGGAGGAGGGGGAGAAGGAGGGGAAGGGGAGGAGGGGTAGAGAAGGGGGAGGCGTAGGAGGAGAAGGACAAGAGAATAAGAGGGAGGAGGGTAAGACTTTATCTACTGATTGAAAAAGCACATCACACCTGGGGAGGAAAATTATATAAAATGGTCAAACAGAATTATATTGTAGTAAAATCACCAGACTTGAAATATAATAAAATACTTATTTTGACATCCCAGCAATAACATCAACTTACTCATAAACAGGGTAACCATATAATGTAACTTCCAACCTTTGAGAATAAAAGACAGTGTTGTTAAAAAGTATGCCTGGACAATAGGCATAAATTGGGGCTATCCCACAAAAGCCAGTAAAGGAGAAAAAGAAAATCAGACAGGCCTTCAAGTCAACACTGAACATGAAAAATTCACTGAGCATTGCCTACAAATTACTGGAAAAAGACAGTCACCTAATAAAAAAATTATACCTGGCTATTTTATCATCTAAGTATAAGAGTAAACCATTTTGAAAAAGAAAAAACAATTAGATTAAGAACTTCATCCAAGTACAAGATGAATGAGGAAAAGGTGATGATGAATATTAATCCTATATAACCATAGGACCAAGAGTAACATAGATATAGGGTTATGATTACGGAATCAAGTGAAAATGGTATAAACTTTGACAATATAGAAATGAGATCTCTCACAAAAATTATATAGTGAAGCAGTTGAGAATCTGGGGGAAAAATAATGCACACTGATAACCTCATCTTATGTAGCTGGGATTTAAGATATATCACTTAAAACTAGAAAATAATATAATAGAGTCACAAGAACATGTAACAGTAAAATTAAACACTAAGAAAGATAATCAATCACAATGAATGGGAAAGAGAATGGGTAAAAGAATGGGAAGGAAAAAGAAATACCTAATTTTTTTTATTACTCATCGAAGGAAATTAACAGATACTATTTAAAATGGTAGAGGATTAAGAGTATTATGTAAAGTAATAGTTATAAATGTAATAAATAGAACACAAATGCAAACCTTCAAAACACTCAATCAAAATAATAACAAACCAAAAAACTTTAAACACACAAAAATATTTAAAGCATAATGTAATATTATAGAAGTATGACCCCAAAAGTACCTGTCATATCAACAAATGTCTAAACTAACCTATTAAAAGAGGAAAAATATTTTCAAATATATTTGCCTCTGGGTGTATACTTTTCACTTTGGGTGATTCCTCAATTACGCCTTTTTAAAAGTCTTGCAAAGGCAGTATGGACATAACATTCTAGGAGCTACATCACATGGCAAATGAAAGTGCTTGTGTTTGTGTGTCTTTCTGTGGATACATAAGGCCATGCTATGTGTGTGATATGACCTTTTATATAACATTGCTTTTGGGACACAATTAAATCTCACTTTAGAGTTATGTACATCTTTATGTTTGAAGGAGAGGCTTAGTTGGTTTGACCTGTAAAAGGTCTGAATCCATTTAAAAATGAGCCATTTTGTATACTCTATATTTTTATCCAATTATTTCAATCAACAAACTACATGATCCAAAAGCCACTAGAATTAATTATTCATCGTCAGTAAAACTTTGGCAATAACCTCTTTTAGGAAGTGGTAACATTGACTGGGAAGCCCACTGAAATACCTGAACCCATGGTGGGCTTGCACAGTTTGCCCTTAGTATCATTACACTGATTTTCAGCATGGGAATCATCTTGGCCCACCCTTCATAATATCCTTTATTAAATCTTGAAAATTAATTTTCACGGGTGACTGAGCTCAGTTAAATGGCTCTGATTTCAAGCCATTAAGGGATGCCAGCTTGTTAATGTGAAATATCAATTAAAACAAAAATTCCAAGCATTTCTTAAAGGAGTTTAGCTACATTAAGAAATCTTGGAGAGTCTCCGAGTTAATTTGCTTCACACATTTATTTCTTTTTCATTAACAAGGTTGGGACAACATCATGTAAGTGGTTAAATTTGTTTTTACTTAACGGATCACTGATCCTTCATGGTCTTTTCAAATCCATTCCACCAATCAACTTTTCAAAAACAAGTTCTCAAAACATCTGCATACACATGCAAATTTGTAACCTCAAAGAAAAAAGACAACAATTACAGAATTGCATACCCAAAATTAGACATTAAGACTGAGGGAGGGCTTCCCTGGTGGTGCAGTGGTTGAGAATCTGCCTGCCAATGCAGGGGACACGGGTTCGAGCCCTGGTCTGGGAAGATCCCACATGCCGCGGAGCAACTGGGCCCGTGAGCCACAACTACTGAGCCTGCGCGTCTGGAGCCTGTGCTCCGCAACAAGAGAGGCCGCGACAGTAAGAGGCCCGCGCACCGCGATGAAGAGTGGCCCCCGCTTGGCACAACTAGAGAAAGCCCTCGCACAGAAACGAAGACCCAACACAGCCAAAAATAAATAAATAAATAAATAAATAAATAAATTAAGACTGAGGGAATGTAGGCTGCAAACTGGAATTTGTGTCCAGGACCTGTTTCATCCCGAGCATTCTTTGATGCTGCAATTATTTTTCCAAGTTCTTAGTCTGAGGAAAAAAATAAAAAATTTGTTTCGTATTAACATTTTGACCCATGTTTACCATGTAAAGAGTAGTATTTATGGTTTTCTTGGAGTATGTATAAAATTGCTAGGTCATCAGTATGAACCATTTAACCATATCATATATGGTTTTTTCCTGTTATTCATAAAATTATAAGCACAGTAATAAAAAGTTATCACATACTGACTTTTAAATTAGATTAGCACTAACTTTTTCACCTTGAAACTTACAAAGTTATCTACCCTGGACTAATATTTTGTATGTGTGCTTTGGGAATTTTCAAATAATTATTTTTTATCTCATTTATTTCTCACACGGCCTTGTAAGGCAGACAGAGCCAATACTATTTTCTCCATTTACCAGTGAGCAAATGAAGTCTCTCGGTGCTCAGCTGATGAAATCCAGCTCCCTAAGTCTCACCAGTCTGGGAGCTTTTCCCCAAGCGTTTTCTCTCCTAAAGCTCACAAACCCACTACAATCTATTTAGAAAGTTCACACATGGTACAAGTTTGAAACAATTCTTAGGTTTCTTGGGAAAAAGTAGAAGAGAAGAAAAGCAAAATAAAGTATTGTTTCTGTTAAAAACAGCAAGTTATTTTACAAGCAAAATAAGTTTATTCAGGGATAGAAGAGAATTGCAATTCTCTGTAACAAAAACTATAGCCAAGTCCAGCAAACAAAGGAGAGTAACGTTACTTTATAGAGAGGGAAAGGTTGGGAGGAGGTATTTTGAATGAAAGTCCATCAGAGCAAAGTGAGAGTTCAGGCTAATGATGGTTTCCCAGTGGCTGAGTTGCAATGTTCCCACTGGTTGCACTTGTTGCTGGGCAAGCAGAAAATCTTCCTTCCTCTGCTGGGGTAGTAAAGTAGTAATCTTTTTCCTGTTGGAGGTTCAAGGTATGTCTTTTCCTTCTTGGGGTCTGCAGATGGCAATGAGTGGTAGTGCGTGAGAGTTTCCCCTTCTGGATTCCCAACTCCATTTTATTTTATTTATTTATTTTTAAATTATTTCTTTTTTTATATAAATTTATTTTATTTATTTATATTTGGCTGTGTTGGGTCTTCGTTGATGCACGCGGGCTTTCTCTAGTTGCGGTGAGCGGGGGCTACTCTTCTTTGTGGTGCGCGGGTTTCTCATTGGAGTGGCTTCTCTTGTTGCAGAGCACGGGCTCTGGGCGCCCGTGCGCCAGTAGTTGTGGCACGGGGGCTTAGTTGCTCCACGGCATGTGGGATCTTCCCGGACCGCGGCTCGAACCTGTGTCCCCTGCATTGGCAGGCGGAACCACTGCGCCACCAGGGAAGTCCCCCCCCAACTCCATTTTTTTTTTTTTTAAATTTTTATTTATTTATTTATGGCTGTGTTGGGTCTTCGTTTCTGTGGGCGGGCTTTCTCTAGTTGCGGCAAGTGGGGGCCACTCTTCATCGCGGTGCGTGGGCCTCTCACTATCGCGGCCTCTCTTGTTGCGGAGCACAGGCTCCAGACGCACAGGCTCAGTAATTGTGGCTCACGGGCTCTAGAGCACAGGCTCCAGATGGCTCACGGGCCCAGCTGCTCCGCGGCATGTGGGATCTTCCCAGACCAGGGCTCGAACCCGTGTCCCCTGCATTGGCAGGCAGATTCTCAACCACTGCGCCACCAGGGAAGTACCCCCCAACTCCATTTTAAATGAGGTTTCCTTTATTCAGTTTCACATTCCCAATCAAGGAAGACATTCTGCACTGAAGAGCCTTTGAAACAGACTCTCACAAACCGAACTGCTTGTACCCTTACCATAAATGGCATCCAGGCTAATTACTGCTAACAACCCCCAGAGGGAAAATTGTTACAGATTCACTGAGGACTGAAGCATTCTTCGGCTCTTCACTTTGTGCAGAAGGTTAAAAGAAAGATCTAACCAGCAACAAAGTTGTATCTAAGCACAGAATATGTAAGTGCTTGCTGAAGTTTTCTTGCAGATGTTTGAATATATATGTTATAACAGGTATATGAATTGCACTTTCTACCTACTAAAGATTTGTTATAAATTTGCTCATTTTCAGTTCCAATTCCAGCTGCAATTTCATAATGGGGAAGTAAGACTTTTATGTCAAATAATTACATTTCAGTAATAATCTTGTATTTCTTTGCTTTTACTTCCTATAATAACTCCCTATAAGAAATGGCTTCAAGTTTATCAAACTCTTTAAATCTGGATAACAGGTTACGTATTAAGGTAAAGATTTATATCAAATGCTAGTTGAGGGAAATTTTTTAAATTTAGGGAAGCCTTTCCTATGCCTAAAGATGAGACTGCTTTGACCAGACCTTCTTTGTTTTGGGCTGAGTCACTTGAATGGCCTCATTGAGTTATGTAAATGTAATGTTACCTGTATCTTTTGTCCGCCAGGAAGTTGTAACTAGACTATTTATTTGTTTGTTTACTTAGTGGTTTAGCAAAAGCTACCTCAGTAGAGCTGATTACCAGGGAGAGGTAGATGAATTTGTGTGAGGAGGCTTCAGCTTCCTGGGAAAGGAAAAAAAAAAAAAAAAGGAAGTTCCAACCTCCACTGTTCCTACTTCGCAAAGTTCAGAGTTGAGGAGTCTTGTTGGTACAGAGTAGACCAGAATGGCACAGAATAAGGCCCAGGTGTAGGATAGACGAAATAATCAAGTAAAATAAAATTTCCCTGAGAAAAGCAGGATTCTGGGCCAAAGACTAGAGTTCCACAAAATGCCCAAAGAGTTTTTTTCAAGGAAAACTGTCAAGGAAAACACCTTCTGGATGATACTGGAAGCTCCACTGGGCATAGTCAGTCTAGCATGTTTCTGGGCACTGGGGAGCAACGGCTGACTGTGGGAATGTGAAAGAGCTGTAATGCTGGAGCTCAATGTGACAACTGTGGCCTGAATAAGATCTGGATCTGCAAGGACCATCCAACAGCAGTGGACCAACATCTGTTCAAACCCATCTTTAACAATGACCACTCCATGGCCAGGAGAAGTAAAAGCAAGAGAAAACTGATCTGTCCTCTTTTTTTCTTTTCACAGTGTTTGGAACCGGACCGACTCTGATTGACTGAGAAAGGCCTTGGAATTCTTAGATAATTCAAGAGTTGAGGGATTTTCAAGAGAAATTCACAGGCCAATGTTAGTTACTAACATTTAAACATAAAAATTTTCTATCAGCACTGCTGTCTACAGATCACCTTCCCAGAAATTTTTAGTATAATAGACTCTTGGTTTTTTCTGATTTGTTTGAACTTACTAATAGTCATTTAAAAGTCTATGACATTAAATAATTTGTACTTTTGCTACGGCATTTGACTTGTACCCATTGCAAGAGCAGCGAGTAGAAATTAGTCACTTAGGTGTTGAGCACGTTTAGCAGGCCATCCAGCATCTAGATGTATTTAACTGAGACTCATACATATTTTATGGAGAAAATTTAATGTTATAGCTGTTTTGTGAGTATAAAATCTCCTAAAATTTTTAAAAAATAAATAAGAATTTTCACATAAAATCCTCTTGGGGAAAAAAGAAAGTTCTCCAGGAGAAAAAAAAAAAAAAAACCATCTGAGGATCTTGCAACCCTGGGCTCAAATTCTGATTGTAAATTCCAGGTGGAGCTGAATACCAACTGCCTGCTTTAGACGTGATATGTACCCTCTAGCTCACCACACCCCCACATCATTACTGACTGAGCCAGAGTGATACTTGCCATTTTCTTCACACGCTGTGATTTTTATCATTACACAAGTCCTGGATTTTGGACCCACCCTATTTATTCACAATACTTATCTGGCACTGGAGTTCACGAGCTCTGTCCCAGACTCTGTCGTTTGGATGGTAGTTGTAACCTCAGTTCCTTAGTATATTTCTAGCTCTCATCAGCAGAATGTCCTGCTGAATGAAGCCCACCTGATTTCTTCTCCACTCTACTCCTCTACTCTCTTCTACTCTTGTTCACAATTGTTGCAACTTGTCAACCAAAAAGTGGTCCAGGGATTTTGAATGTTCCCCCCAAAATCCTGCAGAAACTAAAGCCAAACAACACAAAGCAATTATTAAAGAAGCCCAGGTTGTAGGAAAGAGAGCTGTAAGTCTTCCCCTCCTATTAAATACAGACTCTTACTTCCTTTTCTTGGCTGTGCTCTGAAAATGGGGGAGGACCTGAGAAACACCAATACTGCTAGTTGAAAATTTAACTTTTAACATATTATTCTGATGAAAAGTAAAAATTTCCTCTTTTTTAAGAGGTTTTGACTTCAGATTGGAGGAAGCAGAGGAGACATGAGAAATAAACAGAATGTGAGATCCCTGAATAGATATTGGAACAGAGAAAGGATACTGATGAAAAAAATGAGGAAATTTGAATAAGACTTTTAATTTAGTTAACACTGTTGTACTGATGTTACTTTCCTGGTTTGGATCATTGTACTGTGGTTACATAAGATGTTACCATTAGGGGAAGCTGGGCAAAAGTTATATAGGAACTCTGTACTGTTTTTGCAACTTTGTCTAAAATTATTTCAAAGTAAATGTTTTATCAATTTAAAAAAGATTTTATATTTTTCTTTTGATGCATCTATTAAAAATATATATCTATGGTCTCAAAAAGAGTGAATATGTCAAAGACTAAGCTTTAAACAGCACTGCAATATTTAGAAAAAGACACCTGTACATTTGTGTAGAAAACCTTCTGTGACTGCATATACGTTCCCATGGCTATATATATACACACTTTGCTAACAGTTGTTAGATTACCCATGGCCTGACTGTCTGCCGGGATTTCCAAGTAGCCCTATAGCCTTACCACATGTTGAATGGTTATATTACTCCATTTTAGTCTTTTATTATTAACTTTGTCTGGACCAGGTCCAGAGATAGTCAGTGGCTCTGGAACACTATGTATTCTGTGTTCTACTGTAAGTCTTGCAGTGGGTCAGTTGCCCAAGCACTTCTCTTACCCTAATAGGAGGATCTAGCTGAGTCCGGCTGGTTTCATATATATGATACTCTTAGGGCTACTACCTTCTCCCTTAGATTCTCCACACCATTGTGAGTCAAATCTTTTTGTCACCAGCATTGGTATTTGCTACCCCTATGTCTTCATTCACTCATTAAGTATTTATGGAGCATCTATTATGTGTAATGCACTGGGCTAAGCACTGAGAATAGGGAAAGAAACACGTTGGACGTTGATCTTATCCTTATGGAACACATACACATACTTGGTGTGTGTACTTAGTGACTAAACAGCTGGCTGTTTTTTCTTCCTTCCTCCCTTCTTTCCTTCCTCTTCCTTCCTTTTTTTTCTTTCATTTCAGATCTTGAATGATAACTTCTCTCTGGCTCCTAGAAGTAATTTTAAAAATTTATTTATTAGTTCAACTCTGCTATATTAGCATCTATAACTTTTGTTTCCGAAAAATATTGTATGATCAACAAGTTTCATTGTATACAGTTTGCCATTCAATCTAAAATTTGTATATTTGTGAGTGTGGATATAAACATGCAAAGACTTGGAGGCCTTGAGTCTTGCTCTTTTCAACAGCCTGCTTCCATGGCAACAGAATCTATTAGAAGCAACCTTGTCACCACAACTTTAGGTCCAAATAATTTCACAGAAAAGATAAAAAGGTATGTGGCAACTCTATCTTGCTCCATCTTTTACATAAAGTAATTTCTCAGAAATATGATCAGCACTTGAGACAACAGTGATTAAAAATTAAAAGGCCCCGAGAGAGAGAAAAAGACTACCCATAACAAGGATCTTGAAAGCTTAATGAAAGGTAGAAGAAAACATGATAGGACTGCAGTCTTTAACCTTTTTTGCACAGTGAACAATTGATCCAAAGTTTAAAATGTGAAGATTTAGATCGTCATTGGGAGACTAAAATGTTCATCCTTAAGAGTTTGTACTTAGAGGCCCATGAAGAGCAAAAAAATTTTTATCCATTAAGGTTGAAGAAATCCTAAATTTATAGTGTCATTTATTACCTGGGTCAGAAAATTAAATATGAGTGCAAATACTTCATTATGTTCTTTGAACTTTGAATATCAGAGCACTTTCTCCAAAACAATAAAGGCAGAGGTGCCCTAGTAGGACACAGAATTGTCAGCCCAACATTTTTGTTCTTGGTTCACTGGCTTTCCACATCTCTGTACTCTAAAACACTCGGTGCTGATTTTGCTGAACTCAGTAGGTCATAGAGTCTTCTCATAAGGTTAAGGCCATAGAATTAATTCCTGTGTACATTAAGTTGTATGGTCACAGACAGCACCAAAATTTCCACTAGTCACAAGAAAGACTGGGCCAGCCAGCGAGACTAAAAACTTCATCTTCAAAACTGTTTACTGAAGCCATCATAATGATTAAATATAAACAAGTACAATACATATTACCCATTTGTATTTAGTTTTATTTTATTAGGGGATGTGGCTCAGGTTGTGATTGTTTGGTCAATAGATCCTCTTCAGAGATAAGGATAGAGTAATTTCTGTAAAGAGCAATAGACATAGGCTGGTCACTGGATATTCAATTTTTAAAATTTACTAATAATTTAAATAAATGTAACATGAATATATATGCAATCAACATCTAATATTGTCTGATGTCCACAGCAATATACATAAAGTGAAAGATTTATATTCACTTTATAGAGACTTTAGGACTCTGTATTATCATTTTGTGAATTTCAAAATACATAGACAAATTTTAAAGAGTTTAAATAAAGCCTATAATAAACAAATATTTATTTAACGTTTATTGTGTACTAGGCACAAAGACTTGGGGAAGATGCAAAGACAAAAAAGAAAGCTAATCTCATCTTTTACTGTCTATCTGGGGAGATGCCCTTGTAACACAAAAATAAGGAGGTGAATAAGGAAGGATGAATAGGGAAGTGCAGAGTATAGAGTGAATTGGTAGATAGATTTAGGATTTAAAGTTAGAGTATTAGGACTTAAATTTACAACATTAGAATCAAAGTTTTGGTGCTTTTAAATTCTGCTCCAGCAGCCTAGTTCATGGTAAAGAGTCTCTAGTGGCAAAAAATATATATATACTTGCATTCTTGTAAGTATTTTTTTAATAAATGTCTTCCTCCACCAGAATGCAAGCTCCAAGAGCACAGAGACTGTCTACATCTAACTTAGCATAACCACTGGCAGGCAGTAAACCTTCCATAAATAATTGTGGACTGGTTGAAGACAGCAAACCAAGTGCAAAAGCTACTTTTTTGTTAAATTTCTTTTAATTTTTAAGCCTAGAATTTTTTAAAATTTCATTTTGATATATTATACTTGCAAAATGTTGCAAAAATACTACAGAGAATTCCCATATACCTTCCACCCATATCCCATAAATATTATCTTATATAACCACAGCACTATCATCAAAATCAAGAAATTAACATTAGAATCAACCTTAACATTAAGTAATACTATTATCTAATTTACAGACCTTATTCAAATTTAGCCAATTTACCCACTAATGTCTTTTTTCTGGTTCAGGATCTAATCTACCATGACATGATGCATTTAGTTGTCATGTCACTTTACTCTCCTGTAATCTGAAGCAGTTACTCAGCCTTTCTTTGTCTTTTGTGAACTTGACACTTTTAAGAATGCTAGCCAGTTATTTCTTAGAATGTTCCTCAGTTGGAATTCATCTGATGTTTCCTCATGATTAAATTCAGATTATTCATTGTTGGTAAGAATACCACAGTAGTAATGTTGTGTCCTTCTCAATGCATCATATCAGGAGGCACATGGTATCAATTTGTCCCATCATAGGTGATATTAACTTTGATCACATGATGAAGGTATAAAACAACTGATAGAGAAAAGTATTCTGTTACAGCAGCCCAAACAGACTAAAATAAAAGAGATCCATGGCACACACAAAATACATTAAGACACTTTGTAAAAAAATCAGGTATGAAATAAAAAGAAGAAAAAACATTATTTTTCTAATCCGTTGATAAATTTACAACAATATAGGGCTCTTCAGAGTTTCTGTTTTATCTTGTGTCAGTTTTGGTAAGTTGTATTTTTCACAGAATTTATCAATTTCATCCAAGTTGTTAGAAATAGTGGCATAAAGTTGTTCATATATTCTCTTATTATCCTTTTAATGTCTATTAAGATCTATAGTGAAAGTCCCTCTTTATTCCTGATATACATATAATTTATGTCCCCTCTATTTCTTGATCCCTCTAGCTAGGAGCTTATCAACTGTGCTGATATTTCAAAACAACTAACTTAGCTTTGTTAAATTTTTCAATTGTCTCCCTACTTTCCACTGATGTTATACCTTTCTTCTTTTCTCATTAAAATATTTAAAAGCTATAAATTTCTCTCTAAGCACTGCTTTAGCTGCACTGTACAATTTTTATAATTTTGTGCTTTCATTATTAGTTTAAAATGTTTTCTAAATTGACTAGTGAGTTCTTCTTTTACCCACAGCTATCTACCAGAAAAACTAGAAATAACAAGTGTTGGTGAGTATGTGGAGAAAAGGAACACATGTGCACTTCTTGTTGGTGGGAATGTAAATTCATGAAGCCACTATGGAAAACAGTATGGATGTTCCTCAAAAAAATTAAAATTGAACTACCATATGATCCAGCAATTCTACTTCTGGGTTCTTATTCAAGGAAAAAGAAAATACTAATTTAAAAAGATATGTGCACCCCCATCTTCACTGCAGCATTATTTGTAATAGTCAACACATGGAAGCAATCTAAATGCCCATCAATGGATGAATGAATTTAAAAATTGTGTCATATGTATACAATGGGATATTATTCAGCCGTTAAAAAAAAGGAAATCCTGCTATATAGATCTATCTATCTATCTAGATACAAAGAACAGATTGGTGGTTGCCAGAGGCAGGGCAGGGGGTTGTGGGTGTGGGAAATTAGTCAACTGGGTTTTTTTCATTTAAACAACATTATAAAAATAAAGGATATTAAAAATGTTGTCATCAAACAAAAAATAATAAAGCAAGCAAGAAAAATACTCTTCGTTCATGCTATGAAAAGTTGCTAAAAGCTTGTCTTTCCAATAAAGGAAACTTGGAATTGATGTAATGGATAAAAGGAGTTTATGAAACATATAAAAGCATTCTTGATAAAATAAAAGCTTAAAAGATATTGTTTTTGGTAAGGTAAAAAAGTGTTTTTTTAAAAAATTCTGCTTTAGAAGATAGATGTTTTGCTCTTCTTGACTAGTAGATGCAAATAAAACTTAACTGTTTTCCAACAGGAAAAAAAATATGTTCAGTATTTCTCTTATTTTTTATTTTTTCCTCTGTAATTTTAACTTTTTTTTTTTTTACTGGTGTAAAGGTGCTTTACAATACTGTGTTAGTTTCTACTGTACAGCAAAGTGAATCAGCAATACGTATACATATATCTCCTCTTTTTTGAATTTCCTTCCCATTTAGGTCACTACAGAGCATGGAGTAGAGTTCCCTGTGCTCTACAGTAGGTTCTCATTAGTTATCTATTTTATACGTAGTATCAGTAGTGTATACATGTCAAAGACAAAGAATAGCATAAAAAGGATAAGTCATTGTCTTGCTGTTCCTTTTGTGGTTCCCAGTTCACACATGTGGGCACATAGTTCACAGTGTAAATTGATATATTGATCTTTCAAATGATTACTTAAGAACCATCCATTTAAACTTGAACCATTCAAATTTTTTCCCTTCTCATTCAACAACAACAACAAAAGGTAATAAAAATCTTTCTGTGATGCCAGACTTTTCCTAGTGAAAATATATGGTTTTCCATAACCAAAATAATTTCCTTTTGAAATCCAGGGTGTTCACGACTCCCACCAGTAGACACCGCTCAGTAATCCCTGTGAGTCACATGCGGCTGTGCAATCCTAGTCATGCTGTTAAGATAGCTGTCTCCTTGATGAGCATCAATGGCTTTGTGCAAATTTCTGAACAAATGTAAGGCTTACCCAGTGTCAAAGTGGGTAGTACCAATTTAAGAAAGGTGAGAATTTAGTAAGTCCTTTGAGACTGTCCAGAAAATACCTGAGAGATTTTTAAGAGTGTAACAAAGTAGAATGGAATTTCCCAGAGATGGTTGACTTAAGGAAAACCTCTTGGTCTCTTTTAGAAATTTGTCATTTGAGTAAAAATAAGATGCATGATTACTTTATTCCTAAGTGCCGATTAGGACCTCAAATAGTGCCTCGTGTCCATAAGCAAAAGTAATGACAAACTAGCTATAGAAATAATCTCAACCTTTAGATAAATTGTTGATCTTGATGTTTCTCTCTGTTGTGTTAAAAAAAAAATAGAAGTAGGTTATTTACCTTCCAAATGTTGAGGGATTCTCTAAATATCTGATGTTTTCACTGCATATAGAAGTCTGGTCAGACAGTTTTCTTTCAGTGTCTTAAAGATATTGTTCCACTGTTTTCTGGACATTATTGTTTTTGATATTAAGTCATTTGTATTCTTGTTCTCCTGTATGTAATGTGTCTTTTTTTCTCTGGTAATATTTTCTCTTTACCTTTATTTTTCATCAAGATGTGCCTAGGGTGGTTTTCTGTGTTTTTCTGCAGTAAGATTCTTAAATCAAAAATTAAGATCTTTTGAGCTATTATTTGTCATATATTTTCCACTCTAACCATATGTTAAAGTTTTTGCTATTGCCCCACAGAAATTGAGGCTCCGTTCATTTTCTTAAAAATCTTTATTTCTTCTGTTCTTCAGATTGAATAATTTCTGTTGATCTATCTTCAAGTTTACTGATGATTTCTTTGTCATCTTCAGTCTTCTGTTAAACTTCCAGTATTTTAAAATTTCAGACATTTCCAGAATGGCCATCATCAAAAAATCTATAAACAATAAATGCTGGAGAGGGTGTGGAGAAAAGGGAACCCTCTTGTACTGTTGGTGGGAATGTAAATTGATACAGCCACTATGGAGAACAGTATGGAGGTTCCTTAAAAAGCTAAAAATAGAATTACCATAATACCCAGCAATCCCACTACTGGGCATATACCCTGAGAAAACTATAATTCAAAAAGAGTCATGTACCACAATGTTCACTGCAGCTCTATTTACAACAGCCAGGACATGGAAGCAACCTAAGTGTCCACCAACAGATGAATGGATAAAGAAGATGTGGCACATATATACAATGGAATATTACTCAGCCATAAAAAGAAGCAAAGTTGAGTTATTTGTAGTGAGGTGGATGGACCTAGAGTCTGTCATACAGAATGAAGTAAGTCAGAAAGAGAAAAACAAATACCGTATGCTAACACATCTATATGGAATCTAAAAAAAAAAAAGAAAAAAAAAGGTTCTGAAGAGCCTAGGGGCAGGACAGGAATAAAGACTCAGATGTAGAGAATGGACTTGAGGACACGGGGAGGGGGAAGGGTAAGCTGGGACGAAGTGACAGAGTGGTATGGACATATATACACTACCAAATGTAAAATAGATAGCTAGTGGGAAGCAGCCTCATAGCACAGGGAGATCAGCTTGGTGCTTTGTGACCACCTAGAGGGGTGGGAGGGAGACGCAAGAGGGAGGAGATATGGGGATATATGTATATGTATAGCTGATTCACTTTGTTATAAAGCAGAATCTAACACGCCATTGTAAAGCAATTATACTCCAATAAAGATGTTGAAAAAATTTTTCAGACATTTCACATTTCAGTTCTGTAATTTTCTAATGGTCCTTTTTCATAGTTTCTATTTCTTGGCTGAGATGTCCTACTTGTTAGTTCTTTAAGGTCACATTTTCCTTTATGTCCTTAAACATAGTTATAATAGTTGCTTGAAAATCCTTCTCTGATAAATTCTAGAATCTGCGTCATCTAAGAGTCTTTATTGATTACCTGTCCTCTTGAGTAAGGATTGCAATTTTCTGTTTCTTCATTTGTCTTGTTATTTGGAATTGTATTGTGTGAATGATATTTTGTAAATATATATTTTATCTTGTGAGTGATATATTGTAAAGATTCTGGATTTTCTTATATTCTTCCAAAAGTATTGTGGGTTTTGTTGTTGTTGCTGTTGTTGTCTCAGCAGACAGTTTATTTGACTGAACTCGAAATCCAAACTCTGTATCCCTGTAGAGTGAAGCAACTGAAAGCCTATTCAATTATTTTAGCCTTAGTTACTCCATACACATGTTCAATTCAGGGGTCAGCCAGAGATAGTGGCAGATTTTATACTCAGAATTTGGGGTATCCTGTGTTGATTTTCTCCTTTCCTATGTTTTCTCCCTGTATTAGTTTCCTAGAGCTGCCATAACAAAGTATTACAAACTGGGTGGCTTAAAACAAGAATTTATTCTCTTACAGTTCTGGAGGCTACAAGTCCAAAATCAAGGTATTGGCAAGTTTGGCTTCTTCTGGATGCTCTAAGGAAGGATCTGGTCTATGCCTCTCTCATAGGATCTGGTGGTTGCCAGCAACAGTTGGCATTGCTTGGTTTGTTGCTGCATATTCCAGTCTCTGCCTCCATCTTTACAAGGTCATTTTTCCCTTTGTGTATGTCTGTGTCAAAATTTCCCTCTTCTTATAAAGACACTGTCATTGGATTAGGAGCCATTGTAATTCAATATGATCTTACCTTAATTATATCTGCAAAGTGTCTATTTCCAAGTAAGGTCATACTCACAGATTCTGGGTGGAAATGAATTTTGAGGGAAACACTATTCAACCCAGTACATTCCCTTACTTCGCAATTACTGTGGCGGTCTCAAACTCTATCCCCTAAGTCTTCAAGCCATTAAGACTACAGATTTCTATCCAAGTTTTAGGTGCTCCTTATGTCACTGAGTGGGCCTGCACTCAGGCAAAAAGCCACAGACATAAAAAGAAACTCATAAAGGCTATTCCCTTCTCCCCAAAATCATGTCCCCTCCAGATTTTGCCCACTTTTGATCTTATAGGAATTACTCCATCACAACTAGAGTAGACTCACCTGTTTTTCTAACAAGTTTAATAGAAAAAAATTAAGAATTAACATTTTGCTTCATGTTAAATAACGTGTATGGATTATGCTATATTTTTAAACCATTACTTAACTCTAATATGTTAAACATTTCTACTTCATCACTTTGAAGTTGTTTTTCCCCATCAGAAAGCATACACGGTATCCGATGAATAAAATATTAATAATAATAACATATTTATTACTGAATGTTACAATTACTCTTCTAAATGCCTTATATGTATTATTTCAGTAAATCTTCACATCAACATACAAGTTAGGCAGTAGTTTTACGGAAGAGAATTCACTTTACAAATGAGGAAACTGAGGCCCAGGAGATTAAGTAGCGTGTACCTGTTACACAGGTAGTATATGGTGAATTGTAAGAGCCCATGCATATAACCATTATGCAGTACTGCCTCCTAAAAACACAAATTGTTGTCTCTGACACTAGCTTGAATCATTATTAACCACAAAAAATTTGTTATTTATAAAGCTGCATTTGTCTAATTCCCCCTAATGTCTAATGTGTTGTGTGAAGTAAATAGGAAGTAAATAGTAAATAAACATTGTAAATATATGATTTTATTAAATGGAATAGTTTAATTTCAGAATCAGAGTTTATTTCATATTTTCATTTTTCTAGTTTATATGATTGATATATCAGAAATTCTTTAAGCACTAAAGCAAGTTCCAGAATTCTCAAACTTGTATATTCTCTTTTTAAATTTATCTACAAGGCAAGAAGTATAGGAAAATTAGATTCAATGCGATTAGTGCATACTCTGCAAACACTTGCATTATATTTTGTTATAACCTTAACTTTTATCATTGAGAAAAAATCCCTTTCTCTCTCTCTCCTCTCTCCTCTCTCTCTTCTCTCTCCTCTCTCTCTCTCCCTCCCTCCCTCCCCCTCTTTCTCTGTCTCAGCTATTTGCTCTTATCATAAACATGACAAGCTGTAAGACATGAACAAGTGTGTACTTAAGCAAAATAGTTATTTCCTTAACTTGACTCAGCAAGGCACCCTAGAGATTAATACTGTTACTGATTTCACAGGTCTCTTGTGCATGTGAATTTCCATGAGATTCTATTCAACTGGTGTAACTAAGAAGAAAGAACAATGTTCCTCTATACAAGGTGGGTTTTGCATTGTCCCACACATAGCCTGCTGATGGCCGTGGGATGGCAAAGTCATCTTCATTAGACGGAATTTAATAGTGAATCAAAGTTCTTGTGGAGAATAGACTGATCTAAACTTTAGCCTCCCTTGGGTCCTGCTGAAAGATTAGAGGGAAAGAGTAGGGCCTTAGTAAGTTGAATGTATCAGATTGTTTTTCACTAATAGTTCCCTTGTAAAACTCTGAAAACCACCCAGTTTAACCCTTAAAAAAGGAGAAAGAAAAAGGAGTAGGATATGGGGAGGGAAAAAACTCAGATAGTATACTACGGGCATTGATTTCATTGATTTTTGAGATGTGCTGTTATCCCTGTAGCAAGTTCCACAGGTTGGATTATGTACACATGACCAAAGTTTGTCCATCAGAAGTAAACCAGTTTTCATGCTACATTTAATAGTCCATGCCAGATGCAACAATGCTATAACTTTAATAAAGAGTTTATAAAATGTAATTGCCTTTAAGTTTTGTTCTATGTTTGGAGATTCTGAGACTCAATCTAAGGGTGTAGTTCTTTGATAAAATCTTTTCAAAAATATTCTGAATCCAGGAAGAGTTAATGGTGGAAGAAAAAGGAGGAGCAGTACAGGTAAAATATATCAACCAGCACCTGTACAGCAGGATCAGACATAGTTAACAAGAAAAAAGGAAGGAGAAACAAATGTGTTAGGTGATCTTTAGTCTAAAGAAATCTCTGTTGGGCAACTGGGCGTTTTGCTCCTTGCCTTTTATTTCCAACTTCCTTTCAAAGAATTCGTTAAGTGAAAAGAGAGATGATGGCAGCTCAGTATATCAAAGCTCAGTTATCAGTTGCCTTATTCTAGTATCTTTAGTCTTTTGTGGATGCTTTATGATGTGTTGTGTGGTAACACTGGAAAGTCAATCTTACACCAGCGATTGCCACATAAATGTTAAGGAGTCTGAAAAAAAAATCACAAAATAGAAATTGTTGCTCTCTCAGGTATAAAGTGGCACTGATAAGAATTAATGTATCCAAAAAGATTTGGGTAGGTTTCTTTTTCCTTTTTGTTGGGGGGACGGGGGGGTGTGCAGAGGGATTGACTTATTTTTTAGTAGGGTGAGAAGGAATGTCTAAGAGAAAGAAAAAGGCATAATGGAGACTGTTTCATCATCAACTTTTTTAGAATTGGCTCTAAGCATGCTGTCCCGATTAATGACAAAACTAAATAAAAAGCTTACTGCCATGACAAAGAAATCTGTTTTCTGTAATATTTTTATCTTTAAAAATTCACAGGAACTCTTAAAAATTAAACCTCACTTTAAAATCAAAGTAAACCTTTTGGGGGACAAATGTACTTTTGCTAAATCTACAACAGGAAGACTTTTAAGACCCTTGAAAGATAGTGTACTGCTCAGCAGGAGACACCCTCATAGGGACAGTGAAGAAAACTGAACGAAGGAGGGTACAGTTTTCAGAGCTGTGGGTAGGAGCAAAGGAACCAGTAAGAGATGGTGAGTCAGGCAGGGACTACCAAGAGCAGGAACCCATCACCACTGGAAAGCTACTGGGCAAGTGGAAGAAGCAGTGTTTCCAGACCCAGTGAGAGCTCGGCCACCTGAGAGGGGCACGGCCACAGAGCCAACGCCAGAGAGAGGGAAGAAATACCCTGACCTCTTTCTCCTGCTGTGCCTCCAGAAGCCAAACCCCTCCAGAAGCCCGAATGAACTTAGTGCTGCTGTCTTCAAGGATCAGGACCTCCCCTTTCACCAGCCCAGGGCACAGACCAGGGCAGAGAGAGGAAGGAAATCGATAGTGTGGTTTGCAGATGCATGACCAATGGAGATATTGAAAGAGAAATCACTTCTTATCAAAAGCCAAGAGAGCCTGAATCATAGCCCTTAATGCATGAGGAGTCAATTTTCTGTGACTGAGACTATATTGCTGACTATAGCCTCAGTAATGATCTCTTAGCTGTGACGGATCACAGGTTTAATGCAATCCTCTTTCAGGAAAGATATTTTTAAAAGGACATGTAAAAAAGGAAAGAAAAAAGATGCATGAGATTTTCTTTATGGACAACTTTGTCCATAAAAATGACAAGTGTAATCTGTTTTATTCTGGTTAACCATACTAATTCTTATTTTTATTTTGGTATAACTATATGAGTTCGTGTCTTTATTTTGTTATAGCTGTATGAGGTAGCATGACATATTTTCTTCAAAATCACTTTCATCTACTCCTTAGAATGTTTTAACACTGGGTAGCATTGCATATTGATTTTAGTCTGCATATCTTCTCTAAGAGGGAAGAATACTGCAATGAAGCCAGTGTTTAGATGAAATGATCCCTCAGGAGACAGAAAATACATCATGCATCATAACACTTTATAGCTGAAAGGGACTTTAAAGATTAAGTCTAAATGTTTAATTTTGCAAGTGAGGACAAAATATAGAGATAGTTGTAGTTTTCCTATTGCAATACAGTGCTGGGTTTTAGGGCTTAAGATCGGAACCCAGGTTTCCTGGCTCCTTATCTGGTTTTCCCATCTTCCCATGGTATAGTTCTCATTTATATTCTTATTATATAGTCGGACCAATTTTATTTCAAGGAAATAATAAATTCCTTCCTAAAATTACCTGTACGTAAGTGCACTGAGAAGATGTACCTGTCTCCTTAATGTTTCTCAGCCAAGATGTGAAGATACCATGCAGAGTGGAAACAACATCCCTGTGGATTGTCAGAAGCTCTTAGCACTGCCTGTACTCAGCACCTCTCTGTGAACCTTGGATCTATCATAAGCCCACTGGCCAACTGTGCATTCAAAGGCTCAAGCTCCCTTGGCCTCACGTTTTCTCCACCAAACCTAGTTCATTATTTTGCAAGGCCTATAAATGAAAGAATTTTACCTTTTGTTTTAACTCTATGAAAAAAAATTGTCAGGGCTCACAAGGAGTTTGCGAGATATAAATCAATTCATTTGACTATTGGTTCTGTCTTATCCGTTCACTTTGACACTCCTATTACTTAATCTGATCATTTGCTATTCTATTTCCTCTTTAATGGCTGCGATTTTTATCTATGTTGTCTTGCTTTATTATACTTCCCTGCAGTAAGCAATGACATACAAATACAGGACCCAACCTTTCAGGCAGGTGTGTGTTTGCTGTGCGCTTACAGATAGGTCACCAAAAGTCCATGCAAAATAGGGCACTTCACACGGCAGCAGAATATCCTCTGTAGTAGCAGGTGCGTTGTAGAAGGGAACTGTAAAAGCCTCAGTTTGAACAATGGCTGTTGATCTTTGTCTATGCTTTATTCTTTCAGTTCACCTAATGGGTCATGTTATTGACATCTGAACTCTACAGAAATGGTCATGGAAACCTCAGTGTCTTGTGTTCCACTAGTATGGCATTGATCTTCTTAGGACGAGAAGATCACCAAATGTTCTGCCTCTATTCCTCTCAAAATAAAAATTTGCAGATTTCAGCAATAAAATAGTTATTCAAGGAACATAGGAATATAAATTATTAGGCCTCTGGCAATAAAAGCTTTAAAAAGTTTTAGTCTTCTACTGTGAGATTATAAAAGTAAAATGAATTAACATGTATTAAAGCAGGCGGCATTTGGAATGCATTTTTTAAAAAAAAAATCTCCTCAATCAGAATAGTATTACATTTAAAAAAATACCCATTGTAAAGATTTTAAGGAGTGAAAGAGACTTACATCTTTCTAGAATATCTTAAGTTCTTGCTTTGTATAAAGTGGGTTGGCAAGTCTGTGGTTCTCAAATATTTGTTTGTGGAATAGGGCCAGTCTGTGGCAAAGAGTTAACCGGTCTATATTGAAAAGAGAAAATAATAGTAAGGGAAAAGGAGAGAGATTAAGATTTCTAAAATGCCGAGCTTTCTTTCCTGAGGGAAGACCCAACTTTCCTCTAGGGTTTTGCCAATCTTTTCTTGGGGAGTTAAATGATTATGGTGATAAATGGTGGCTGATTTTTGAATGTCCTTACTTAACAGAAAGTCATTGACAAACCCATGTCATTCTCTCTCACTTCTTTTTTTTTAAATTTAAAATTGTTTACTGATCTGTGAAATGTACACACCTAGGAAGGTTCTTATAAGCCCTAAGATGCCAAAGCTGGCTCTACTGAAGAGCCAATCAAATGTAGCTGAACTATTCTATTTCTGATTTACCACAACTGTTGCTATCAATTCCAAATGCAGACAACTTGAAGATATCAATCCCTACCAATGGAAGGTGAATTGGAAATTTTAATCTTGTTAAAAATCACTCATACCTAGTTGGATTTTCCTCATTGTTCTCACTACCTTTGTTAACTGTCTCCTTACTCTTCAACGTGACCTCTCAGCTGTCTCTTCTATCAGATATTGACACTGGAATTTTCCAAATGATTCCAAATCATTACACACTGCTTATATTTATGTTATTCAACAGACCAATCCTTAAAAACTGAACAGTTCTCTCCAAACCTCTTGCACTGGAGAACTGAAAGCAGGAGCAGAAGTTAACAGCTCAGGGAAGCAGGTGGTATGAGACAGGAAGGTGGCTTTCCTAGTTATCAGGGAAACAAAAAAGCACTGAGGCTTTTACATAAGGAATTATTTCCAAGTTCGCTACTCTGCTGGGAAAAATACCCCTGAGCCTTCTTTTTGCAATTCACTGAAATTTATTTATATGAAATTATTGACAGCCAAAGAGAAGAGCAAACAAATAGCTCTGAGCACTGTTTGCCTCACTCTACCCATCAGTGAAAGACCCTGAGTGCCCATCTTCTGGGGCCTGAAGAGACGAGTGAAAGCTTTGGATTGGCTTAATTCTTTGGGCTGAAAGTTCTGAGTCCTTGGACAGCCTGCACAGGGCCAGGACTTGAGGCAAACGAGGAGGCACTCACTCTAGGCCCCTGCAAGCTCAGGGCTGGCACTGTGCGACCTGCCCCTCTAAGCCTTGCCCTCCAGGGTTGCCTCATCCTGGTCCTGGTCCTGAGCCCACACGTTAATGGATTTGAGATTTGATAGCAAACCCCCAAACAACAGCGTGGGTGGGCGTCGGGGGCGGGATTTATCTTGCTATACCTGAAGAATGAATTTAGGAGTGCTGCCTGGTGGAGAATGGAAGGACCTTCCCTGCTTGTCAGCAATGAAGAACATAAAAAGGCACACATTTTTTATACCTTTTATGCATGTTTCACGATATCTTTTTTAATAACTTCTTTTCTTTAGAGCTTAAAGATTGTCAATAATGTCAATATGTAAACAAATGACCTTTCAAAAATGATTCAAAGGGTGCAAGTTTTGGAAAGTATGTTTTCCTCAACCCTTCCCTCTCTGCCATTAAGAACTGTTAAGCCATAATCAGCAAACCCCTTTAGCCTTAACCTCTGTGCAGTTTCTGTGGTTCTTTACTTGAACTGAAGCATTTCCTCCAGGAGTCTATTCCTGTGTTAATCTGTCTTCTGAAAAGCAGCTCTAAAATGGGATTAAAGGCACAAAGATTTTCTCGAGGGTAATGCCCGGTTGGGAGAAAACGGAGAAGGAGCCAGAACAGGCTGGGAGAGCTGAGACTGTGGTGCAGGTGTGACAGGGCACGAAGGAGACAGAGAGGGAAGCAGACTGGACCGTCCTGCGGTCTAAGGACGGGGCTGCAAGGCCAGCCGGGGGCCCTCGAGCAGTCCTGTGTCTCCCTAGAGCTGCCTCTTGCCTTAACATCAACCCTGCCGCACTTGGTCAGTGCTTGGGGCAGCCTGTGGGCAGCACGGTCCTGGCGCCAGAACCGGCTGCTGGGGCCCTTGGTTAGTTCATCTCCCTGTGGCTGGAGGTCTGCAAGGCACATTCTCATGGCCACCACAATGCTAGCTGTAGCTTCTTAATCTTTCACACCCCTCATGCCTCAGAATTAGGACTGGTATCCCTTACTCCTCTGATAAAACTTGTGGACCATTCCTCCTCTACTTCCTTTTTAAGAACAAAATAAAACCATGAACTTATCAAAGCAAACAAACAAACCAAAAAAGCAGCTTTCAGACTCACGCCATTTAGCTGGACCATCTGCTGAGCCCTCCTCATTCACTGAACTTTGGTACTGGACAGTGGTCTTCCCCACTCTAATTCCTTCCAACACATCAGGTAAATTCAATACCTAGGCCTCTCAGTTTCTCGTCTTCTTCATCATCATGACCTTCTCCTTTACCCATTCTTCCACACACGCTCAAAGGTCTGCTCAAACAGCACATTCTTAGGGAAGGCTTCTCAGAAACCCAGCTGGATCGCAGCCTCCGGTCCGGTACTCCATAGTGTCTCTGCTGCTCACTCAGAGCTCAGCGAGTTTGGAAAATATACGTTTAACCATGTTATTTGACTCTTATCTTCTCTTTACCTTTAGTTCCATGAGGGCCAATGAAGTCTGTTCTGCTCTCTTCTTTATTCTTAGCATCTACAAGGTACCTGGCACACTGTAGACAGTTAATAGATATTTTTTGTATAACTAAATGACTAACTGACTAAATAAATGAATGAATGAGTAGATTCGAATTGAGTTATGTGAATGAATGTTGTTGCCAAGGGTTATGTCCGTCTAAGTTTGAAATATATATAGTTATTAATGTAATTTAAAATTTCTGAAGAATTAAAACACTTTCTTCATTATTTTATAGCCTATTACATATTTTATCATTTTTTCAAAAAATTATGCTTCACTTTATCATCTAAATGACTTTGGATTTGTTTTTTGTTTTTTTTTTTTAAAGGAATTCCTTTATTTTTATTATTTATTTATTTTTGGCTGTGTTGGGTCTTCATTTCTGTGCGAGGGCTTTCTCTAGTTGCGGCGAGCGGGGGCCACTGTTCATCGCGGTGTGCGGGCCTCTCACTATCGTGGCCTCTCTTGTTGCGGAGCACAAGCTCCAGACGCGCAGGCTCAGTAGTTGTGGCTCACGGGTTTAGTTGCTCCGCGGCATGTGGGATTCTCCCAGACCAGGGCTCGAACCCGTGTCCCCTGAATCGGCAGGCAGATTCTCAACCACTGCGCCACCAGGGAAGCCCTGGATTTGTTTTTTATTTTAAACTACAAACGTCTTGACCACAATGTTCTTTATAAGTCATCTAAGGCTTCCTAGAAGTTCATAGCCCAGGGTCTTATACATAATAGAATTTACTACATATGGTATTAATTTGCAATGCATTAATTCAGCTTCTCTAAGATCTGGTGTTTTGTTCTGCCTAATGAAACTAACCATTTGTCTGATTTCTCTTCATTTGTTTTCACTGAGAGACATAGTTAACTTGACTTATACTTGGGGATTTATTTTCATCATAAGATCTTTATAAAGAATGCATCCATTTCTGATCTTTTTATTTTTTGGCTTGGTTTTTATTTTTCTGAGTTATTATGCTTTGATTTTTTTGTGTGTGTTTATTTTTTCAAGATTTAATTACAATTAAGTTTAAGGACCTAAGTGTAGATTTTCTACGACTGCCTCAGGACGTTTTTTTAAACATGGGTGGAGTGGAGCACGATTTAAAGGAAAGTATACTATTTTGATCAGTTTTCAATATTTAATTTACGTTTTTTTTGAAGTTTGCTTTTTTAACAGTTTAATTTACATATTAAATCAAAATATGTAATTACAAATATGACTGGCATCTTAGAAATTTTGCCTTTGAAATGAAAGCATTCTGATCTTTATTATTCTTGGGTTTTCCATCAGGTTTAATGCTAAAGTTATTGTTTTATCCTACTATCTTATTTTAATCTATTTTCTCCTCTAATTTAGTCCAGCATTTGTCAATGTTTTTGTTCTCAGGACCTCTTTATATTCTTAAAAAGTATTGATGATCCCAAAGAGCTTTTGTTTGTGTGGGTTATATCTATCCATATTTATACTATTAGAAATTAAAACAGAAATATTTAAAATATTTATTTTTTCAATCATTTAAAGTAACAATAAACTCTGATATGCTAACATAAATAGTTTAATAAAACGAGTTATATTTTCTAAAACAGATAAAAATAGTGAGAAGAGTAGCATTGTTTTTCGTATTTGCAAATCTCTTAATAGAAAAGACCTGTTTCAAGAAACTAGCCTGGTGGTTACCAGCCAGGGGCAAGAGGGTGGGAGCGACTGGATATATTGACCAAGGAGTACAAGCTTCCAGTTATACGATGAATAAGTTCTGAGGATCTAATGTACAGCACAGTGATCATAGTTAATAATACTGAATTATATACTTGAAAGTTGCTAAGAGAGTAGATCTTAAACATTCTCACCACAAAAAAGAAATGGTAACTATGTGACGTGATGCAGGTGTTAGCTAATGTTATGGTGATAATCATTTTGCAATATATAAGTGTATCAAATCAACATGTTGTACACCTTAAATTTACCCAATGTTATATGTCCACTGCATCTTAATAAAGCTGGAAAAAAAATTTTTTTAATTTTTTAAGTGAGTAATGTATAAATTAAAAGAAAACAGCTCTTTCTAGTCATGCTGAAAGGTCAAGCAAAATCAGGAGTAAGCACTGATCATTGAACTTAGCAATGTGATCCTGGGTCACACTGGTGATTCCTCACTGCTTCTCTCACCTGAGAAATTAAATATTTAGTTAGGCATCTCAAAACTATAGGAGTGCTTCTATTCTAACATAATCCATATGCCATAATAATCTTAAAGGTGGTCTGCCCTTACTTCTACCTTATTTCACAAAAACACTAAGTCAGAAAATAAAAAAGTCATAAACCATATAATTACCAAACATCCAGATGGTCCTACATTTCTTAAAATGTTACTCCTATTCTTATGCCACTCTCCTAGTGAGTTTATTTCTATAATCTTGTTTCCTTTTCTCCTACATATAACTAATAGTGCAATCCCTGTTTTTCATTAAGGCATGAAGATGAATGGACTTTTGATTTATGACTTTCAGGTTATTCGAACTTATGAAAGATTTTTTTGTAGATAATCATAAAATTATAATTAAATAGAATTAGAGATTACATTAAACACATTTGTTGAAGTGCAGAATATCTCTATAAATAATTTAAGTACTGAACTGATACATCTTTTAAAGTAAGCAAAAATAAGAAAAGTTTTAAACTTTTAAAAGTTTTAAAACAACTTGCATTATCATAGATACACTTTCAAGGAAACTTTTTCAATAATTTACTAATAAAGCATTTAATTTACCAATAAATTGAAATAATCTAAAGCTAATCAAGGTTTTGAAATATAAAATATCTTTTCATGTAATTACTCTCCATAACTATATTATTCCTTGATTATTTTATTTATAAAATTATTTATAGTCCCTATATATTTACATAGAAAGATGTCCACAATATATTGTTGAGCAAAAAAAAATCAGGTTTTAGATTGTGTGATTAGTATTATTCCATTCAGGATTTTTAGAAATCTACATATATTACATGTATGTTTGCAAATATATGGGAGGAAACTGGGAGAATATATGTCAAATTATTGACATTATTTATAGTCCTAGTAAGGGGTTAAAAGAAAGGATTGTGTTTTATACACTTTTATATTGTTTGGGATTTGCCACTAATAAATACTATTTTCTATGTCTTTAAAATATTAGATTGTCAAAAACAAAGTTTCTTCTTTCATTTTGACAAAATATTTGTATTAGTATATACATGTCTGTAAATTGGATTATACATACTTTTCATATATTAAAATATATATCAATAAATATTCTTGTTTTGGTAAGAAGAGGGTTTTTTTAACAAATTAGAATCAGAATTTTAGGACTTCCGTTCTCTGGATTTTTAAATAATCACAGCTGCATAGGTACAAAAGCTACAAGACAGTGAATCAAGAATGATCGCTAGAGACAGCCTGCATATTTCTCTTAATGTAAAATCCTATTATGAAATAATACTTTGTGGTTCTCTGAAAATTGAAAAAACTAGTTGCAATCATTTAAGTTTTATGAGGTTTTTTAGTTAATTGCATTTTCCAGATTTCTTATTAGTTGCATTGAGGTAATTCAAGATTTTGTTCTGCTGCTTTTAGTTCTATGTGCTTGTTTTCTAACATGTTGTCATAGAGATAAAGAAGAAAGAGACTTCATGTCTAGTGCCAATTTGTTCTAAAAATGAGCCCAATTGTCACAAATATACATAAAGTACCTCAAATTACCAATGACTTTCACCAAAAATCCAAATACATTTATTACATATTATGAGTAATAATACAACCCTCATCTTTACTATCCTATATAAGAGACTGTTTTCTCAACTTTTTTAGTTTACCTTGAAAAAATTGTTGTGTAAAAAGCAAGGTGAAATGGCTGGCAGATCATGTTCACCAGGACAAAGCAACATCTCACAGAAAACCTTTAACCTGCAAAACATCAACCTGCATCCTTTCACTTGTGAGAAGAGAGTCCAAGTGTCAGATGCAAGAAATCTAGCAGGCAACAAGAACCCAGCACAATTAGAAACATAGCAGAGAAAGAGCATGCAATCAGCTGTAACTAACCATCTTTTCAAAGAAAAATTTCTTTGAATTCCAATCAAGACAGCTCTGTCTTGTAGGCTGGGGGTGATTTTGAGGGGTGGGCTCACGGGAGTATTACTAATCCTCTAACTCACAATAGCAAACCTCAAAAGACTAGCCTTCCACACTACATGGCTCTGACTCAGCCATGGCAAATTTACTTATCGTGTTTCAGGCTAATTAAAATAAGTTTGTGGTAGCAATTTTACTGAAATTCTAGCTAACCTAAAGCAAAAGTAAATCGTAATATGCTACTTTCCTTATCTACTGAATCGGAACCAGTGCCAGTTCTAGATTTGTCAAGAGTGCTCAGTACATTGATTATGCTTCCAAAAGCCAAATAATAAACATCTTTTAAATTATTTCACATGAGTAGTATTGTTCACACACACCAGATTTCACCTAAAAGAAGCAAGGCACTTTTCCTTTTCTCTTCATATTAAATCAGTAAATATCCATGATATACAGAACACTCTGCCAACCACTGCATTTAGGTGAAGGGTGGGAAATATTTATTCTTTTCCATTGTACCTTTAAAATATTTTTATCATGAGTATTTTTGTCAGTTAAACATAGCCTCGGTTGTTTTTTCAAAACATTACTTCTCTTGCAAATAGTCTCGTATAAAAAATATATACTCTTCTTATAAGTGATCCAAAGAAAACCTGTGATATCTTTACCTTTCTCCGAGGGGGAAAAATGCCAATTTATTTTTCCTTTTATGGGGAAGAGGTACTCCTTCTATTCTGGAGATATTCATTCACACCATTTTCTAGTTGGTAAAACTCTGATTTTAAATATTTGACCATGTCAAAGTCAGAAATAAATTTACTAAATGGTACCTTGCTGTCTATTTCCTTATCAAAGTGTGTCAGCAAGAGTCCCATCAAGAAAATAGCTAGGAAAGCAGAAACTGCTCTAGATACTTCTATCAGGAAACAGGTAATTCTTAGAAAAATGGCTCAGAGGCTACTGCAAAATCTCATATCTCAGAAGTCCACACGCCTTCCTGCTGCTGCCAGAAGAAGGAAAACATGGCACCAACTTCTCTTCACCCTACAGATCTGATACAAATGCATCTCCTAGCAGACTCTAACTCAGAACATGGCTGGGAATGTAGTTCTTAAGCGTCCTGCTATCTCCATACAAAGGAGAACACAGCAGGGGGGAAATGATGTTAAATTGCTAACACATAATATGTAGGTAGGAGGTAGGATTGAGGCGAACTCTGTCCCAGTGGTAATGTCCAAAGAGGTTTAAGCTGTGATTTAACAACTCATTGTATAACTACTGAGATGAATAATTGTTATAATCCACTCTCAGTTATCCATTTAGGGAATTTTGCTCTTTGATCCTCCCATTTTTATTTCCTTGACCACTTGGATAGGGAATTTAAATCCCCTAAATACTTCCTAAATACTAATTTCAATGATCTAACATATAAAAACCATAAATTAAATTACCATATACCTATATCTACATTACTATATATCTATTGAGAGAATATACTAGGTGCAAGTCATGTACTGGAAGTCGCTCTGTCGGATGCAAAGATAGCCCCTGTCTTTCAAGTGTTCACAATTATTGAGAAGCAAAATGAAAATACAATCAATATAACTCAAGGCAGATTGTGTGCAACTAACAAGAGGCAAAGGAAGAAGTAGAGCAGGAGAGATTCCTATGAAGTGATAATGAGGAACTGAAGAAAGCCATGGGGAGGCAATGCTTTTTGAGGTGTAAGCATTCTGACAGATGGAATTGGAGTGAGGGGCATGCCAGAACAAGAAGCCAGAGTGAGCAAAGTGAAGAGGCTGAAGAACTTGCTAGCATTAAACTAGCAACAGATACTACAACAGATGCCCAAAGGGGCCAGCAGTAATGGAAATGAAGCAGCCCATGTGGAGACTGTGGCCAGAAAATGAATGCACAAGCCACCTAAGGAGAGTCCCTGGTGAAAACGTTGGCCCACTGTTATCAGAGCTTCCATTGTTCAACCGAAGTGAAAACTCATATTCTAAAGTAAAACTCCAATTTTAAATTGTTAACACCTAATTAAAACAAAAACTAAAACAACTAAAGCCTGTGCAAATCAAATAAAACGCATCTATAGCCCATATATGGTCCCAGGGCCATCGATTTGCAACTTCTGGGTCAGATGCCCTCTACAACCCCATCCAAGGAATTCTGGTTTCAATCATGAACTTCATTTTCATTGAATAATATATGTTCATCTTTTAAAATTATGCATATTAAGCATTACCTCAGAAATTTTCTTCCTATAAATTGTGTGTCTTTGAGTTTCTTCATAAATCATTGTAGAGCTCTTTAGACTTTCATTTGCAAGGGGCCTAGAGTGATGTGGAGAAGTGACAAGAAAGGGAAAACAGAAAGAAGATAATTAGAAATGCAGATTCTACAGACATTTACCAGTGTAACTAATATTTATCAATCTCTGAGAATTGAAGACTGATGATTTTATTTATTTTCACCAACCAGGGAGAGAATATTGAAAATTGTTTGTAGTAGAGGAAATGTTGACTTTCTGGAATAATAGTTATTAATTACATTAGCAGAGGCATACCCTGCTAATATACCCAATGAATAGAGATATTTAAAATCCAGTCTACTGTAATGTATAAAATATTTCCTGCCATGTGTGGACATCCTTTATTTTCAAACATTACTTATTAACTAATTATTTCCCCCAAACTGTGTGATCATACCATCATACATAACAAAAAAAAGGATAGTAATAACAGGGCATAGGTCAAGAAGTAAAAAAAATGCCTAAAAAGTAGCCTTAGTGCTGTCTTGCTTTACAAGCAGTTTTAAACTGAGTTGAATGCTGTACCAGTGAAAAATAGATCTACGTTTTGTCAAGAAATTTAACAAAAGACGCAAATAATATCGTAAGCCATTACATAAAGTTTCCACTTTCAATCAAACAGGCCAATGTTAATATTGAATTAACTATGTTAATACTTCTGATCACATACGTCTTCTATGTGTGATCTGCCACCAGGGGAAATCACATTTATCTGAACTTCAAGGAGGAGAGAACTCCTCAGGGGAATCTCTTTTAATAGCGTCGTTACGTACTCAGAAAACATTTCAAACTAGACACTTGGATAGATATTTGAATTGGGCTTTTCCCAATAGTGGTGCTTTTTCAATAAGATAGCAGAGTACCAGATGGAACATAATGAAAAAGATCAACAACAAAATCAACCATTTCAGAAAAAGAAAAAAACCACCTGACAATGTACTCTTTGCTTACAGTTACCGCTTCACAGAACAAGCACTGTAGAGTGTAGGTAAGCGTACATACTTTCAGTCTCAGAACAAAGACTAAAAATCTAAAAAGGTAAAAATGAAAATGTGTGCTATTCCGCTGCAATGTGGCTGAGAGTTATAAAGGCCCTAAGAACAATATTGAGTTTGTGGCGGCAAAATCACATCACGAAAGATTTACCTTCACTCTGCAAACTCAATATAGGGCAATAACAGTCTATTACAAGCAGAGCAATACAACATCAAAGGAATGTTTAAAAGAACCAGACAGAACCTTTAAATCAACACAATTGGGTTATCTTCCCCCAAAGGAAGCACCATGGGAGAGCTCATAGCACGGTTTTTCAAGAGGTATTACTAATTTACCATAAGTTATATTTAATACACTTTTAAAATGTGGTTTGTAATCTTTCTCCACTTTTTAGAACACAGAGCAATAAATTAAAAGAGAAACAGTCCCCAAAGAGCAAGAGACTGGGAGAAAAAATGACAATAATTTTATTCTTTGGGGTTTAACATTTCAAATAATTTTTGAAAAGGCTGTATTGGATCTTTTCCTTCTCAATTTCAATAAGATTCTTTAAATATGAATCTAGAGGAATAATAGTAAATAAAAATAATAGTAAGTTTTTACTATTTATATTTATAAAATTGATTCCAAATTCCATTAAAAATAGCAATATTCATCATAACATATTTGAAAAACAGTAAGACATCCTCTTTAACATCTCCAGTAAAGAAGTAAGCAATTTTATTCTGCCTTCTTATGACTGAAATGAACGTTTGACAGGCTGAGTTTCTTATCCAGGTCATGTCAAAAATGGTAATAGAATTTATTGTGGAGTAGTACTATTCATTGCTGGCAGTTCTCAGGCATTTTCTCAGCATTTTACTATTTCTACATGCATTTCTATTTTTAATTTATATAATAGTGTGTTTCATTTAATAAAGTATTGATATAAGATATTATCTTTCTATGTATAAAGAGATGTTACTTTTCTACATGTCGAGCACGGGTTTTGTTGTTATAAACTTTAAATCCATGCATTTGTGTTTCCCATGAGGATAAAGGGAATAATTGAGTATCATCAAAACTTATCATCATCTATTAATGTCTGATATTTGCACACATAAAGTCATAAATTTCTATATGATGCTAATAGAACTGCTTCTCCAATTCTTTCAAAAGTTTTTTGCCTTTTGTTTAGCATTTTTGTTTTGGCTTAAGTTATCCTGATTCATACCAGAGATATATATGCAAAAGGCTTTAAATTCTAGATAATTTGTATCTGTAATGGCTTTTCAGTACATGAATTTTTTAGTACTGAAAACACACCCACAGCAGGTGCATGCAACTGCCTGTAACACATGGCATATGGGAAAGTACTAGGGTTTGTCCCTTTTGATATAGCACGGTTTTATTGGCATCATACTGTAAGATTTTGTAATAAATCAGATAGTATATGGATTTATACTTATATGTCTGGTGTTGGAAAATATTTAATTCATGTTTATAATGTTTTTAATTTTATAACCAGCTTCCTAAATTTCTTTTCAATTGACCTTTATGTCAAAACCATTTCATTTGAAATTGCCCATTACCAGATAATCTTTTCAGCTATCTGAGTTGTATTGCTCTTCTTCTTTTTTGAAGCATTTTCTTTTTTAAAAGTCCATCCAACTTCTTCATACTAATATTGTGAATTTAAAGGCAAAACTCTGAACCATATTTGTTACACTTGTGACCGGGCAGTAGAAATTAATTTCATGGGTTATTACATACCCTTGGTGAGGTTTCTGGAGTTCCATTATTTGAAATAATTGTTGTGAGTGTGATAGAATTTTCATATTTCATATTGATGTGATTAGGATATGTGTTCCCAACATGTGTTGGCAGGTTTAGCTTGTTAGCTTGTTTATAATCATCAGACCTGGTCCACTGAAATAATAACTAGGAATTCACATTTTTCCCCCATCCATTCAACCAATTCTCTCACTAAGATCCAATGTCCAACAAGAAGCTTCACGTCATACGCAGTTCCAATGTCATAAAAACAACCACATTGATGTTTGTTCACTGCCTGATGTCAGCACAGTGGTTAAAAGAGTATATACTCTGGAGTCAAACTTGACTTTGAAATTCTGCTCAACTACTTAATAGTCACGTGATTGTGTCTCAATTTCTCTTCTATAAACAGAGATAACAGTAATATTTATAGGTTGCTATAAGGATAAAATCAGATTTTGCTTATAAAATGCCTAGCACTATGGCATACAGTATGTCCTCATGAGATGTTAGCTATTCTTATTGAAAAAATATGTTCAGAAATGCTCTGACACCTTCCAATTAGCGTCATGAGTATTATAAAGTTTACCCAACTATGGAACCTACTGGCTGTGATAAAAGAAAATAAGAATGTTGACTCTTGTGCAGAGATTATGGGACCAACACCTGCTGCCTAACAGTAGTGGGACTCATACCAAGTATCAATGAATGAGTAACCACCCTAAACAGCTATCACAGTCATAAGGCAGTTGGTGCTATAGTCTAGATCTGTTTAAGAATTGAACCAAGTCACCTGCTGACTATAACAGCCATTCAGAGGAGTGATATAAAATTTAATGTCAGTGATTATCTCTTATGATATAACATCATGTGTATATTGCTTTCCAAGACTTGCTTAAAGAACATTTTAGAAATGATACTCGGGGTTGTTTCAGTAATAGAAGTGACGCACCATCCATTTTTACTAAATCATGGCCTGTAAAAAAAAAACAAAACTGCAATTCAATGGCATCTAGCTCATCAATATTTTTAATTAAGGTAGAGAGGAGAATATGACTATTGTCAGAAACAGACAATTCATAGCAGTTGGCTTAACAGAAATTTTCTAAAAATAGATCATACTCTTTTAACAGTGAGGCTTGACATTAAAAATTACAATAAATGTATTATTAAGGTTTTATTAATTTTCTTTCAACATTTGTTATTAATTGACCAAATTTATGCTTGTGTTTTATTTGGGAATATTGCTTCTGCTGGACTGGTATGCCCCTTTTTGCCCTTAACCATTTCCTATAAAGTGGCAAAAGTAGACCATCCTTTCACTATTTCCTGGTTGACTGCCATAACTATCTTAGAAAACACTCTTCTTCTGTCCCTAAGACAATTCTATGAGTGGCACAGAAATAGTTGAAGTTAACACTACCTTGGTAGGTACATTCATAGTTCATTAAATATATATTCATTTCTTTTATTTGTGATTACATGTATTTATTTGTCCTTACTCTGAGTCTGCTATTTTCCTTCAAATTCCCTGTAGGCAGAATTTATATTTTCCACCTTTTTTCTCCTATTTCCTCCGTACTTGGTACAGTGCTCTTCAAAAGCACTTAAATATGGCATATAGTATGTACTCAAGAACATAACAAAGGATAGGTTTGTCTAGGATCCATTAAAAGATCAAGATGTCTTTAACGGCCTGAGTGGTTCAAATTCTCACACTTTATTATTATTTTTAAAAATTTTAATAGGGATCAAAACCTTTAACTAAAGAATTGATACTACTCTGGTATATTTTCCCATATTGCCCAGCAAATATGAATAAGTAAATCAATAAATTAATGCATGAAGACAGATAAAAGAGTTCCAGGGTCTTTCTACAAATCACAGCCAATTAATGCAAACTAAGAATTTCTAGTTATTAAGACCAATGGTCTTTGTGGCCTTCTCAAATACAAAACAAAATGTAAGTATTATATTACTTTATATCTCAATGGAAATTTATAAGCAGGGTGAAGTTCCCATTTATCCCCAATCTAGAGACGATGCTGATGATAAAAACAAGTCCAAGGACCTAAAACAAGTGAAATGTGGCCAATGACTTCAAAGAACCAATTCTAGGTTTACTATGCTTGTATCTGAGAGATATCTCGGACCCTGGATGTGTTAGAGGACGACCTCAGTCTGGGAATCAATCCCACCTAAACCCCCAATATTCCTCAAGATTAGACTAATCTCTTAAAATTTTGGGTGAGATGCCAGGATTTTTCAAATTAGGTGCTGACTAACTAATGAATACCCAACTACCCTTACTGCTTCCACAGCCTAAGGTGCCAGCCACACAGCTGCATATGATGGTATATGATAGATTATTCTACTTACCATCCATGTTCTATCCACTCTCTTCTCCTGTTACCCTTCCTAACAAAATTCTAGGAATCCTTCAAGATCTGGATAAAATATAATTTCTTTTCTCAATTATTTCAGGAGTCATTTCCAAACCTTACCATTTACATGCCCCTCACCTCCCTCCCTTCAGACGTTTGCTTATTCAACAAATATTATTTGAGTATCTATTATGCTCCATGCACTCTTCTTTATACTTGGTCTGAGCCAAATAGATAAAACTCCTGCCCTTGTAATGCCTAATTTCTTTTTTTTTTCAGCATCCGAAATCTTTCTGATTATGTGCTGCTGAAGCAAACACTGTAATGCTTAATTTCTAATGGAAGAATAATTAACTATTCTTTCTATTTTCTCACATTACATTATTATTGCATTTGTCACATTTATTGTAGATAGTTGTTTATATGTCTTTCTTACTGGATAGCAAGGACCAGATAACAATTATCTTTTCAATTTTTATCACCAGCACCCAGCACATTGCCTTGCACCATGACATAAGGGAAGAGGCAAAACATACTTTACAGTTTGGAGGCTCCCTATTAAATTTGAATTTGCTCAATATTTATAATTTGGTTACCAATTGCTGCTTAAAAAACTAACCTAAAAAGTTAGTTGCTTAAAACAATGCTTACAATTTTATAGGTCAGAAATTTGGAAAGGGCTCAGTGGGGTGGTTCATCTCTGATCCACGTGGCTTCAGCTAAAGCTATGGTGGCTGAGGCTGGATTATCCTCTTTCGGGATGCCTTCTTCATTCACATTTTCGGTAACTTGCAGCAACTAGTTCTCCTCTCTCTCTTTCTCTCTCCCTCCCTCCCTCTCTCTTCACATAAGTTCTTATCCTTCAGGGCCTCTCCATGAGATACGGGCTTCCACAGCATGGTGGTCTCAAGATAGTCACACTTCCTACATGGCAGATGGTTTCTAAGAGGCAGAAAGCAGAACTGCCAGGCCAGTTAAGGGCTACACCAGGAACTGGCCCTGCATCATTTTCTAATGGTCAAAACAGTCATGAAGACTGTCCAGATTTAAGGAGATAGAGAAATAGACACCACCTCTTGATGGTGGAGTGGCAGGTAGTACAGAGGGCAGTGGAATGACCATATTTTTGTGGTCATTGTAGAAAAATACTTTCTACCATTATTTTTGATAGATGTCTAATATGTCTAATCAGCCATAACGTGTTTAGGGGGCATATCAGCATTGAAGTCAGATTTAAATTGTTACTGAGCAAAAATAACCTACTCCTATCTCAAAGATTTTATGTTCATGTACTAAATGGGTGGTGATGAAAAACACTGAGCAAGCAAGAATTCTAAAAACTTCTAATATCAATATTTTAAAAACCATATCTCAAAGTTATTAAAGGGGATTTACTAAGTTTTTCAAATTAAAAACATTTGATATCTCAATTGGGTTTCTTCTAAAACTTACACAATTTTGAGTTATTTCTTAGACATGTATTTCTCATTAACGTTTAACGCAACTGTACAGTTTTTAGTTAAGATTATCCTTGATCCTTGGGCTAATTTGAGAAGGTTCCCCAAATCAATCCCAACAGGAATAAGAAGGCCAAGCACGTGTCACCTCATTTTCTAGACCCCTTTCGTAGTGTAGTATATTATGTGCCCTGATATTTTTTTCCAGCTACTTATAGTCCTTTGGGGAATTCAACTATTTATTATGGAAATAAGAAAACTGGCCACATAGTAGAAGGCTAAATAATTGTATTTGGGGGGGAAATTATGGGTATGAATATTCAATTATGGTTTTGTGAATGTATATCTGTGGTATTTTAGTTTAAATCATCAACTTTGCATGATGATTGTACAGCAAGTTTTTCATTGCTCTTTTTACCCTATTCATATTATAGTGTCTATAAAATAACACTTTACATTAAAATCAATCTCTATGTGGTTTTAGTTATTCAAGGTGGTATTTATAATTTTGTTGTAATATGAATTAGTATGAGTTTACTTAAATGGTCAACAGCATTAATACAATGCAAGGCATTGCCATAATTCAGGTATAGAAACTCTGGTTTATTACTCAAGGTTGAAAGCCCCCTTACTTATAATTTTCCTTAATAAAACACTCAAATTGAAAAGAAGCCAGTTTCCCTGAGGAAACTACTGAAATGTCTCTCCAGAGAAGAAAATCAGCTACTGAAGCAGACATTTTTGAGAACCAAATTAAGAAATTTGGCCAGAAAAAAGGCAGTGTGTATTTGGACCTAAGGAGTTGGTGAAATAATGCTGAAAGAACCCTGTTCACCCTCTGTGCATTTGCAGCACTATAGGATGGGCTCCAGGAGTCCTGCCTTGCTGATATGCCACTCCTATGACCCATGCAAGGATATGATGCGGGTGATGAGGATGTCTTTACTTCTAAATGTGGTTATGTTTCTGTGTGCTGCCATTAATGGGTATTACCATAAACCAAATCAATAATTTCACAATACTACTTGAAAACCAAGCTTCGTGGTAGTGCTTATACCATAACAATAAAATAAGTCTAGGGTGCGAGAGCTGAATTCTTCCTCTTATATTGCTTTACAAAGTTTTAAGCAAAATAATCAAAAAGAGAAAAGCATTCTAAATTAGCTATACATTTATTTGTTTCAATATTTAAAAAATATTTATTTATTTATGTATTTATTTATTTGGCTGCAGCAGGTCTTAGTTGTGGCATGCAGGATCTTCAGTTGCAGCATGTGGGATCTTTAGTTGCGGCACTTGAACTCTTAGTTGCGGCATGTGGGATCTAGTTCCCTGACCAGGGATCAAACCCAGGCCCCCTGCATTGGGAGTGCAGAGTCTTAGCCACTGGACCACCAGGGAAGTCCCTGTTTCAATATTTTTAAATCTAAGCTTTATGTCTTTCCTGAACATTAGGAACAATCGAGTTGAAATGACTTAGTGATATCACAGCTCAATTAAGTAAAATCTCAGGATATCTTCCATCTTATGAGTCTGTTAAAAATAGCCCTCTATTCTGTAATAAACCATAATGGAAAAGACTATGAAAAAGTATATATATACACACACACTAGATCTTGGTCTCTAATACCATTTTGCAATAAAAGGAATCAGGGCTCCTTGAAGAAATGGCTGAGTCCAGAGCTGGCATAGGAAATACACAAGATGAGCCTAGAACATCTTGTTAGGCCAGAAGTAAGGAAGTGCTAAAAATAAGTAAATAATGGAATATGTTACAAAGACTAGGGAGAAGCTTGAAGGTATTCCACTGATCAAATCAAGAACAACTTGAACCCAAAATAATTAAGTACACTAATGAATTATAAGCAATTCCAAAAAATTGGAAATCATGGTTCATATCAATAATAAATAGATAAATAAATAAATACAGGAGCAGGGAGTACTCTAGATTACATTAAAATGTTAAATGCCAACTAGTAAATGAGGAGGGAATGCAAGATATGGAAAATCAGTATTATGTAATCATCACAGTAAAGACTGGATCAGACAAGAATGATCAATGGAGAATATACTGGGGGAGAAATTTTGATGAAGAGCACATTATTTGTATAGTCTTAAAGGGTCTCACCACAGTTCCAAGGGAAAAATGATAATTATACAGCGGAGAAACTAGACAATACATTGACTGGGTGATCAAAATTAACATCACCAATGAGGAGTATATAGGCATCATATGCCTTCAGATAAGATACTTTGAGAAGGTCGTAATATCATCTATGTAGCATTCTGAGCAAAGAGACTTAGAGAATATAAGCATAAGTTAATATTAGATAAATGCCAAATGAGGAACATTCTTTAAAAAATAAAAGATGGGAGATTGTAGTCTTCAAAAATGTAAACAGTATAAAAAAACAAAGCAAGGTTATGGAAATGTTCTGGATTTTAAAAGACCACAAAGACTGCCAATCAAAACTACGAGATATATCACCTCACATCAGTCAAAATGGCCATGATCAAAAAATCTACAAACAATAAATGCTGAAGAGAGTGTGGAGAAAAGGGAACCCTCCTACACTGTTGGTGGGAATGTAAATTGGTACAGCCACTATGCAGAACAGTATGGAGATTCCGTTAAAAAATAAAAACAGAGCTACCATGTGATCCAGCAATCCCACTCCTGGGCATATATCTGGAGAAAAACATGGTTTGAAAGGATACATGCACCTCAATGTTCATTGCAGTGCTGTTTACAATAGCCAAAACATAGAAGCAACCTAAATGTCCATCAACAGATGAATGGGTAAAGAAGATGTGTAGATATATACAACAGAATATTACTCAGCCATTAAAAAGAATGAGGGTCTTCCCTGGAGGTCCAGTGGTTAAGACTCCATGCTTCCAATGCAGGGGGCACAGGTTCGATCCCTGGTTGGGGAACTAAGATCCCGCATGCCGTGTGGTGTGGCCAAATAAATAAATAAATAATAAAAAGAATGAAATAAGGCCATTTGCAGCAAAATGGATGGACCTGGAGATTATCATACTAAGTGAAGTAACTTAGAGAAAGACAAATATTATATGATATCATTATATGTGGAATCTAAAAAAAAAATGATACAAATGAACTTATTTACAAAACAGAAACAGACTCACGGACTCAGAGAAGGAACTTATGGTTACCAGGGGGTAAGGGTGAGGGAGGGGGATAGATGGGAGTTTGGGATTGACATGTACACACTGATATATTTAAAACAGATAACCAACAAGGATCTACTGTATAGCACAGGGAACATGGCTCAATATTCTGTAATAACCCACAGGGGAAAAGAATTTGAAAAAGAATAGATACATGTATATGTATAACTGAATTACTTTGCTGTGCACCTGAAACTAATACAACATTGTGAATCAACTATGCTCCAATATAAAATGAAAATTAAAGAAAAAACAAAGCAAGATTACAGAAATGTTCTGGATTTTAAAAGAGTACAAAGACATGACAACTAGATGCAATACCATACCCTAGAGTGGATTATAAGATGGTAAGTGTGATAAAGGCATTCTATCGGTCTTAAATTTACTGAAGTTGTTAACTGAACTGTGGTTATGTAAGAGAATATCCCTATTCTTAAGAAATATCCACAGAAGTATTAAGGAGTAAAGGACCATGATATATATATAACTCATCCTGAAATGGTTCAAAATTTATGTGTACGCACATGCAGAAAGAGGGTGAGAGAGAACTTGAGCCAATGATTAATCAAATGAGGTAAAATGACAATAAGAAGTGAATCTTTGTAACAAGTATCAGGATGTTATTTGAACTACACTTTTTCTTTTTTTTTAACATCTTTATTGGAGTATAATTGCTTTACAATGGTGTGTTAGTTTCTGCTTTATAACAAAGTGAATCAGCTATACATATACATATATCCCCATATCTCCTCCCTCTTGCGTCTCCCTCCCACCCTCCCCATTCCACCCTCCCCATCCCACCCCTCTTGAACTATACTTATTCTTGCAACCTTTTTTGAAAGGTTGAAATTACTTCCAAATAAAAAGTTAAAAATAAAAAACCAGCTCTGCAGAAGCAGCATACACAAGAAGAAAAACATTGCTGTTTCCCACTGGCAAATTTACTCCAGCATGTAATGGAGTATGCCTAAAGCCATTATGCAGAAAACTAGGAATTACTGTGCCCACATCTCAGGTGAACTTGATTCCGATTAATGTAGTAGGCAGTCTTGGTAGTTAACTAAACTGCCTTCAAATCAAAGGCAGTGTAGTACAGGCCATGGGATTGGGTTAACTGTAAAAAACCTCGTTCTTAAGTCCCTAGGTGATACCTGACACACTCAAGCACTAACTTTGTAGGCTTGGGTACAGAAGATAAGCAAAAAGTCACACAGTGGTTCCTCTGCATTTGGCCCAGCAGCCAAGTTTAAAAGGACAAACAGGCTGTACTGCATAGAAGGTGAAATGCTTAAATGTCAGAGAAGCATTGTTAGGACCTATCTGTATGCATAGAAACTATCATGTGTTCCAAAAAGAAGAGAGTACATTTCATGAAGGGAAATGAGAATAAAAGACTGTATCCTGTTTTACCATTCCCAGAAGACACAGAAAAAAATCTTTTAACAATTTAGATGTGTTGACTTTACTGACCTATGTATTGTGTCAGTCTCAAAACCAAGGGAAAATATACAAAGTGTTTACATATTTCTCATTTGAAGGCACAACAGGGAAGCCAATTGGCACTTTTAAAGGTGGCATCTACTTCCTAATAAATTTCAGTACATCCTTAAGAGCTATAAATCTTGACTGATTCTTTTGCCTTGTATGCTCTCCACTACAGGCTTTTATGAAAGGCTGGTGAAAGATTTATTCCCTCTAAAAACACATTAGCTAAATAAAGCCTTTTTTTTTGCTTGCTGAAGATACTTTTTTTGTTTTTCTTTTTATTTCATCTTCTTAAAGTGCATTTCCTGTACAAATAGAATTATTTAGTTGAAATTATTTGTAAAATAAAGTATTTATTATACAGTGATGAATAATTGATTCTTTGTCCTTTTCTCAATATGAGATTCTTTGGATGAGATTGTTAAGCTCTTCAAACTCAGGTGGAATTAACAGGGAGAAGTTTTAAGTAACTGAGAGTTGAAGTTGTCAGAAATGGGACAAAGAATACTGACAGAGGAGGGGAGCTCTCCGGCTTGCTTGGATTGGGTGGCTGATGACAGAGGAGGGGAGCTCTCCGGCTTGCTTGGATTGGGTGACTGAGTACTGCCCCGCAATCTTAGGTGCCCCTCTGTACCAGTTCTGTATCAGTTTTGAAGTATTTCTCACTTTATAAAGCTCTTTGTTCAAAACAGCAGGCTTCTTTTCTGTATCATCTTCTGTTTTTTTTTTTAATGAGTGAGAAGATGGCAGTTTGGTTAATTCAGTGAAGCAGATATGAAAGGGAAGAAAAGTTAGGGTCTTAAATTGCAGTCCTCTCTATTAAAAATACGTGGGGCATTTTCTCCTAGGGCAAGTCATTACATTTCTTTAGATTCGTTTACTCTTATTTAAAACTTGCAAAACATAAAGAATTAAATTGTTGAAAGAGATTAAAACTATCAATATTTACATGAGTTTCATTTAAAGAATAAGCAAATCCTAAGGAATATAGATCTCTGAGCCAGAACTCCCACCTTTATAGTTAAGTTTCCCTGAGTAAGTTACTTTGCTTCATTAAGTACTGGCCTCGAAAGTTTCTGAAAAGACTAATTGAGATAATTAACAGGGCCTGATAAATAGTTAAGTGTAAACAGACATTAGTTATTGGTGTTTTCACTACAATTATATGAAGAGCATTCTGTTGACCGTACATCAGTCATGGTAATGGATCTGCTCACACCACGTGAACTGTTCTTTCAAGACCCCTTGTCCCATCATTGTGTCCTTATTTTTCCCAGGTGCTATTATAGAGCCTCTAATACCTTTGGGGATTATAAGTTTACATGTCTGGTTCTTCCTACTGAGATAACAAACTCCTTCAGTGCAGAGATGATGCTTGTTTTGGCTCTGGACCTTAGAACAGAGCACAGCCTGCACTCCACCCAGAACTTGTTAACATTTATTCGGCACTAACCAGTGCTAGGCCCTGCTGTAAGCGTCTAACCAGTGTTACCTCAGTCTTGAATGCCATCTCATTCTACCTCTATGAGGTGGGGAGGATTACAGTATGATCTTAATTTACAGACGAGGAAACCGAGGCACTGAGAAGTTGAAAACTTGATGAAGGGCACACAGTAAAAGGTGAAGCTGGTGATTTGATTTGAAGCAGCTGTCTTTCCAGAGAGCCTGTATGCTTATCCATCTTGCATATTGCCTCCTAGGGAATGTGCAATATATATAAACACTCGGACATGCTCCCATTCTTCTTAAGCAAATGGTAAGATCTCCTTAGGCAAATGGTATAACCAACAAACCACGTGAAACTAGCTGGGGCATATCCTGTACTTTGTTCTAAGCAGAATAAGACAAAAGGGTGTTCTTCCCCCTAGATTAAGTAGAGAGTATTTCTTAATCTTAAATGAGAAAATGGAATCCCAAGATTTTGTAAAATCGAATCTCTCACTTGATTCGAGTTAACCATCCTCAATCCAGAGGTTCTCATCTTTAACAAGCACCAGAATTACATAGAGGACTTGTTAAAACACAGATATGGAGATCCCATGCCCAGAGTTTCTTATTTAGTATATCTGGGATATTTGAATTTCTAATAAGTTTCTTATAATGCTGACCTGGAGACCACACTGAAAAGCACTGTCCTAGTACAAAGCTCAGCTTACAATTCTATGTTATGTGCCTTCGCAATTCCTTGGCTCTTTACCTGAAGTCACACAACATTTACAATTTTTTTTAATGCACAATCATGCAGCCTGGCATTGCATATATCTGACCATGATTTCCATTCATAAATTTAGGAAATTTCAGGGGGTGACGTCAGCATCATAATGGAATGAGATGCTCCCTTGTCTCTCTCCTTCAATCTACAACTAGTAAAACATACATAACTCAACAAAGTTTCCTCTGTCTAAAACACCAGGACACCAGAGGGATCCACACGTTCATATATCTGAAGGGGGATGGGTGCTGGAACACACAGAGGAGGTGGAAATGGGGGAACAGGGGAGGTGGTGCCTGTGATCCCATCCCCTGGCTGTGGTGGCTGAGCCCGAAGACCCAAAGAACCCAGCAGCAGCAGGAAAGGTGGTGCATGTGACTCCAGCCTCCCTGCCAAAGCAGCACCCATGGCCACAGGGAACCAGGCAGCAGTGGTAGCAGGGTCCATCCCTCCAGACGCCGTAGCACCCACAACTCCAGCCCCTTGCCCCTCACTTGCAGCTCACAAATGTGACAAACCCCAGACATGGCAGAGGTGCCCCAACCCTGGCTCCCACCCTACCCTCCACCACCCTCCACCATAGTGGCAGTGCCCAGGACCCAGGCCACCCCAGATGTCACAGAGGCACCTGCCATCCTAGTGCCCCAGGTGGCAACATCAGCAGCAGCAAGGCACATGCTACCCTGGCGGCACAAACAGCAACAACAAGGGCACCTGCAACACCTCCAGCAGAGGCAGTGGTGGGTAGGAAGTGCCAATTCTCAAATATAGCCAGAGGCAGCTCCGGAAGGGTGTGTGTGTGGGGGAAACTGTGATATAGCGCCACCTACTGGGAAAAAGAAAGGTGTTCACTACTTCAATGTGCCAGCAGAAGAACAACTCATCAAGTATCATGAAAAACCATGGTAACATGTTATCACAAAAATAAAATGACAATTTTCCAGAAACCAAACTTAAAGTCACAGAATATTGTGTTCTAACTGATAAAGAATTCAACATAGCTGTCATGGAGAAACTCAGTGAGCTACGAGAAAACTCAGAAAGGCAGTTCAATGAGCTCAGGAATAAAATTAATGAAGAGAGTAAATACTTTACCAAAGATATTGAAGCCAAAAAAGAACCAAACAGAAATTTTGAAACAGAAGAAGTCAATAAATGATATGAAGAATGCGTTAGAAAGCATTGAAAATAGAGCAGGCTCAAAGACAGAAATCTAGAAATGATTCAGGTAGAAGAGAAAAGAAAACTAAGTATTTTAAAAACGAAAAATTTCTAGAACTATCTGACTTAATTTGGAAAGGCAACACAAAGATAATATTTATCCCAGAAGGAGAAGAGAGGGATAAGGGAGCAGAAAGTTTATTTAAAGAAATAATAGCCGAAAACTTTCCAAACCTGGAGAAGAAACTGGATACATATGTTCACAAAGCTAAAAGAAGGCCTAATTACCTCAGCACGAAAAGACTTCCTCCAAGACACATTATGTTAAAGCTGTCAAAAGTCAGTGATAAAGAAAAAATTTTAAAGGTAGCCAAGGAAAAAAGTCAGCAGCCTACAAAGTAACCTGCATTAGGCTATAAGCAGATTTCTCAGCAGAAACTCAACAGGCCAGGAGAGACTGGAATGACAAACTCGATATATTGAAAATTTAGAAATTGTCAGCCAAGAATACTCTATCTGGCAAAGTTATGAAGGAGAAATAAAGGCCTTACCAGAGAAACAAAAACTGAGGGAGTTCATCACCACTAGACCCACTTTACAAGAAATCCTGAAGGGAGATCTTCTACTTAAAATGAAAAGGCAAAAATACACAAAACTTTAGTAAGGTGATAGACAGACAGAATTAAAAGACTGCAATTCTGTATCAGAATAGGTTGTTAAACATTTAATTACAGCATAAAGGTTAAAGGGAAAGAAGAAAAATAACAATAGCTACTTCAATTGGGTAATAAACTCACAACATAAAAAAGTGATAACTTGAGATAACAAAAACGTAAAAGGGGAAAAGCAAAAGTACGAAACCCATATAGGCAAATGGAGATACGATTCTATCAGCGGAAAAAGGACTATTTTATCTGAGACCTTTTATAAAAACCTCATGGTAACCACAAAATGTAAATTAGAGCAGAGACATGAAATATAAAACAAGAGGAAACTGAGAAAAATATCATGGAAAACCACCAAACTAAAATAGCAGACAGAAATAGAAGGAAAAAAAATGGAGATATAAAGTGACCAGAAAACAAAGATAAAAGACAGTACTAAGTCCTCATTTATTAATAATCACCCTAAGTGTAAATGGATTGAATCCACCAATCAAAAAACACAGAGTAGCTGGATGGAAAGAAGACCCAACTATATGCTGCCTCCAGGAGACTCATCTCGGCTCTAAAGACAAACATAGGATCAAAGTGATGGGATGGAAGATGATACCCCAAGCAAATGGCAGCCAAAATAAAGTGGGTGTAGCCATACTCATATCAACAAAGTAGAGTTCAAGCCAAAACAGTAGAAAGGGACAAAGACAGATGTTATCATTCATCAAGAAGACCTAACATTTATTAATATATATGCACCTAATATAGCAGCACCAAAATATACAAAGCAATTATTAACAGACCTAAAAGTTGACAGCAAAACAATAATAGTAGGGGACTTTAACACCTCATTTACATCAATGGATAGATCATTCAGACCAAAAGTCAACAAGGAAACAGCTGCCTTAAATGAAACATTATATCATATAGATTTAATAGATAAATATAGAACATTCCATCCAAATGAGTAGAATACACATTCTTCTCAAGCACACATAGAGCATTCTCAATGATAGACCATATACTGGGACACAAAACAAGTCTCAATTAACTTAAGTAGACTGAAATATCAAGCATCTTTTCCAACCACAATGGTATGAAACTAGAAATCAACAAGAAAAAAGCGGAAAAATCACTAATACGTAGAGACCAAATAACATGCTACTAAACCACTATTGGATAGACAAAGAAAAATGAAAAATCAAAAAACACCTGAAGACAAAAGAAAAATGAAAATATTACATACCAAAACCTATGGGATGCAGCAGAAGTGGTACTAAGAGGGAAGTTTATAGCATACAGTTCTACACAAGGAACAAGAAAAATCTCAAATAAACAATCTAACCTTAAATCTAAAGAAACTAGAAAGAGAAGAATGAACAAAGCTTAAAGTCAGTAGAAAGAAAAACAAATAATAAAAATCAGAGGGGAAATAAATGAAATAGAGACTAAAAAGACAATAGAAAAGATCAGTGAATCTAAGAGCTGGTTCTTTGAAAAGATAAACACAATTGACAAAACTTTAACTAGACTAACTAAGAAAAAAAGAGAGAAGGCTCAGATAAATAAAACCAGAAACCAAAGAGAAATTATAACAGATATAAAAGAAATGCAAAGGATTATAAGAGAATACTATGAACATCTATATGCCAATAAGTTGTACAACCTAGAAGAAATGGATAAATTCCTAGAAACATACAACCTTCCAAGTCTGAATCATAAGAAATAGAAAATCTGAATAGACTGATCACTAGTAAAGAGATTGAAACAGTAATCAAAAACCTCCCAAAACACGAAAGTCCAGGACCAGACAGCTTCACAGGTGAATTCTACCAAATACTCAAAGAAGATTTAATATCTATCCTCTTCAAACTCTTCCAAAAAATTGAAGTGGAGGGAATGCTTCCAAATTTATTTTACAAGGCCAACATAACCCTGACACCAAAACCAGACAAGGGCAACACACAAAAAGAAAATTACAGGCCAATATCTCTGATAAATATAGATTTAAAAAATCGTTGGGCTTCTGTAGTGGCGCAGTGGTTAAGAACCCGCCTGCCAATGCAGGGGACACGGGTTCGAGCCCTGGTCCAGGAAGATCCCACATGCCACGGAGCAACTAAGCCCGTGCGCCACAACTACTGAGCCCGCATGCCACAACTACAGAAGCCCGTGCGCCTAGAGCCCGTGCTCCGCAACAAGAGAAGCCACAGCAATAAGCCCGTGCACCACAACGAAGAGTAGCCCCTGCTCACCGCAACTAGAGAAAGCCTGCGTGCGGTGACGAAGACCCAATGCAGCCAAAATTAAATAAAATTAAATAAATAAATTTTTAAAAAAATCGTCAATAAAATATTAGCAAATCAAATACAGCAATACATTAAAAGGCACATACACCATGATCAGGTGAGTTTTATTCCCTGTATGCAAGGATGGTTTGACATCCACAAATCAATCAACATGATATACCATATTAACAAAATGAAGGATAAAAATCATATCATTTCAATAGATGCAGAGAAAGCATTTGACAAGATTCAATATCCATTTATGATAAAAAGTCTCAATAAAATAAGTATAGAGTGAACATACCTCAACATACTAAAGGCCATGTATGACAAAGCCACAGCTAACATCATAGTCAATGGTGAAAAACTGAAAGCTATCCCTCTAAGATGAAGAACAAGACAAGGATGCCCACTCTTGCCACTGTTATTCAACATGGTATTAGATGTCCTAGCCAGAGCAATTAGTCAAAAAAAAAAAAAAAAGTATCTAAATTAGAAAGGAGGAAGTAAAACTGTCACAATTTGAAGATGACATTTTATATATAGAAAACCCTACATATTCCACACACAAAAATATTAGAACTAATGAATGAATTCAGTAAAGTTGCAGGGTACAAAATCAGTATACAAAAATTTGTTGCATTACTATACACTAACAATGAAAGCAGAAAGAAAAACTAAGAAAACAATCCTATCTACAATCACAACAAAAAGAATTAAATACTTAGGAATAAATTTAACCAAGGAAGTGAAAGACCTATACACTGAAAACTAAAAGACATTTCCAAAAGAAATTAGAGAAGACACAAAGAAATTGAAAGATATTCTGTGCTCATGGATTGAAAGAATTAACATTGTTAAAATGTCCATATTACCTAAAGCAGTTACAGTTTCAATGCAATCCCTATCAAAATTCCAATGACAGGGGCTTCCCTGGTGGCGCAGTGGTTGAGAATCTGCCTGCCGATGTGGGGGACACGGGTTCGAGCCCTGGTCTGGGAAGATCCCACATGCCGTGGGGCGACTGGGCCCGTGAGCCACAATTACTGAGCCTGTGCGTCTGGAGCCTGTGCTCCGCAACAAGAGAGGCCGCGATAGTGAGAGGCCCGCACACCGCGATGAAGAGTGGCCTCCACTTGCCGCAACTAGAGAAGGCCCTCGCACAGAAACGAAGACCCAACACAGCCATAAATAAATAAATAAATAATTTTTAAAAAAATTCCAATGACATTTTTCACTGAAATAGAACCAAAAAAATGTCCTAAAATTTGCATGGAACTACAGAAGACCTCAAATAGCCAAAGCGATCCTGAGAAAAAAGAACAAGGATGGAGTTATCACACTCCCTGATTTCAAATTATACTACAAAGCTATAGTAATCAAAACTGCATGGTATTTCTGGAAAAACAGACACATAGATCAATGGAACAGAACTGAGAGCCCAGAAATAAACCCACTCATACATGGACAATTAATTCATGACAAAGGAGCCAAGAACATATTGGGTTGGCCAAATAGTTTGTTCGGGTTTTTCCATAATCTTACAGAAAAACCCGAACGAACTATTTGGCCAACCCAATACAATGGACAAAAGATAGTCCCTTCAATAAACGGTGTTGAGAAAACTGGACAGGTACATGAGAAGAATGAAACTGGACCACTTTCTTACACCATACACAAAAATGAACTCAAAATGGAAAGACCTGACTGTAAGACCTGAAAGCATAAAACTTTTAGAAGAAAACATAGGTAATACATTTTTGACATTGATCTTAGCAATATCTTTCTGGATATGTCCCCCAGGCAAGGGAAACAGAAGCAAAAATAAACAAATGGGGCTACATTAAAATAAAAAGCTCTGCACAGCAAAGGAAACCATTAACAAAATGAAAAGACAATCTATCAAATGGTAGAAGATATTTGCAAATCATATATTTGATAAGGGGTTAATATCCAAAATACATAAAGAGTTCATATAACTCAAAAAAAACAACAGTAAGAAAAACAACTTTCTTAAAAAATTAGAAGAGGGTGTGAATACTGCGCCACAGTCCTCGCGGAGAGTTGCCGCGGTTTCCTGCTTCAACAGTGCTTGGACGGAACCCGGCGCTCGTCCCTCGCTCAGGCAGGCTGCTCAGAGCCAGCCCTCGCCACCACCTGACAACGCCCTCCAACCGCCCCAAGGTCCCCGCCGCCGTTACAGCGCCGCGCAGCCATCGCCTCACCTCAGCCGCCCGCCATGACGACCGCGTCCACTTCGCAGGTGCGCCAGAACTACCACCAGGACTCGGAGGCCGCCATCAATCGCCAGATCAACCTGGAGCTCTACGCCTCCTACGTCTACCTGTCCATGTCGTACTATTTTGACCGCGATGATGTGGCATTGAAGAACTTTGCCAAATACTTTCTTCACCAATCTCATGAGGAGAGGGAACATGCCGAGAAACTGATGAAGCTGCAGAACCAGCGGGGTGGCCGAATCTTCCTGCAGGATATCAAGAAACCAGACCGTGATGACTGGGAGAATGGGCTGAATGCAATGGAATGTGCGCTACACTTGGAAAAAAGTGTGAATCAGTCACTACTAGAACTGCACAAATTGGCCACTGAGAAAAGTGATCCCCATTTGTGTGACTTCATTGAGACTCATTACCTGAATGAGCAGGTGAAATCCATTAAAGAATTGGGTGACCACGTAACCAACTTGCGCACGATGGGGGCCCCCGAATCTGGCATGGCACATTATCTCTTTGACAAGCACACCCTGGGAAATAGTGATAATGAAAGCTAAGCCTTAGGCTGGCTTCCCGTAGCCACAGGAGTGACTTCCCTGGTCACCAAGGCAGTGCATGCATGTTTGGGTTACCTTTACCTTTTCTGTAAGTTGTACCAAAACATCTACAAGTCCTTTCCTTAGTATCATTCCTTCAAATAAAGTAATTTGGTACCCAAAAAAAAAAAAAAAAAAAAAGAAGAGGGTGTGAATAGACATTTTTCCAAGGAAGACATACAGACAGCCAACAGGCACATGAAAAAATGTCCAAAATCACTAATTATTATGGAAATGCAAATCAAAACCACCTCACGCCTGTTAGAAGGGTGATTTTCAAAAAGACAAGAAATAACAAATATTGGAGAGGATGTGAACAAAAAGGAATCCTCATACACTGTTGGTGGGAATGTAAATTGGTGCAGCCACTATGGGAAACAGTTTGGAGATTCCTCAAAAAATTAAGAATAGAACTACCATATGATCCAGCTAACCCAATTCTGGGTATTTATCCAAAGAATACAGAAAACTAATTCAAAAAGATATATGTACCCTTATGTTGATCACAGCATTATTTACAATAGCCAAAATATGGGAACAACCTACATGGATAAAGAAGATATGGTATATATATATATATATATATATATACACACACACACACACAATGGAATGCTACTTAGCCATATAAAAGATGAAATCTTGCCTTTGTGACAACATGGATGGGCCTTGAGGGCATTATGCTAAGTGAAATAAGTCAGATGGAGAAAGACAAATACCGTATGATATTACTCATATTTGGAATATAAATAAATAATAACAGACAAACAAACAGAACAAAAACACATAGATACAGAGAGCAGATTAGTGGTTACCAGGGGGCAGGGCAAAATGGGTAAAGGGAGTCAAGTGTATGGTGTCAGATAGAAACTAAATTTTAGGTGGTGAGCATACTATAGTGTGTACAGAAGTTGAAATATAATGATATGCACACAAAACTTACAGGTTATAAACCAATGTTACCTCAATTTAAAAAATAAAAAGAAATGGTATTTCAGCATAACCTCTAGCTACACAACAGAGAGGCATATTCCACGTGTGCACCAAAATTGACAGAGTGATTCAAATTCTCCCTGACATCAAGGAGAATAAAATCTGTTAGGGAAATACAAGTTTGTCCACTGAACTCTTGGATTTTGTGTGAGAAAAGAGATAAAATGCTCCACGAACATTATATGCATGAGCATTATTCTAGTAAAAAGCAATGTGGCACTTCAGGCAGAATAACATTTTCGAGCTATAAATGATTTTTGGCCACCCTCACTTTGTCTTCCCTTTTCCTTTCCCTCATCCAGGCAGAGAGTCTACTCTCAATTCACTGAGCTCTCAATTCTCTACACTTCCAGAAGAGAGATTGTGCCACGATGGAAAAATAGTTACTTATCAATCTTACTGCTTTGATTTCCTAAAGCCTAACCCCTTGAGACAGTGCAAGATTGTCTCCAAGGCAAAATCATGATGGGATTAGGGAGGCCTTTCTCCCAAGACTTAAAAAAGTTTCCAGTATGGGAGGATGAAACATCAAGAGAAGGATATGAGAGCAGAGGTTCTGGGGGGTGGAGAGAAGTGCCCTGCACTCTGTCCCTGTGGAGCCAGAGAAGAAATGCTGCACAGAGCATTTACAAAGCTAGGCCACAGACACATTCATAGATTTCCATACTCTCATGCATATTAAAAGCACCAGAAAGATCTGCACATGGCAAAGCATAGTGGAAAGTGATGGGAAGTGTCACCCAATTTGACAGAGGCCTGCCTGAGATGAGAAACAGGGGCATCTAAGTGGTTAGCAACCTGTACAGGGGAATGAGAAGATACCATCAACCCCACAGATGATTTCTTGGTCAGCTATACCCCACCTCAACACCTTGGACTACGTGACCGCATCCAACTTAACACACATCCCCCACAGATGACAGAGAACCACAGACTGGCCAAGATTAATTGCCCACAGCCCTCGAAATTAGCTTGTACAAATGAATTTGTGATCTGAGAATTATGTTCAATAACAACGTAGACAGGAAAGTCCTAAGCCTTTATACTTAGTAAGAAACCTTAAATAGTATCTACCATCTCATGGGGGAAAAAAGGTTTTAAGAATTCCAGGAAATATTTCTAGGAGCCAACATACTGCTAGGAGTCAAAAATAGCTTAGATTCTTACAGAAACCCCTACTAGATGGATTGCATTATCTGCATCAGATATAGTTTTTCCTCTGCTTGTCAAAAAGTCTTTTCCATTTATGCAATATTTAAGTCTTACAAAATGACAGAAACATATCTAAAATTCTGAGGGGTTATTTTAAAAATAGTATCTTTGTGACATTGTTATTTTACTCTTCTCCATTTTCTTATATTCCATCCCAGGATAATACCAGGATGCAATTAGCACTGCACTTAGAGAATACTATATCCCAATATTGAGTATAAAATCATACCAAGTTTTAAACATTTTTATAATTAAGGGCAGTGACCCATAATAAGGCACATAGTTAAGTCTTATATAAAAGAATGTAGTCCATTTAATCCTTCCATTTTTAAAGGCTGTGAATTTTATTCATCACAAAATGCCACTGGTTTTTAGCTTTTCCTTCTGGGATGCAAACAGTTTTCCTCTCTAATTTTTCAGCTAATTACTATCTTCTCCTCGCTGATTGGAGGACTGAAAATACAGTTACTGCCTGGGCTCTCTGACATCCAGGTAGACATCTTGGGAACACTGATGGAACTGATAACAGGCCATTTTATAGGGCCTTAAAAGCTACTCAAGAAACGAACAAGGTCCATTAGACTTTCTGTCATGCATATGATGGGGAAAAAATATACCACCATAAGATCCACTCAATTGTCCCGCTGTGACAGCAGTAGCTATTGTGTGTGAGAGGTTTGGGGAAGGTGCCTCCACCTTGGTGTTTATGCTCTGCTGGCTAGTGGGAGTTTCGGGTACGGCATCCTAACAGAAGGGGCTTTGTGATAGGCTATCAGTGACAAACAAGAACGACAACGTGCAGCCCAGTGGTTTTGACAAGAAGGAGAAGCTCAACAAAAGGAGAATGACCTGCTTCAGTTTCCCATTTCAGTCTAACATTTACTTCCTCACACAAAGCTTAGCTTGGTGTGTTGGTGTCCAAATCACATTTGAACCTTGTACAGAGTGATGAGAGTCGAGCTGAGACATTTTAAGTGGATTTCTTTTCTTTGTACCCTGCTTTGAACTGCTTTTAAACCTACAGATGTTTGGCAGAGTTATCCAAACTAAGAAACTGAGAAAGAGAAACATGGAAAAGTATGTTCCCAAATTAATGTTTTGTTTTTACACATATGGTGTGTGCACTTGTGTGTGTTAAATATATCCTATAGCCCAGCCTTAGATGTATATATAATAATCTAATAAATAAGCTTCCTTTTTTTCTTATGAAAAAGACTGATTCTTCATCAAGATCTATATATAAACTCACTTCAGTAAATATTTATTGAGCACCTACTACTCAATATTATACTGCATCTTGATGGGAGAGACAGATGCAAGGTAACCAATACATGGAAACTGAGACATGTAGCCAAATAATTACAAGGTATGATATACCTTGTAATCAATGCCGCATTCCCTATCAAGGCACTTCCAAGCTTTTCCCATATTCATTAACTCAACAATTCTACCGTCTCACCTTCTCACTTCTGACATGACATCATCTGTTACCTGAGAAAACCCAACATGAGAAAAGTCACTTCACCTGTCATCATATAGAAGATATTCAAAAAAAAAAAAAAAAGATAATGTGTCAGAAAAGCAGTGTAGGTGCCTGTTCAAATGGAACCAAATAGAACCTAATGGGAACTAGAGCTAGTCCTCAGATTTAAAGTTAAAACTCAAATTCACTGCTATACCAACATGTGAACATTCTCTTGTCTTCCTCCTAATTTCTCCCATCACTTATTCCAACTTTTATTTCATTTTTACAGTCTCTTGAAAGGGAAAATAAAGAAAATGAGCAAGTTTTAGCCGTACACTTTATGCCAAGCCCTGTGCTAGCATTTTAGATAATGTGTCTCATTTAATCCTCACCACACCCCTCTGAGGTCAGCAGTGTGACCTTCATACAGATGGGGCACTGAGGCTCAGCAAGACCTCACAGCTAGATGGGATTCAAACACATGTCTGCCTGAATAGAATGTTCTCTATGCAGGACACTGGTACTCCATCAGTCTGGCTCCTTCCGGTGTACATAGGACAGGAAAGGAGTCAGGAAGGATGGTAGCTGCTTATGAATTACATCAAGTACTTCATACCTTTATTACTGACACATGTTCAAAAATTCCTTTCTTGGGCACTTCCCTGGTGGTGCAGTGGTTAAGAATCTGTGCTCCCAATGCAGGGGGCCCGGGTTCGATCCCTGGTCAGGGAACTAGATCCCACGTGCATGCTGCAACTGAGTTTGCGTGCCACAACTAAAGAGCCTGTGTGTTGCAACTAAGGAGCTCGCCTGCCGCAGCTAAGACCTGGCACCACCAAATAAAAAAATAAATATTTTAAAAAATAATAATAATTCCTTTTTTAAAAAGCAGTCCTTAAAAAGTAGTCAGTCTACTATCCTGCATCACTCCTTGCTTTCACTGCCAAATTTCATTTTTGAATAATTTAAAGACATTTTAAAGCACGGTTTTAGATTTAGAGCATAATTGAGAAGATAATACATAACAGTCCATGTAGCGACTCCCCCCCTCCCCCCCCAGTATCCTCTATTATTAATATCTTGCTTTAGTGTGGTTGAGTTGTAAGCTCAAGGGGTTTTAACAAATGAATAGTGACAACAGTACCATCTAGAACAGTTTCACTACCCTAAAATCCCCTGTGCTTCACCTACTCATCCCTTCCTCCCCTTCCTCCCCCCGAGCCCCTGGCAACCACAGACCTTTTTACTGTCTCTATAATTTTGTCTTTTCCAACATGTCATATAGTTGGAATCATACCACATGTAGCCTTTTCAGACTTGTTTCTTCCACTAAGCAATATGCATTTAAGGTTCTGCCTTAGGGTCCTTAGGAGTCTTTTCAGGACTTGATAGCTCATTTTTTATTGCTCTAAATATCATTTTTTCAACACAAAATTGTAACACCTGCAATATATCAGGACCCATGGTGAGTACTGAGGACAGAGATGGATAGAACATAACCCCGACTCTCAAGGATCTTACTGCCTAGCATTAGGAGAAAGGTACTTAAACACAAAAAGTAATAACATTTTATAGGTATTATAATAGGACAAAAGAAGGGCAAAGCGGGGAGAATTCAAGTTTACTCCTGGTATAGTCAGGAATGGCTCCCCACAGCATTCGGTGTTTGAACTGAGGAATCAGTGACAGCCAAGGCAGGGCACCAGGAGCCAAGGTGAAACGTTTTAGGTGGGACAGCAGGACATGTTCTGAGAGAGGCAAGAAGCCCAGCCGGAAGCTGGTAGACCTGGACGTGAACACGCTAACCTCTCAGGTCCCATCTAGAGCCTGTATTCTCTCTCTCGGCTCCTTCGTGTCTCTTCTCAGATGTCACCTCGTCAGAGGCCTGCCCAGAACACCCTGGAGGAAAGAGAGCACCTCCCTCCCACCTTACACCCTTTTCTCCTTACCCTCCTTTTTCTCCATAGCAATTCTCAGCTTTAATATATTAAACATTTATTTGCACGTGTATGGCCTCCTCCTCTCACCAGAATGTGCGCCCTAGGAGCAGGGATTTTAGCTTTGTTCATGACTGGCCCACAGCAGGCCTGTGACAAGCATTTAGTGAGTGAATGAATACACAGTGCAGTTCTATCTGTGCCTGAGATGCTTCCTATAGGGAAAAAGGCTATAAAAGAATGTATTAACTCTTACCGGTAAACAAGGGAACACTCTAACCCTAATTTGCGTATTTCCAACAACAGCTATTAAATCCACAATACTCTAATTCCCCAGATTCTAATATTGTTTTATTTCTCTACATTATATTGGGAAACAGAAAAAGGAATACCAAGAGCTTTCAAAAATGTCAGATAACGTTACTGACCTTTACTGTAATTTTGACAAAACTTTTTTCTAACACTAATTCAAGGCCTGCTCTAATAAGTACTCCTTGCTACAAGGGAGTCTAGCGTTTATTCAAAATGAGGATGTGTTAAGTTAAAAACTTAAATAATTACTCTAAAGAACAGCTGAAGATTGGCACCAAGTATATTTTTATACAGCACATCTTATGACCTTCAGGGTACAAAATTTTTAAATCCTCTCCTTCGTGGTTAGGTCTTGAGGGCTACAACTAGTATACTTTCCCCTGGGAATGCTGTCTTGGAGGAGGAGGGGCAAGGAAGCAGCAAGCTCTGTGTACTACTGTGTGTAACATGCTTCAAATAGCACCACTCCCAGACATGGCTAAAGCCTGAGCACTGATTCAACGATGAAAATGATGGGAAGGAGATGATTCTGTTGTGTGGCCATAGAGACTGTTTCGGTTTTGGACAGAGTTGCCCAAGGTATTACTTCTCCAGGGAGCATTTTATGAAAAGCACTGGCTTTCTTAATCCCTTGCCTTCTCAGTTCTTAGATCTTTTCTCCCATCTTTTTCCCTAGCCAACCTCATTCATCCATGTCCAATGCCATAACTCTAGACCTTGATATCACTAATAAATACACCACAGCAAAAAAATCTTAACGTCAAGCTCCCACATTTTTCACATGCATCTCTTCCCTCTCCTTCCCCTTCCCCAAATCCAGTGCCAACAATTACTCAGTTGAGTGGAGAGAAGTGAAGTGTTTTCCATTCCCATCATCTCACATCCTCATTTCTTACCTCTCCCAGTCTAGATTCCATGGATGATTATTACAATTTGCTTTTAACTCTTTTGTCCCTCTCTCCCTCTTTCCCATTTAATTATATCCCAACTCTGGTTAAACTCAACTCCCCACTTTCTTTGTACCTCTGCCCCAGAAGCTGAAAGTTCCTGGAGAAAATCAACAAACATTGTAGATTGATCTTTCTCTAAATTTATGATCACTTATCTTAGAAGAGCACTTGTGAGTGCCCAGGAATCCTACTGCATTTCCCATTATTTGAAACAAGTTTCAGATCTTCTTTCTCTTCAAACCTTCAAAACCCCCTCCCCTCTACAGCTCATGAACTCACCTCATTATTCCCTGAGAAAAGAGTAGCAATCAGATGGGAACTCCTTCAACTTCCCACCACCAACTTTATTAACTTATCTGCATCTACACTCACATTCTCTGCCTTCCTCTTATTACAATGGAAAAAAAAATTTCCCAGTGCCTAAAAATGTCAACTCCTCCCCTTACTTTCTGGATTTCATCTCCTCTTCCCATGTTCAAGAAATTCAAGCCTGCAATTGTCCTGTGACTCTTCATGTATCATTAGATTCTCTAAGTCTACTGGATCATTCCAGTAAACATAAGCATACAAATTATCCATTAGGAAAAAACCCACTCCTTTTATCTCATGTTACCTTTCAATTATTACCTCATTTTTCTGACCCTTTCACAGCAAAACATATCAAGTGATGCCTAGATTTACTGACTTTCTTTTATCATCTCACCTTGTACCCTCAACCCACCCCAGTCAAGTTTATCTCCCCTCTAACCACTGAAATTGTACTTGTCAAGGTCAAACTCATGTCCATGTTGTAAAATTAATGGTCATTTCTCTGTCCTCAACTGACTTGACCTTGTAGCAATTTCCCTCCTTCTTGTAACACTTTATTCTCTTTAATGCCATGTTACAACATTGTCCATGCTTTCTTCCCATCAAAATGGACTTTCTTCTCAGCCTCTATTTCTGGCTCAAGTGCTGTGCTTCCTTCACTTCTTCCTCTAGACTCTGCTGAGATCTCATCCAGTCCCATGACTTTATTATCTGTGTGCTGTTGACTCTCCATTTTGAATCTCCAGCTCTGAACTCTCCCCCTGAGTTTCTAAACTTGTTTCTCTCCTTTGCTTCCCCAGCTAATAAAGAGCATCAACTTCCAACCATTTGTTCAAACAAAATTCCTAGGAGACATTCTTGACTCTTCTTTATCCCTTACTCCTCCTACATCACGTACACACATACTTCCTAAACAAGCATCAAGTCTGGCCAGCTGTATCTCAAAAATATCCCCTTTGTCTGTCCACTTCTCTTCAGGTCTGCTGCTACCACGCATATCCATGCCACTGCCATCTTTTGCTTATAGTACTGCAGTGGCTTCTCACCACTCTTCCTGCTTCTTTTTTAGAGCTTCCAAAATCTACTCTCCATACAGCAATCCAAGTGAACTTCCTACAATGTAAATAATATAACGTTAAGCCCCTAAAAACTCACCAATGGCTTCCCTTTCCACTGAGAATCAATTGCAAACGTTTTTTTTTGTTTTGCTGAAATTTTTATGATCTATCTGGGCTTATAGCCCCAACCCCAGCCCATCCCACTCCTCCTATTCCTCACTATGATCCAGCCACACAGGCTGGCCTTTCTCATATTCCTCAGGTTTCCCAAACTCCTGCCCAACTCAAAGCCTTTGAAATGGCTTTTCTTTCTGCCTAGCATGCTCTATGTCAAGAAATGTCATTGCTAAATACCTTACCTAACATGAATTTCCCCTCCAGTCACTATTACCAAAGGACAATGTTTTATTTTTCTTATACAATTTATTAACTAAAATTATATTATAGCTTTATTTTGCAATCTGTTTTCCTCCCTCTAGAATGTGAACTTTATGACAACATGGATCTTGAATGCTATCTCACTCACTCTCTTATTCAACTTATTTAAAGCAGATATCCCACCAAATAAAAAGTGATAAGAATTATTTGTTGAATGAATAAATGGATATTGAAGCTCAGTTGTTATTACTAAATAATATATAATATTAAATATCAAGATTAAGAGATCATTTTGCTCTTTCTGCCTTGGAATTAATGCTTGAAATCCAGTATTTGGGTTGTGACGTAAGACTTTGTACTTCAGAATTTCCAGGTAGGTTCACTACAATAAAGACATACACCACTGTACATTATTTTTTACATTAAAATAAATATAAACACCATTATTTTATATATATGTTTAAAAGTAATTGTGTGTGCAAATAATCTACAAATAATAGAAGTTAATCAATAAGCCTCAGGACTTGATAATTTTTCTATCTTTATTCCAACTACTATAAATTCTCCAGAGCTACACCAATTTGCAGATAGGCTCTAAAATTATAAAAATGCTAGAGCTTTCACAAGAAATAAACCCTAAGAGTCATAATACACCTCCCAACATAGTGCTGAAACCAAAGCAAAATGCTTTGAAGCCATCATTTTGCTTTAGGGTTTTAGCCAATGTCAAGTTGACTTCAAGAATATTTTAGTCTTACTGATTTAGCCCCAGTAATTGCTGTATGCTCCACTGACGGCATGACCACTTTAATATTCTGTGCATTCAACAGTAAGAAGTATAGTGAAGAATTACTATAACATTGTAATAATCCAAATACTAAAAATAGAAAAACCTGAGGAAACTCCAAAGTGAATTGCTAAGAAAAAACTACAAGCTACCTTTACATTTTAAATCCTATACTCCAGACAATAATGATAATAAACACAAAATTAGACTAATAATGACTTAATCTGTACACAATAAAAATTTGATCCATAGATCTTACTTTAAAAATTCAACTTCGTAGAAAATTATTGAATAGAGAAAGTTTATTAAAGTTATTACAACTGATATCAATAGTGATAGTTCACATTATGAATGTATTAAATATCCCTAAATAGTACTTTAAAATATTAGTTAAAATGGCAAATTTTACCACAAATTTTAAAGGTACCGTACTAGGTAAAACTAAGTAAAGAGTATAAAATACAAAACTTTTTAAATCATAAGGAAATACTTAGATTAACTAGTCCTCTGTTCCAAGTTAATTTTTTAAAAATATTTACTTATTTATTTATTACTTATTTGGCTGCATCAGGTCTTAGTTGTGGCATGCGGGATCTTTGTTGCGGCATGCAGGATCTTTCATTGCAGCACACGGGCTCTTCATTGTGGTGCGCGGCCTTCTCTCTAGTTGTGGCGCATGGGCTCCAGAGTGTGTGGGCTCAGTAGTTACAGTGCGCGGGGCTCTCTAGCTGTGGCTTGCAGGCTCTCAAATTAAAATCAGGATTGAAAGTAGGAATATTACTACTGAACTTACAGAAATAAAAAGGATTGAAATTAAATACTATGAACGAGTGTATGCCAATAAATTAGATAACCTAGATGAATGAACAAATTTCTAAAAATATTCAAATCACCAACACTGAATCAAAAAATAGAAAATGTAAATAGACCAATAACAAGTAAAGATATCGAATCGTAATCAAAAACTTTCCAACAAAGGAAAGCCCAGGCACAGATGGCAAATTCTATCAAACATTAAAAGAAGAATGAACACCAATCCTTCTCAAACTCATCCAAAAGAAGAGTGGAGGAAGGAACACTCTCTAACTCATTATATGAGACCCATGTTATTCTGCCACCAAAGCCAAACACAGACATCACAAGAAAAGAACACTACAGATCAATATCCCTTATGCATACAGATACAAAAATCCTCAAAAATATACGAACAAAGTGAACTCAGCAGCACATAAAAGGATTACACACCAGGATAAGTGGGATTTAGCCCAGGAATGCAAGGTTAAGCATATGAAAATCAATGTAATACACTACATTAATAAAATGAAGGGATAAAACATACATGATCAGCTCAATATATGCAGTAAAAACATTTTGCAAAATCCAACATCCTTTCATGATAAATTAAAAAAAAAAAACACTCAGCAAACTAGAAATTGAAGGGAACTTCCTCAACCTTATAAAGTTCATGTACAAAAAACCACACAGCTAACATTTTACCTAATGGTGAAAGACTGGATGTTTTCCCCCTAAGATCAGGAACAATAGAAGGATGTCCATTCTTGCCACTTCCATTCAACATTGTACTAGAGGTGGTAGCCAGTACAATTAGGCAATAAAAAGAAATTAAAGGCATCTATCTCTATTCAAAGATGACATGATCTCATATATATATATATACGCACATATATATATTATAGATCATAATAACTATTAGAGTGCAAAACGAGGTGAGCAAAGTTGCAGGATACAAAAATCAGTTGTACTTTTATACACTAGGCATGAACAATCCAAAAATGAAATTAATAAACAATTCTATTTACAGTATCATCAAAAAGAACATAATACTCTACTACCCAAAGCAATCTACAGATTCAATGCAATCCCTATCAAACTACCACTGGCATTTTTCACAGAACTAGAACAAAAAATTTCACAGTTTGTATGGAAACACAAAAGACCCCGAATAGCCAAAGCAATCTTGAGAACGAAAAATGGAGCTGGAGGAATCAGGCTCCCTGACTTCAGACTATACTACAAAGCTACAGTAATCAAGACAGTATGGTACTGGCACAAAAACAGAAATATAGATCAATGGAACAGGATAGAAAGCCCAGAGATAAATCCACACACATATGGTCACCTTATCTTTGATAAAGGAGGCAAGCACATACAGTGAAGAAAAGACAGCCTCTTCAATAAGTGGTGCTGGGAAAACTGGACAGCTACATGTAAAAGTATGAAATTAGAACACTCCCTAACACCATACACAAAAATAAACTCAAAATGGATTAAAGACCTAAATGTAAGGCCAGACACTATCAAACTCCTAGAGGAAAACATAGGCAGAACACTCTATGACATAAATCACAGCAAGGTCCTTTTTGACCCACCTCCTAGAGAAATGGAAATAAAAACAAAAATAAACAAATGGGACCTAATGAAACTTAAAAGCTTTTGCACAGCAAAGGAAACCATAAACAAGACCAAAAGACAACCCTCAGAATGGGAGAAACTATTTGCAAATGAAGCAACTGACAAAGGATTAATCTCCAAGATTTACAAGCAGCTCATGCAGCTCAGTAACAAAAAAACAAACAACCCAATCCAAAAATGGGCAGAAGACCTAAATAGACATTTCTCCAAAGAAGATATACAGATTGCCAACAAACACATGAAAGAATGCTCAACATCATTAATCATTAGAGAAATGCAAATCAGAACTACAATGAGATATCATCATGGCCATCATCAAAAAATCTAGAAACAATAAATGCTGGAGAGGGTGTGGAGAAAAGGGAACACTCTTGCACTGTTGGTGGGAATGTAAATTGGTACAGCCACTATGGAGAACAGTATGGAGGTTCCTTAAAAAACTAAAAATAGAACTACCATACGACCCAGCAATCCCACTACTGGGTATATACCCTGAGAAAACCATAATTCAAAAAGAGTCATGTACCAAAATGTTCATTGCAGCTCTATTTACAATAGCCAGGACATGGAAGCAACCTAAATGTCCATCGACAGATGAATGGATAAAGATGTGGCACATATATACAATGGAATATTACTCAGCCATAAAAAGAAACGAAACTGAGTTATTTGTAGTGAGGTGGATGGACCTAGAGTCTGTCATACAGAGTGAAGTAAGTCAGAAAGAGAAAAACAAATACCGTAAGCTAACACATATATATGGAATCAAAAAAGAAAAAATGGTCATGAAGAACCTAGGGGCAGGACAGGAATAAAGACGCAGACCTACTAGAGAGTGGACTTGAGGACACGAGGAGGGAGAAGGGTACGCTGGGACAAAGTGAGAGAGTGGCATGGACATATATACACTACCAAATGTAAAACCGATAGCTAGTGGGAAGCAGCCGCATAGCACAGGGAGATCAGCTCGGTGCTTTGTGACCACCTAGAGGGGTGGGATAGGGAGGATGGAAGGGAGGGAGGCGCAAGAGGGAAGAGATATGGGGATATATGTATATGTACAGCTGATTCACTTTGTTACAAAGCAGAAACTAACACACCATTGTAAAGCAATTATACTCCAATAAAGATGTTAAAAGAAAAAATAGATCTAAATATAAAACATAAAACTTCAATGTGGTATATATAAACAATGGAATAGTACTCAGCCATAAAAAAGAATGAAATAATGCCATTTGCAGGAACATGGATGGACCTAGAGATTCTCATACTAAGGCAGAAAGACAAATACCATATGGTATCACTTACATGTGTAATCTAAAATATGAAACAAGTGAACTTACCTATGAAAGAGAAAGAGACTCAGACACAGAGAACAGACTTGTGGTTGTCAAGGGGGAGGGGGTGGGGGAGGAATGGATTGGGAGTTTGGGATTAGCAGATGCAAACTATTACATATATGTATAACTGAATCACTTTACTGTACACCAGAAACTATCACAACATTGTAAATCAACTATACTTCAATAAAATAAAAATTTAAAAAAACCATAAAAGTTCAAATTTTTAGAAGAAAACACAGGAGAAAATCTTCATGACCTGGCATTAGGAAAGAGTTGTTAGATATTACACCAAAAGTGCAATCTATAAAAGAATAAATTAATGGACTTTATCAAAATGTAAAACTTTGGCTCTGTGAAAGACAATATTAGGAGAATAAAAAGACAAGCTATAGACCAGGAAAAAATATTTGCAAGTCATATATCTGACAAAGGATTTGTATCCAGAATTTATTCAAAAACTTCCCTGGTGGCGCAGTGGTTGAGAATCTGCCTGCCAATGCAGGGGACACGGGTTCGAGCCCTGGTCTGGGAAGATCCCACATACCGCGGAGAAACTAGGCCCGTGAGCCACAACTACTGAGCCTGCGCGTCTGGAGCTTGTGCTCCGCAACAAGAGAGGCCACGATAGTGAGAGGCCCGCGCACCGTGATGAAGAGTGGCCCCCACTTGCCACAACTAAAGAAAGCCCTTGCACAGAAATGAAGACCCAACACAGCCAAAAATTAAAAAAAAAAAACCCTCAAAACTCAAGAATAAAACACAAACAACACCACCCACAAAAAGTGCAAAAAATTTGTTCAGACATATATACCAAAGAGGATGCACAATAATAAATAAGTACACAACAAGATGCTCCACATCATTAGACATTAAAGAAATGCAAATTAAGTCTACAATGAGATATCATTACACACATATCAGAATGGCTTAAGAAACCCTGACCATACCAAGTTGTCAACAAGAATGCTGGCCCACTGAAACTCATACATTGTTGGTGGCAAGGCTAAATGGTACAGCCACTTTGGTAAACAGTTTGGCAGTTTCCTTAAAAGCCAAATGTACACTTGTAATATGACCCAGGAACTGCACTCCTGGGCATTTATCCCAGAGAAATGAAAACACAAAAGCTGTCCATAAGTATTCCTAGTGACTACTAGAAATTTTTAAATTATATTCAAGGTTTGCACTGTATTGCTTTTAGATGGTGCAACTGTAGACTCACTCAGCTGCCTGCTATACATCTCCTGGATGTTCCACAAGCATCTCAAACTCCATTTGATTCAATATGTCCATATGCTACAAATTCAACTCACCATATTTCCCCTAAAATCCCTTTATGTTTCTTTTTTTTTCTTGGCTCCTTGCAGCAAGACACACCAGTTCAAGCAAAAAACTTTGTAGTCATCCTAGACTCTTAAATCACTCAACAGCTTATCAATCATCAGGTCCCATATTTTCTACCTCCTTAATCATTCTCAAATCTGTATACTATTCTGATTTTTACTACTGTCTCTTTACTTCAACTCTTCTTATTCTAATCATTGCATAGCCCCTAACTACCCTCTTTACCCTTCCTCTCACCACACCAATTCCCATCTCCATCAATCTGTTATTCACTCTGATGGCAGACTAATTTTTCTATAATTCAGTTATGTCACTCTCCAACTCAAATTACTTCAGTAGCTTCTTTGAAACTTTAAAAATAAAATTCAGACTCCAGAGCTTGACCTAAATAGACATTATGATGGTGTTTCTTGCCTCTGTGCTTTTAGACTGCTTTTTGCCTTTTCTGGACTGTAATTCTCCAACTTCATCATTTTAGCTCACTTATTAGTTATCTCAAATTTTACCTCCCAAGGAAATCCTCCTTAAGCTCCACTCCCCAAACATCCTGTATATAACTTCATCTGCCATCACTTGGACTAGCTGCCTCTTATTTCATTTACCAGTATGTCCTGCCAAACTAGATTCTCTGAAATCAGGGTCATTTTGTTGTTGTTGTTGTTACTTTATACATCCAAAACCTGACACCTAAAAGGTACTCAAAAAATATTTAATAAATTAATGAGACAGAGGCGTCTTCTCGTTCTTTCCTTTCTTTTCTTTCTCTCTTACTTTTCCTTCCTTCCTTCCTTCCTTCCTTCCCTCCCTCTCTCCCTCCCTCCCTCCCTCCCTCTCTCTCTCTCTTTCTTTCTTTCTTCTTTCTTTCTTTCTCTCTTTATTCAATCATATCTCTGGAGAATACAATTCATAGTCTGATAGAAGTGTCAGGCATGGGATAATGACTGTAAAACAATGTAATAAGTGCTACAAGAAAAGGAAGTGATAGTTTTATAGAGTTTTTGACATGTTTTCTATGTAAAACTTAGAATAGAGTTTCCCCTCTATAAAGAATTGTAAACACAATTTCCTATAAAAGGAAACTAAGAAGTGTTCAGTTCAGATCAGATGTTCCTCAGTTTTTGTTTATAGACTTATAAAGAACAAAGTTAGCCTCTGTCCTTGTCTCTCTTCCTTCGCATAAGCAGAGGCAGTAATTTATTTTAATCGTGGATATTATTAGTTCTCAGTAATTTTTCAGTCTGTATTACTATTACCTATCTCATTGCAGCTAAGTTTAGAGGCAAATCTCTAAAAGTTATATTTTTAAGCTTTGCATTTCCATTTTGATAATTCACTTTTAAGACTGGACTTCACTCACAATCCCAATGTGTTCTTATTCAACTTGGGAAGTGTTCTTTTGGGTATACGGGTGCCAAGGCATAGATTCAACTCCCACATGGTAAAATTCATAATGAGTCTTTAATGTGCACTGTGATATTTAATACACACCCAAAACCCCTATAAGGTATAAATACATCCCCACTAAACATACAAGAAAAATGGAGTCGAGACAGATAAACCGGCTTACTAGTAGTAGGTAACAAACCAGAATCCAAACCTAGATCACGGAATTCCAGCTCCAGTATTTTTTCCACAGCTTGTTTGGTGCATTATCAACGCTTCTTATCATCGAATGTGATAGCCAATGTGTTTTCACTATTACAAATTTGTTACCACAACAAACTAAACAACTCGAAGAACACCCCAACTGCTACTTCACCGAAATTTCATTCTTGATATAAAATATTATTAAATGTCCCTTCAACAAGGCAAAGACCGTTTTTCATAACCTAGTTAAGGATATCTGCATTTATCTTAACATGCCCCGTGTGTCTGTTTGATTGAACTTTTGTACTTACAAATGCATGATAAAAATACAAACGATCAAAATATGAATACCACAGCAGTAAAAATCTGTTGGTCAACAAGAAAGAGGCTTGACTGCACCCTTAATCTTGATCAAAAACATACTAGCAGGAAAAGGCTTGCTTTTTGTTGATGTTGAAACTTATCTCACTAACTGAGTTTTTTCTGTAAGCTGTCAGCATTTATTCTGAACTGTGAATTACAACTGAAATCTTTGTAACAAATAAACAGAGGAGACACTGTCTAAATTGAGAGAGGCTAGAGGGGTAGAAAGGGAAAACGGGATGAAAAATTAGATATATTAGATCAAACAGAAGAAAGTATATTTTATCCCATATTTCAAATAGCTATAACAGAGTTATTCCCTTTGTGATCCTTTTGTCTCTTTTATTTCTTCCCAGTATTCAATCACGCTTTCAATACAAATTATCGTATTATTTTGCAGAAACACTTTGTGTCCCTTGGTGGATTTATTCAGATAATTAATGTTAAGAAAAGAATTACTGACAGCAAATATTGCGAGAAATAATTTCCAAAATGAAATTTATACACTTGAAAACCGATTCCTACGAAAATGATTTGGCTCTATAAAAAAAGGAGCAATCCATCAGTTCCATAGATGCAGATATGGGCCTGATAGGATTTCTTTTTCACAGGAAATTACTGCTATGACTGATTCTTGTTAACCCTAGGGGGAAAGAAATCCAATGGCAAGGGCTAATCCGAGACTGAAACAGAATGTTCTATTGTCTGAAATGATTGTCTTTGTGTAGTCGTTGAAAGACAAATTAAATGTTAGAATCAAGTGAAATATTCATTTTCCCTCGTACTTCACAGGCGACCTCACTTTAACTGAATTACTACTAAGTGCCTTTGCCCCTGAAGTCCTCTCACATCCTGATAATTAAATATATAACGCATACTTCATTTTTATTCAGACTCACAGTGGAAGACTGCCTGCTGGTGAGCGTTACTGTGCCCTGCCCTAGTGCCCTTGCCTAGCTGTGTTTCCTGGCTCAGCCGTTCCCTCAAACCACCCCGTGCTGCTAAGGTCTGTGCCAGACACAAATCCCTGCCATGTATTCCTTTCTCAGGTGGCTTTTTCTTGAGAGCTGTTACCAGCACCACACCCTCCCGGGAGGTTCTTGCCAGCCCTAGTAGCAGGGTAGAGACAACATGAGAATATATACGCCTAGTGGCTATTTTTTCTGGTTGTATTTACCTACTTGTATTCCCATGGGCTTATAAGAGCTGAGGAGACCATGTTATGGCTTTCATTTGAAACTGCAGAGGCCCAAAATATTTGTAAAAGTTAAGCCTTCCGTGTTTTTTTCCCTTATTTCCCAAGTTCACTACACAGGAAAATAGTATTTTTGAATGTCACAAATTGCTCTCAGTTTTCAACAGGAAGTTTGTCACATAATGAAACAGTGAACTGAAATCAACACCTTTGAAGATATATTTGATATATCTGAAGATATATTTAAGTGAAGATATAAATGATAAATCATGACTCAATGGTTTTTCTATAGGTTGAATAAACTACGTATTTAATTGTGACATAGCAGTGAAGCATGGGCTCTGGAGTTCAAAACCTGCCTACCCTCCAACAACTGGCTTTATGACATTGAGCAAAGTACTTAAACTACCTATGCCTATTTCCCCATCCTGCAAAATGAAGATAATCACAGTACCTACTTCCTACTGCTATTATGAGAATTAACTGAGCTAATACAGGTACGGTATCTTTCTTGGAGTTAGACCTCCACAAGTGTTACTTCTTATAATTAGTAAGAATATTGTAAATGAAAAATAGTTCAACATATTAAGTTTGTAGATACTATGGAGGCACAATATAGATTCCTGGATAATAATTTTCAAAAAAAATACTTCATGGTTACAGATTTATTTCAGGTGAGTTCTCAAATTATTTTTATTTTCATTTTTTTTCCCTTCTGCCTCTTAGATCTTATTCCTCAGAACTTGCTCATATAGCTATTATGAAAGAATGAAGCTCAAGTTAAAGACAACAAGCCTATTCTAGAGTCATTAGTATTTATAGTGATGTAAGCTAACAAGTAGGCCTCTAGGTTAACTACTGATGCTATTACTTTGTGCTCCTTAGTACTGTCTCCCGTGGGATGAACCCACTGTTTCAAAAAATAAGACACGGGACTTCCCTGGTGGTCCAGTGGCTAAGACTCCGCACTCTCAGTGCAGGGGGCCTGGGTTTGATCCCTGGTCAGGGAACTAGATACCATATGCTGCAACTAAGAGGTCATATGCTGCAACTAAAGATCCCACATGCTGCAACTAAGACCCGGCAGAGCCTAATTAATTAATTAATTAATTAATTATTTTTAAAAAAGAATATGAATCTTTATTTTTTTTTATTTTTTAAACATCTTTTTTGGAGTATAATTGCTTTACAATAGAATATGAATCTTTAAAAAAAAAAAAAAAAGACAGAAAGAAAAAGAAGACACCAAAGCAGTCAAGACAATTTTTAAAAGAATTCCTCCTTCTAGGTCCTACTTTCCCTACCAGCATTTTATCTTTATTTATTGTCTTAGAGAATAGCCTGATAGCCTATTTCTGCTCACTTGATAAGGTGAAAACCCATATGACATTTGACAACTGTTAGAACATTTGTCAATATACTGGTTATTTTTATGTTTTTCCTCTCTCTTAATATATCTATAATATCTTGTTCTTGTTTTTGCTTAAAAGATAGAAATGGAAAGCGTTCCACTGCATCCCAAAGAAAGTAAATGTTTTGTTTCTCCTAACACTTAGATTGTCAGGATAATATTCTATAACATAGAAGTAATTACAGACATTTTTCGTGTTTTTATGCTGAACTGATCTTGCTGTTTTCATCTCTGCTTAAAATTAATGCGTCTGGTGAAATCAGGTTCTTCCTCTATCATACAACGTTTGTGTGGTACAATGTAACGCTCAGAACCCATCTTTTCAAATGCTTACTATTTAGGTTTAGTCTTCTTCATGAAATGAGTAGCTAGTGGTGGCATTGTTCTTTTTTCAGACTGGTGAAATCAACATTTTTCTCATTTTACCTCCTGAATACAACCCTGATTAGACATTTGAAAGATATTTGCTTACAAAAATAAATGAATTCATTTTCCTCTCAATCATAAGTCAAGTCTTCCCGGGAATCTTGCACTTTTTTCACTCTAACTATTCCTATTTTTTATTCAACATTTCAGAGAGAACTGACTTTGATATTGTAATGTCTGTGCCTAGTGATGGCTGGTTTAAAAAAAAAAAACACCACAGAACTTCTAATGAGAGCTTTCTGTGAAACAGAATTCAAAGTTGTTCAGTGGCTGACTAATTTCAGAGGTATTTATCTCATACTGATTCCCATGTCCCTACAAGGAACTTGTTTATTTTGATGTATAAACTATAGAAATAAGATAACTGAAACTGAAGGTGCTTATTTAAAGCAAGCCCTTTCTTCTAGCCCAGCAGGCCATGGGGTGTCAGGTCCAACGCTGACCTTAGAGGTCCCTGTGGTAGCCAGATCTGCCTGGAATCACGTTTTATATTCTCACTTAAATGCTTATTTTACGTAGAGCCCATGCTTTCTTTTCCCCACAATTGTACACACGTTTTGCATGGCTTCCTTTGAGACCTCAAACAATATCTCTCCCCAAAGGACTATTCTTATAGAAATATATACACCATGGGTTTGGTTTTTTATTAGCAGTTCTCTAAACTATGGGCTCTTCTTTTTTTTATTTTTTAAGGCAGTCATCCACTGTAATACTTAAATGCTTTGTATTTCACAGCCCCCATATATAGGTACAGATTTTATCGTGTAAGAATTTTTTGTTACTTCTTGTACCCAGCAACAACAAAACAACTCTACCTCATAGAATTCTATACATATGTATTTCTCTTATTCATTGTGACTAGACCTACTTTAAGTTATGTTTTGTTTAAAAGAACCAAATGTGTGATGACAAAAATTAAAAACTGAGGGAATAAGGAGATTAACTAACTGGCAAAAAATAAAATTAACTCCTCATTCCACTGCCTCTCTTTCTGTTACAAGTTTCCATTGGCGGAGAGTTTCTATTCTTTTTTCTTGGCGTTAGTGAGAAATAGAATTGTTTATTTTTTATAAAATAAAATTTAAAATCTGAAAGCAGTGTGTACATCCACAGATATAGTATTTATGCTGTTTGGTTTTAATTATATTTTTTACTTCTGTTTTTGTCTTTATCTGTGAGCAACATTCAAATTTGCAAAGTGCTTCCAAAGACACTTGCTATCACATTTTCTCCTTAATTCTTTGCTGCCAACAGAATTTTGTTATTCAAAATATGTTAAAGGTGTACAACAATTAAAATTAATTTATAACTATATATATATATTGAATCCATGTATTTTCATTTCAATGTGAAAAATATATAGGAATATTGAAAGTATTTATATTGCAAGATGGTCCCACGTTCTCAAATACTTTTTACCATGACTATAGTTAACATATTCATTAAGAAAATTCCAGTAAACTTAAGCCAGTATGATACCTTCTCTGTGCTGTGACTTTCTCATGTCCTGGAAAAGCAAGACAAGCTAAAGATCGCTCTAATTTTATATACTATTATTAAATATACAGTAATGACATCATCTAATTTAAAATGTAGGATATTGTAATAAAATAGTTGTCATTTTTGCTTCATAAGCAAAATATAATACGATTTTCTAACTTTATTTAGATTTGACTAACGTGTTACCTTGAATTTATATATAGATTATTATCTTATGTGCACTACATCTTCTTTTCCTTATCCACTCACGTTTATATTTTATTTATTTCATTGTTGCATTTCTTTAAGCCACCTGGAATGCTTTCTGAAATGAGGGATAGTATGAATAAATTAATTAAAGTACATTTTGAAATAAATAATCACTTTTCAAATGGAAAGGTAATAAACATATTAAAGTGGAGTAATTTTGTAATAAACTTATGAACTATAGAACAATATATCTTATAAAAGGAATCACCTTTTTAGTAAGAATTTATGTCCTACTAAAGTTGGTGTATTTTCCTTCAGGGGGTTCTAAATTGTCCAGATTCTGACTATGCAGTGACAACCTTCACCCAAACTAAAACCCAGAGCTGTGACAAGGAAACTCGGCCCGATGCTAGTTGTATGTGATGTTCAGGCATCCTCAGCCAGATCATATGTTACAGCCACTACTACATTTCTGAACTCTAACACAGCAGGCAGGCTGAGAGCCCACTCTTCAAGGCAGATGCTTCTCCCCCTCTAAGGACAACAGGGTCTCCGCCAAATAACCTCTTGCTCTGAGTTATGGCTAGAGAGAACAAGAGATCCCCCAAGAACAAGCAGCAGTCAAGCCCTGTTGAGCTGATAACAGCATTTGCCATCAAATTCAAGGTATATACTGAGCAAAAGTGAAGGAAAGAAAATATCAAAAAGTTATCAAAACTTTTGAGCACATAAAATGTCTCATAGAGAGATTTTTAGATTTACTCCTCAGTAATAAAATTTTGTAACTGAGGATCAGCATCTTTCTAAAATAAAAATATATAAACTTTGTTTCAGAAACAACTAGTCTTGGAAAGCACATCATTTATTTTGTATACCATCTGAAGGTTGTTGAAATCTCCCTGACAGTAACAGTTTGGCAAATAATAAGCCTGTGAAAAAAAATATGCCTTTTTTCTAATTGGTATTCATAATAAGGTTTCTATGCAAAAAAGAAAAAAAGAAGAAAAAATAATCCAAAATAAATCGATTAAGGTATATGATCTATTAGGGCTTTGTTGAGACAATTTGGAATTCTTCTTTGAGAAAATGTAATAACCTATGAAATGAATAATCATATTTATTTGGCAAACCTTACTCTGAAGATATAAATCAGTCAGATGAGTGCCAGAAAAAGGCTGAGTTCTCTTTATGTTTTGCCTTTTATTGTCAATGCATTAACAATAGATGTTTGCTTGCTGCATTTAAAAGGTCTCTGATTCGACAAAGGTTTATGTGAGATTTATGTGAGATTTTCTACAAATAACAGTGTTAAAGGACTTTGAAATAACTATCAACAATCACCTTAAACCAGTGCAACATGGGTTACTGACACCTGAAACTTCCATTCCTTATAAAATCACGATCTTCAAAAGTAGTGGCTATTGGATCACTTGTCTCTAAACGCCATCACTAAAAACAATAAGCTAGCTTCTCAACTCAAAGAGTTCTTTTCTTCTTTTGAATCTCACAGAACGAAAATCTGACCCACTATGTAAATACTCACTAGTACATCCTTTAAAATGTACATTGGATTGTATACAGTTTGTGCTTTGAGTTTTTTTTTTTTTTTCTTTTCTTTATCATGTCCAATAGAGATCTCTGAGAAGAGTAACTTAGCCCTTACAACACTACCATTTTCCAGGATGTCTGCCAAGTGAGTACTTAGGAGGATGGCCTTTGGGCTGGGAGAAGTATGTTATCCTCTCTCTGGGCACTAGACACAATCCAGGAGGCTCCCGGGAGGATAGGCTCTGTTATCTGATAGCTCTTTTCCATTTCTGACTAAATAGATGTCAGGAGTTTCCAAGGGGTTAATATTTCAATTTAGACCAATAAATACACTTCTGTAGCTGCTTCCTTGAACTTAGCATTTCATATTTTTATTATTTTTAGTTTCTTATTCTCAGAAATGTGGATTCTATAATTGATTTCTTTAATTAAAAAAGAAAATGCATATTTTCACCCTTCATTGAATCCAATTAGCAACCTCCCAACATTGCTCCATCTGAGTTTGTAAGAAAAAGAGTGGTTCACTTTTTCCCTTTGCAATTTATCACATTTATAGGATTTGGGGGGCCTTAGGAATCCTATTTTGTCATAGTCATAGGTAATGTTTTTAAATAATATTTATCTTTTCTACATTTTGTCAATTTAATTTCCCCCTGGTTTATATCCTTTTTCAAAAGTCACTTTACACAACTCTTATTATATTTTATGACCCCAATCAAACATGGTGTGAACATCATAGCGACATTATGACTTAGGCCAAGGTTTGCAACCACTTTGCAATCGCTAAAATAACTTAGAGAATTTTATTCCAATACTGATGCCAGGGCCTCATCCCCAGAGATCCTAATTTAATACGGCTAGGTTGGGGCCCCAGCATCTGTATGTTTCTTAAAAATAACTGTTATAAGTGCTCTGGGTAACGCTAATGTGCAACTAAGGTTGAGAACCACCGACTTAGGGCCTAAAGAGGGACTTAGATGCCTTTCTTCGGGTTAGTGATTTCCAAAGGACAGAGTAAGCTGTAACAATGAAGCTTCACAAACTATAAAAAACAAACAAACAAAAAACCAATCCTGTTTTAAGATTTAATGATGAAGTTTATAGCATGTTCAAACACATTCCCCACCACTCTAAGTATATGCTGCCCACTCCTAGCGAGTAATGGAGCTATTACCTAACTGCCTTGTCTCCTTTATTCCCTGTATTCTGAAAAATTCACAACCCCTTAACAATTGAATCAAGAAGCCGGGAAGAAAGAGGAGAACTTGTAAAGGGGCGGGGGGCGGGGGAAGAGAAGGAAACTAACACTTGCGGAGCTAGATCTACCAGGAATCAGCATTGTCATTTTCTTTGTTTTCTTTAGTCCTTTCAACCACTGTGAGGTGTATGGTATTACACCCACTTTATGGGTGAGAAAACTGCTTCAGAATGATTGTGCAGTTTATCTAAGGTTACATCACCAAAAAATGGTGAAGGAAGATTTCTAAACCAAGATTCTGTTCATGTTATTTCCACCAACCCCAAGGAATGATCAAAGATTTGTTTTGTTATTCTTCACTGGCAATGGTGAATGGGGAAAGAAAAAGACAGGAAAGGGAGATTTGAAAGAATACTTCAGCAGAAGCTTTGTGATTATCTTGGGACTTGAAGCCATTAGAATTTTCATGCCACCACACAAATGACCACTCGATTTTACACTTAGTGAAAAAAGAAAGCTGCTACAGCACATTGCAAGCCATGAACTTGAGAGTGTGTCTATCAGCACACAGGGAAAATGCACCTCAGCTGACACTAGAGTAGACCTGCAGTGGCTTCTCCTTCAGCACCGCTCCCTCTGACTCCATTTCCCAACTGGTGGGCAATCTCCAAAAAACAGAGATGGGAAATTAGGAAGAGCAGACAGGAGAAAGGAAAGTTCTCCCATCATGTCACTCAACCACAAAACCTAGGTTACCTGGTTAACTTACTCTACCCTCTAGAGAAAGTTAAAACGTTCTTCCTCATCCTCTGCTACCCTCCTCTGGTCATACAGCTCTCACTTCCCCAGATTGAGAGAAAGTTTGGAGAGGCTGTGTGAATGCGTGTGTGCGTGTGTGTGTGTGCAATATCATATTGTGAGAAAGAGAAAAATTTGAAATCAAACTCTAAGGCAACAGAACTTGTATAAGAACCCAGCTCCAGCGGCAAGGTCTTTGAAGTGGAAGCTGTGAGAAGTCTTGCAGAGTCCTTTTTTGAGCAAACAGAGGTCACCCCTTATCCTGATGACAAGCTGGACAACCTACACGCTGTCATGGAGAGAAAATATAAGAAATGAACATTCAGGTATTACTAACATGTGCTTCTGTGATTCAATTTAAAATACTGAACCTGCTGTGTATTGTGCACTGTGCTGGGTACCAGGGGATACAGACGTGGTTAAGATAAATCTTTGCCCTCAAGAAGCTCACTGTCTGACAGAAGAAGTAAACATATAATAGGACATTTCAACAGAGATCATTACGATCCACAACAGTGTTAAGGACTAAGTAACATTGTGAGCCTGAAGAGGGAGGGTGGACCGAGAACACTTCACTTTCTGCAACTGGGTCTTGAAAAATGAGTAAGAGTTTCCCACGTAGACACAAACACAAAGTTAACGTAAGAATGAGGACTATGTAAAGGAATAGAGGATGAAACCACATAGAACTACCTGAGCACCTACTTGTTCATGTAAAATTAAGCATATGAGAGGCTAATATGGAATAATGGGATGAGGCCTAGGTGGAAGCCAGAAGTTTTGAATTTAAGGTCTGGCTCTGATATTCTGTAGGTGTGTAACACTGGGCAAGTCAGGTGCTCAGAGTTTCTGTTTCCTCTTTTGTAAAGCAGAGACAATAATGCCTGCACATAGAAATAGAGACACAGATGTAGAGAACAAACATATGGACGCCAAGGGGGAAATTGGGGGGGGGTGGGGGGCGGGGGGGTGGGATGAATTGGGAGATTGGGATTGACATGTATACACTAATATGTATAAAATAGATAACTAATAAGAACCTGCTGTATAATAACTAAATAAAATATAATTCAAAAAAAAATAATGCCTGCACACGACAGTGAAGAAGTACCCAACCCAATATAATATAGGTACCCAATCCAATCTTGGGGAGTGGTGCCTTTTCTTTTTAATTGAAGTATAGCTGGTTTACAATATTGCATTAGTTTCAGGTGTACAGCATAGTGATTCAGTTTTGTTTTGTTTTGTTTTGTTGCAGATTATATTCCATTATAGGTTATTACAAGGTAGGAAGTGGTGTGCCTTTTAAGGAAGAAAACTGTGAGTCTGAGATCTGAAAGATGAGGTGGGATAAAATGTCCAGACTGAGATAAAGCAAGGCTTGGAAGTGAAAGAGAAAATATGGCACTTTTGAAGAATTAAAAGTTTAATAAGGCTGGAACATGGAAGAACAATAGTGAACATGAAGGAACAAGAGTGAAAATTGAGGCTGTAGTGGTAAGATCATGGAAAACCACGAGCTGGGACTTCAGTTGACCGGCTGGTGGTACAGCACTGAAGATTTTTTGTTTGTTTGTTTATATTTTGCTTTGATTTTAAAGCAGAGAAGTAGCTGGATCGGATTAGCGCTTTAGAATCTAAAATGGATTATGCTGCAAGCTGGGGAATTAGTTGGAGGAGAGTCAAGCTGAACTCCAATATACCAAAGAGAGCACAGTCTCAGGCCATGAGGTGAGACCTGAAGGTGGGTTAAGCTAAGGCAGTGGAAGCAGAATATTCTGTTTTCTCTTCAGGTCACACAAATCTTTTGCCTTTTCCCCAGCTGTCATAAATATAGCTACCTCTTCTCACTGTTGACTTATCACATTGCAAAGGCTTCTATTCCTTGGCTTGGTTTTTGTTTCCTTACTTAATTTAACCTAGATTCATTTTTTAAATTTGCTTTTAATATCTTTTTCACATCAAAGTGGAAAATTATATAACTGTTTTGTAGCTACATAGCATATTAAGAGATGTGTATGAGTGTCACATTTGTATTGACAACCAAAAGAAGTACAGTATTTGCTCTCACTTACAGAGTCTAGTTGATTGGCTTGGAAGAGCTGTTCCCCGTGTCTGTAGACTTCAACAACCACTGAGCAACTTCTACACAAAGAAATGTTTTCACGTTCTCTACTCCTTAATTTACTTGACAAACTAACATTTTGAGTTTTTATTGCTCTTTAGGGTATATGTTTTTATGCAATAAAGACAAATTTTTGAAGACAGTCGCTGCACCGAGATTACACTCGCACTGCCAGAACAGGGTCATCAAGGTTATACCAGATTTCTCGGTGATGGATCATCCTGGACAGCGTTTCCCCAAATCGTTATACAGTATGTCACAAGCAGGTCAGAGATCACGTTACTCTTCTGCCGGGGCCTCTATCTTGAGATGCTCAGTCCCGCTCTGAGTTATGTCCCAGAAGAAGGCAAGAGAATTTACAGAGGTTTAAAAGTAAGTCACATGAGAAGACCTAAGAATGCAGGCATCTAAACTGCAACTGAAATGTTGCCTAACATACAGCAAATATACTTCAAATCTAAGGCACGCTAAGATATAAAATAATAGAATGTCAAATATTAAGTGAGGTGGGTCTCCTTGATCTGGCAAAGTGCAGAGTGCCTTCAAATTGATTCATTATCTACAGAAAGCAAAATAATTATTTTGGCTAATGAGGAAACAGTGCTAAAAGAATGTTTCTTTCATTTCAAAGAATTATTGTTCTTTCTATGCTGTGCTCTTTTACTGTGACATAGCGTGATCTCTCCCTCCTAACAATTCCATATGATTTAAAGCTCTTCCATATTAAACTTGATTCCTTAATGTTATATAGAAATAAAATTTTAAATTAAAGTAAAAATATTAATTTGGCATTTATTAATCTCATTTCACTTCAAAGTTATAAGAACATCATATTTTGAAACTACTTTGGCAAAGTATTTTTAATATAGTTCTAATAGCAGCTAGTCCAGTTGCATATAATAAATTTTAAAAACCCCTGAATTACACCACATAATACCACACATATATCTGCTAAATCTCACGTATTTCAAATTTCTTACTGAAATAGGAAAAATGCTTTCTTCACTTCTCAGCAACACAGTATATAAATTGCTGTGTCAATCAGTGTGTCAAAATTGCTCTTTCATCCCAATCCAGGAGGAAATAAGTTTTTTTTCACCTATATTCCTAAACAACTGATGTTAATTTACATTATGTTAATAATGTGTTAAAATCCTTAAATAAGTATTTATACCAATTTTATTTTTCTATCATCAAAATAAAACATAGCATTAGAAAAAAACTTTTAATTTCATGTTCTTTATTTTTATCATATTTTTCCTGCCAGAACTGAAAACACTAGCTATTTTATAAAGACTATATTAGTTTTGCCAATATAGAAACAATCTTTGTGCTTTCAAATTATAAAGAGATTAAATGTCAAAAATGAATCTATAAAGTCATTGAAGTGTTACTTATTTATCTTATTTAGGTATTATTAGGCTCTACTTTGTTCTTTAAAAAAAAGAGTTAAAGCAGCTCTTCAAAATGTGTAAGAAATCACTCATGTTATATATTTTATTTATAGTATCTTATATGAAAATAAGAATGTAAATGTGTATGTGCTTTCAAGAGTGAGGAATCTCATCATTAAGTAACCATCAGAACGGTGTTTCTAAAAGAAGTGGAACCGCCCCTACTATGCCCAAGGGCGATCAGCCTCCTCTAAGCTTTACACTTGAACTGAGTTAACCGAAAGCTGGTATTGACTAGACACTGTCCAGAAAAATAGAGAGGGCCTGCATGGGGGTGTGTTGGGGGATGCAGATATTGCAAAGCAGTCAGGAGCATAGACCAGGAGCGATTACCACCTCTTCAATCCCCGCTCTACCTTTTGCTACATGTATGATCTGGAGCAAACTAGGTAAGCTTTCTAACCTTCAGTGTCCTAATCTATAGGTCAGAGGTAACATCTGTGCCTTTCTCTTAGGTTTATTATGAAGACTCAATGAGATAGTCCATGCACCACACTTGCTATAGTACTTAGCACAAATTATAACTAGGCCAAGTAGGGGATATGTTAATCAAACAAAAGACAAAAGACTAACGAAGTTCAAAAATCCCTTCCTGGCTGTAAAGTCCTAGAAGCCACTCACTTTTATCTCTCTGAGAACATTAATTCCGTAGTTAGTGAATGAGTAGAGCACATTTTCTCTACTGCAGTATCCAAATATATATAGATAGATAGCTATAGATATAGATACAGATAGATAAATGCAAGTTAAGAGTGGAGTAGTAATTTAAACAAGTACCTCTCATTTGCTTTGTGGAGAAGTAGAGTTGGTCCATTTTGAAAATGTAGCAAGTGAAGAGAGAAGGAAGATAGCCAAAACCCCAGAGCAGATTAATAGCAGGATTGCTCCGCTTATAATCTACAATGCAATTTGTTTATATTTGGAGATATAGTGTGTAAATTCAAGTGTAAAAAATAACTAATAATTCAATAGTAGGAAACTTGTTTTATATATTCAAATATCTCTGTGGGAGGCTTTGCCATATTATGCTTTATTCTTTGGGAGCAAAGATAACAATGGTAAGTAATTATAACTACTGACAAGTTGCTATGTGACAGGAACAATGCTAAGCACATGGCATACACTATCTAGTACAATTCCCATTAAGATCTTTTTATAAGGGCTCAGAAAAATTAAGTAATTTTCTTGCATTTGCAGTTATTAAGAGGTAGAACTAGGATTCAAATCCAGGAGTGATGAATTCCAAAAATCCCGCCCTTCCACTATGCCGCATAACTCCCAGTAATCACTGAACAACTTTGATTTTTCTGGTGACAAGATACTACTACTACCTATTCATTTGCCCTGGCCTCCAGGACCAAGGTGAGACAAGCGGTGTCGCTGGGACCGCCCATGTTGTCAGTTCTGGGCACATTTGTCGTACCTGTTCTAAGACATATTTTTTCTTCTTACGATGCGTAGAAGAATGATATCAAAGGGAAGATTAGTCTTTATTTCCAAAACTAGACTATGGGAAATTTAGCCAACACCAGAAAATTAGCTACCCTCATTATTTTTACCTTAATTGTGTTACACAGAAATGATTTTTAATAAAATAGCAAATCCATTTCTGAAATTGATTTGATTTCTCAAATCTCTATTTTATGCTCAAGTACCAACTGTCTTCATTCCTTTTGAGATATCTGACCACCTGTACTGAAACTAATCATTTCCCTTCATACAGAGTGCTTTAAAGTAAGAGTTGCTAAAAAAAACTTTTGGTCATTTTCACCATCATCTGGGATCTGAGACAGTAACTTAAAGTAGATAGAGTGTTATTCTATGTCCAGTCTTTCTGTGTCAATCAGCACTTGCCTTTTTACTTCAGGATAACAAAATGAGGGTGCCTAATTGTAATTCAAATATTTCTAAGTTCATCTCAGCCCATTTACAAACAGTACAGATATGATTCTGATCATCAATGGATATGAAGTGTTGTTCAGTTTACATTTCTTATTATCACGTGGGCTAGCCCACAGAATCTGTAGCTTATTCTCAATGTTCAAAGCATAGTTTGTTTTGAGGCACCAAGATTTCTAAAAGTAAGTGGAAATGTAACTTAAAATCAGCAACTAAAATTTCATAACTTAATGAACCTATTCCTGCATTTTTAGATGTTATCCTTTAAGCAGTAAACCAAATATTTATGCAATTGCAGCTGATTAAAAATAAGCTGTTACTAATAAATATACAGGTAAAACATATAAAGATTGGCATAAGGAAATAACAGACTTTCCTGTGATTTGCATTCACCTTCTTATATTTAACGTATATTTATTGAGCCTCTAATATGTGCCAGGTATCATCCTTGGCACTGAAGATATAGAAATGAACAAAGCAGATGTTATCTCTGTCCTTATACTGGCCTCCAATGTAAATGATAAAGAAGAAAGAGTACTATAAGTAAATTCCTTTATCATAAATAAAATGATGAAAACAGTGAAAATTTTAAAGATGTCATTCATGTGAACTTATTGCCAGAAAACTGGAAATAAAAATCCAATGCGTCTTCATGCACCAGTATTTGTACTCATACAACAAAATTTAATAGAATTTTAAAACTTTATAGTAGAAGACATGTCAAATGCAGTTTACATTTCTCAGCCAGTAATTATATTTTCTTACAAGTGATTATTACATTTTTACAGACAGACACAACAAATAATAAGAGGTTTTATTTGAGAGGAGAAACAAGAATGGGGTTTTTTTTTTAGATGAAAGGGGTATAATAAATTTATGAGACCTCACATACAGCTACAATACAATAAATTAGAAGGATTAATAGAATTGTGAGCTACAGTAACCTGCCCTAGAGTAGAATGCCTATTTCATGGAGCTCGATAATAGTTTATCATTGACTCCATGGGAATTCCCACAATATATTAGCTGTGGTGTAACAATAAAGCACACACAGTAAGGGGCATGTCCCTTTTGACACACATTCTCTTCCCACACTTATTTTACCGGGGAAACAACTCTGGTGCAGTTTAATTAAACTGCACTGCAATGAATTAGTCCAGGTCTCAGCCCTCTGACAGAGAGGGGCCTGGCAGTACCACAGGGGTTTGCCCCCTTATGATACCAGAGAGACTTCAGAAAACCTGGGAAAAAAAAGTGTAGTGTCCCTCAAACGACAGTGTCACTGGGCAAGACCAGAGCTGTCAATCAGGTCACTTAAGGAAGCAGTCACCCCCTTTGGAGAAGTTTTTATATTTCCCCATTTGTTGACTATGGATCAATCTTTTGGGAAACATCTAAATGCCCTGGGAAGATTATGTTCTATTGGCCTGGTTGAGGACAAGACCGTCACTGCTCACTTTAAACAAAAATGGCCTTGTTATTTTAAAGTCCACTGTGTATTCATAGCTGGCTTTAGAAAAGCGAGCCAGAAAGTAAAACTGGAAATAAACTTAGGATGACGATGAGTTCAAATAGACTCTATTGGAAATAAGATATGAATAAAAACATTTTTGTTCAAAGTAAAAACTCTCCAGCTAAATATGATCTAGAATATCCAAGATGGGAGGGTATTACAGAAGATATGTTATTTCCCCAGAGTTTCTGATCAACAGAGTAGTAAGGTTACACCCCACCCCCATGACAAAGAAAATCTTAAATTATTGATGAATATTCTTATTTTATCTGAACTCTGTTTATTAATTCATGAGGGTGTTTGGAATTGAAAAATAAAAATTCACAAAACAATTACATTTTTAATAACTGCTTCTAGCTAGACACATTGAATATTTAAGTGAACCAACACACAAAGACCTCAAAAGAATTTATTAGACAATGGCAATTAGATCTCTAATAACTTGGCTCCACTGGAATTACTGAGCTCTATTTAGATGCCAGACATGGCACCTTAGTGATGGGTATACCATGTCGCCACCCTGCCTTTGGCTGGGGACCCTGAGAAATGACAGCCCCATTAGGTGTCATGTAAAGCAGCTGACCTCACACTCTCAGCACTTGATCTTTGCACTGCAAGTGACCATTTGTCACTGTTGCCCAGAGATGAAACTCAGGTGACTCAATGTCACCACTGCCTTTTCAAAAGAATGAGATAATTATGAGTTTTTTCTAAGCCTAGGACAGAAGATGCAAATTTGCTTAGAAAAATAATAGGCAAATTAAAAGGAATAGAATGTTTTACTCATAGGGAATATGCTTTCTAATCATTACAAAAATTATCTGGATTTGGAACTTTTTAACCAAAGGAAAGAAAGGAGAATTATGGTTGCCTGAAAACTTTTTCCTAAGTAGGTAATAGAGAATAAAAGTATTTCTACCAGAGCAAACACATTAACATAGAGCACTCACAGAGACTTAATTACAAAAATATTATTTCTCTTTCCTTCTCAAACAAGGTATAGAAAACAAGGCTTAGTTTTCTATAAATTGGGGTTCACATTATAGAAAAATTGCCACCACAATATTTTCAAGCTATGGGGATAATATTATTTCCTTTATTTGTTGTGCCTTAGAAGTCCCAGAATTTGAGCCAGTTAGTTAAGAGATAAGCTCCTCACATTTCCAGTCTTCTGGACCCTTTATCACCTCAGGTGATTCTGAAATCTCTGTGTTGATTTCAAAATAGTAGCTATTGTGTATTGGTGATCATTATTTGCAGGCACTGTGCTAAGTGCTTTATATAGTATATTTTATGAGTGCTTCATTTTAATTCTCACTAGAAGCACAGGAGTTTGGTATTACCGTCATTTTATTGATTAGCAAACTGAGAGTCAGAAAATGTATGTTATTTACCCATAAGCAACAGAACTAATAGGGAGCAGAGCTTGGATTCAAACTGAGTCTTTCTAACTGTAAAATAGATGGGTTAAATGTTCATCTACATTATCTCTCAAAATTAAAGTTTGGAGGTCTTTTCTCACTAGTAAGTATTTCCATAGTATAATCTACTTGGGAAAAAGTCTAATTTTTTCAACAAGATTCTTAAGAGACTGAGTCAGCTTTTAACTCTCTAAACCCATCCTATTAGGTAGTGACAGAGGCCGAAACATTGTTCTATTTGGGGAAGACACGTTATTATTTAGACTGAACTCAGTTGTTCACGTGCATTGTGGTCTTGTTCCTTCTTCATGCACCTGTGTCTCCACAGGAAGGGAAGAGTGGAAAGATTTTCTTTCCAATGGATATGCAACTCTGACACTGAAAACAAAACATTGCCTTAATTGTCAATAGAAGAAAAAACTGAAACTCAAAATTATGATAAGCTGCCTGTAACGATGCTCCTCCCACCATCATTACCTCCCACTTCCCAGCCTAACCCTTGATTAGGAGAAATGGGATTTCTTTACAGTTGGAATGTATAATTTAATCACTTTTGAATTTATTGGAACTAAATAGCAAGAATAGCAAGACCTGTATTTTTGTGAATTCAGCATCTCAGTTATAACAACCACAGGCCTTGTTTTCCCAATTTATTTTATATTCCCATATTTTCCCATTTTGTAGTATTTATGAAACAAAGTTTTGTATCATCCCTTGAACATTTTATTTGGAAATGCCAAGCATATCAATGAAAAATAAATTTTTGACAATTTCAATATTTCCATATAATTAGAACTAATATTTGGCTGACTTTAAATATGGTGGTCTATACCAACACTTTTTTAAAAAGTAAAATATAATATAAAAGTATTTTTTTAAAGGACTTTTTTTTTTTTTTTGGTTGCGCCAGGACTTAGTTGCAACAGGTGGTCTCCTTAGTTGCAGCACTGAGTGGTCCTTAGCTGCGGCTCGCCGGCTCCTTAGTTGTGGCATGCGAACTCTTAATTGCGGCATATGTGTGGGATCTAGTTCCCCAACCAGGGATCAAACCCGGGTCCCCTGCATTGGGAGCGTGGAGTCCTAACCATGGCACCACCAGGGAAGTCCCTAAAAGTATTTTAAAATATTAAAATGCAAATATATGGAAAGACTTTAATATATAGCTGATGTCAAATGAAAGAAAGGGAAACGACCAGGTGCCAAGAGAGGAGCCAGAACAGGAAGCTTACAAGACACATGGAATCAGTCATAGAGATGTGGGCGAGTTACATGACCAGAGGCTAAGGTTTCATTTTCCATGAAGGAACAAGCGATGTTGCCTTGAACCCAGGCATTGTAAGGAGGCAGAAACAAGACCTTTCCTGAAATTAAGCTCTCAAAGGGGATGCCTCTTCAGTGTAAGATAAGGACTCCACCCAAAAGTTCAAGAGACAAAAAAGGACACTGTCACTTCCAAGGGCTCTTCAAGGCTTAGAAAAATAAAAATTTATTTTCCATTCAGCCTGTGTTATCTTGGGGCATAGGAATCCTTAAGCCAAAGAGCATAAAAATTTATTCCCAACTCTTTAATTTTAAACAACTGGTAGAGGAAAATGCAAAGCTACTCTGAATTAGCACTACAGAATTCTAGATGACAATTGTTTTCATCCAGCATGATTCTCTGGCCCTGGACAAATATACACACAATCATCAATAAAGTTGATCTAAACTCCAAAGTACAAATCCTAAGAGGAAATACTCCAACATGAATACAATAAGCAATACAACAAACAGGAGGGTTTACAACCCATTTCAGGTAGTAAGATAATATGAAACTATAAACTAAGTACATTTTAAATTATTGAGGGGATAATAAAAAGAACAAAAACTATAAGGAGAGAATAGAACATTATCTTAAAAATCAAGATATTGAAAAAATGAGTCTACTTCAGAAAAAAAGAAAAAGGAAATTTTGGAATTAAATACAGAAATTAAAAATGTAGGGGACTTCCCTGGTGGTCCAGTGGTAACGAATCTGCCCCATAATGCAGGGGATGTGGGTTCGAATCTGCCTTATAATGCAGGGGATGTGGGTTCAATCCCTAAGATCCCACAGGCCACAGGGCAACTAAGTCTGCAGGTCACAACTACAGAGCTCGCGCACCTCAACTAGAGAGCCTGCGTGTTGCAAACTACAGAGCCCATGCTCTCTGGAAACTGCACGTCACAACTACAGAGCCCGTGTGCCCTGGAGCCTGTGTGTCATAACTAGAGGGAGAAAACCCGCATGCCACAACTACAGAGAAGCCCACTTGCTTCAACGAAAGATCCCGCATGCCTCAATGAAGATCCCGTGTGCCGCAACTAAGACCCAACATGGCCAAAAATAAAAAAGTAAAATAATTTTTCTTTTAAATGTAAAGGATGAATTACATACATAGCAGAATACATGGAGCTGCAGGTTTAGATTAGAGAACTGGAAGATAATTCTCAAGAAACTACCCAGGGGTAATGTAGTAAGAGAAGTAAAGGAATAAAAAATATGAAAAAGAATAGAAGAAATATGGGAAATAAAATGTCTAACATATAGGATATAGGAGTTCCAGGAGGAGAGAAACATATTCAACAAGATGATGTTTGATAATTCTCTGTAATTAATGAATGACAAGAATCATTTGATTTAAAAATCACAAAGAGCCCAAAGCACAATAACAAACATAAATCTACTTCAAAACACTTCTTGCTGCAACTATAAAATATCAAAACAGAAAGAAAATATTAAAAGCAAACAGAAAGAAAAGATAGATCATCTGCAAAGGAGTAAAAATTAGACTGTCAATAGACTTACAGTGAGCTAAAATAGAGGCCAGAAAATAATGCTCAAGAAAAATAACTATCAACCTAGAATTCTATAACCAGCTCAAATTGCACTCAAAGGCAAGGATGAACAGGTTATAGGAAATACAAGGAATAGAGGAATAAGTTAAATGACATCATGAAGAAGTAATCAAAAAATTCAGTAAGTGGGACATTCTCAAAACAACTGGTCTGGTATCTTCAAAAAAAATCAACATCATGAAAATAAGAGAGGGATAGGCTCTATGCTAGATTAAGAAGATTTAAGAGGTATAAGAAATAGATGCAGTGTGTAGTTTGGGCTGGATCCTGGTTTAAAAAAAGAGATTTTTAAAAATTGGAAACATGGACAAAATCTGAATATATACTGAGTATTAGTTGATATTAGAGAATTTTTAGTAAATGGTAATGAAATTTTATATATATTGGAGATATTCTTAGTTTAGAGAAGCATGTTGAAATCTTTGCAATTAGGGGTTAAGTAGCATGATGTCTGTAAATTTATTTGTAAGCTGTTTAGCTAAAGTGTGTGTGTGTGTGTGTGTGTGTAGATAGAGAGTGCAAAAGTGGCAAAAAAGCTAACAAATTTTTTAGTCTAGATGATAGGCATATGGGTGTATATGGTTCTATTTTTCTACTTTTTTATATGTTTGAAATTTTCATAATAAAAAATTAGAGAGAAAGGATGAGGTAAAGATATTCATATTCAAAGACTGAGATTATTTTTTGTCACTCGCAAACCACACCAAAAGGTTTTGTAATAAATAAATTTTGGTAAGAAGGAAATTGAACTGAGGAAACAACGGTGAACAAATAATATGGAAAGTAAATCAATAGAAACAATGAAAATAATGACTACTAGAGGGGGAGCAGGCAAAATAAATGATGGAAATAAAACACTCACATGAAAATTTGAGAGGTGACTCAAGGAATGCATCTTAGAAGTTTGTAAAAATGTAAAGATGTGTATTAACGAAAAGATTTATAAACAAGTATGCATATTTTAAAAGGTGAGGCATTCATTGGAAGAACAGAAAAAAATTATTACTTCAAAAGAAGAATGAAAAAAGGACAATTATAAATCAAATCATTCCAATAGAAAGCAAAAGAAGAGAAACAAGAGAAAAGTAAATGGAAAATTAAATATAACATAGTATAAATAAACAAAAATACTCCAGTTACGGCAATAAGTATAAATGGCTTTAAATCACTAGTTAAAAGATCCTCAGATTGAATGTTTAAAACTGTATCTATATGCTATTTATAAAATACATCAGCAATGATATGGATGAATTTCAAAAACATAATGTTGAGTTTTCTGAAAGTTGCAGAAAAATACTATGATACAAATTATATAAATGTTTAATACACGCACAGAAACTAAAACTATAATACTCATACGTAGTACTATTCAGCAACAAAAAGAAACAAACTTTTAGTCATTTTTGAAAAGACAAAATTACAAAATATTGGTTGCCAGGGGTTAGGTATGGGAGGGTAGAGGGGAGGAGTTGGATGTGATTATAAAGGGTGTAACATGAGAGAGATCGTTGTGAAGATGGAATAATTCTGTACCTTGCAGTGGTGGTTATATCAATCTAAACTGTGGTAAAAATGACAGAACTTTATACATATGTTGTACCAATGTCATGTTCTGGTTTTGATATTGTACTATAGATACATAAGAGGTAACCATTGGGGGAAACTCAGTAAAGGGTACACAGGACCTCCCTGTACTATCCCTTACAATTCTTATGAGTCTATAATAATTTTAAAATAAAAAGGTTTTTACAATACTATACCTGTTTTTAACTAAATATGTATATATTAAAAGTAGAAAAACATCTTGGATTTGTTTCAATTTTTCTGAATGTTACATGCTTGATACTTGATATTTACAAAGTAATAATAGCAGTGATGCAGAAGATAAGAATTGTAACGGCTTACAAACAAAAATGTTTGATCCTGGTATGGTATCAGAAAATAACATGCACAGGCAAATTAAACAAGATATTTAAAGATTCTTTAGTTTTGTGATAATTCTTAATTCATTTAACTCCAGTCTCAGAGACTCAGAAGGAATTGTGATATTCTAGTTTGAGCAGAGAACACAGGCAGTCCTGACTTTGCATGCTTCCCATACACATGAATTTTAGTTACTATGGATTGGTTAAATAGTATCTGTCCTCCAGCAACAATTCAAATTTCAGTTACCACAGTATCTGCAACGTGAGTAACTGCACAAATTACAAACTTCCCTGCTCGCTCTTCAGGCCACAAATCACCACATAAATAAAAGATGTGCATCATGATCAGTGAGCAATCACGTCACTTCTTTTCAAAGTCCGCTGGTTGGTGATCGATCACTGAGCATCTGCTGTTCAGTGCACACACAGACAGTAAAGTGTGTAGTTGTGCTGTGTTCTTGTTTCCCAGTGACAAACTCAAGGGACATTTTGCAAAAATAGATAATCAAAAGAGGAAATTGGCCAATAAAGATGAAAGTTCAACAAAGAACAGTGGAAATGCTGGAAATTAGAATCAAACATAAGTGCAGGTATAGAAGGAATAATTGATCATGTGAATGTAGACACTGTCACCATTAGAGACTCCAGCAAGAGGAGCTTAATGAAGGCAAACATAAGCGGGAAATGGCTGTAATGAAAAGACTGAAGATGTCCCAGAGAAAGTGACTCCAGCAAAAAGCTTCACACAGAAGGAATTCTCAGAGATATTTCCCAATGCTGAAATGCACAGGAAAAAATGTTGGAAGTTGATCCAAACTTTAAAATGAGTACAACGACTGAGCAACACATAGAAAGGATACTCACTCCTTATTGCAAATTATACACAAGAAGACAAGCATTGTTCAAACTATTTATTTACAAATAAAACATAATTTTCAATATTTCTAATGTTTTATATTACAGTATACTAAATATTAGTTTTACTGTATTTTGCATGTCACTATACATGTATATACAGGTATAAACAACAGTAGGAGAGTTTTTAATGTTTTGACCAAAATGGTTAAAGATCACAGAACAATCATAATTTCTTCCCATTGATTTTAAGATGGTCTGCACAGTTATTTTTACTGCCTCACACTACTGTGCAAAGCAGTCTGCCTATATGTAAAGGTGATAATACACTTGCGCATAAATTGAGTAATGATTCCATTCCTCTTTAATACATTTTCTATATCACTTAGGAGATAAATAACACAAACAGAACTTACTTATGCTTCTCTACTGACCCTGTATGCTGTCATTTGACCGTCAAATCCCCTTTTTAATGGTCCTTCACATATTTTTAAGCAATAGAACTCTTGCTTTAAATGAAATCTGAAGTGAAACAACAAATCAAGGTTGTACTTTTATTTTGCTTATAAAGCTAATTAATAAGAATTAAGATGAATTAATGACTACATGAGAACTACAGTCATTTCGACCTAAGCACCAATTTTTTCCTAAATGTTTTGTTCACTGTTCACAGAGATACACATAGATAAATAGCTGTAAATGCTACCAGTTCATTTCAAGGGTAGTTCAAGCTACCCTTGAAATTGCTGAATACTCTTCAATTAATCAGACAGGGATAGTTTGCCTATTTGAGTACGTGTGAAACTTTAAAAAAAAAAAAAACTTTAGATGGTCACTTTATTCCAAACTATGCACAAAAATTTTAAAAAGGGAAAGGACACAAAATAATTATCAGAATTATAAGTAAGAATTATTAAACAAAGAGGTTTGTAGTAGTATTCTTTATAATAACTAAAAATTTTTTATGGATTTGACTTAAATATCCAAATTTAGATGAACGATTGTGCAAAATACAGTAAGTTCATAATGAAATATTAAGCATCCATGAAAAATTATGTTTAGGAAAAGTTTTTAACAGTGAGAGGAAATGCATATAATTTAAACAAAAAGACTATAAGATGACTGGGACTTCCCTTTCAGCTTTCATAAGAATCTGCACTTCTGCTGCAGGGGGCAAGGGTTCGATCCCTGGTCAGGGAACTAAGATCCCGCATGCCACATGGAGTGACAAAAAAAAAAAAAAAAAGACTATAACATGACACATGTAATGCAGCTATGTTTTTTAAAATGCACTAAAATACTAAATAGCAATATAATGCTAACAATTGTCCCTGGAATGTAGAATTGTGAATGTTTGACTAATGGGTAAAAGGATTGATATTTGCATCTTTAGAGTTTTCAACACTTTCTAAACTATAAATTACAATAGATGTATTTTTAAATACTTCTCTAATAAAAATTGCATAAATCAAATAAGCTTCCCCTTCTGAACTAGAGGTGGTTCTCAAAACACCCTTGCAGCTTGGGCAACAAAGCAGGGATTCCTCTTGGTGAGGAACTTTTGAGAAAGCTTATCTATATCATATTTAGGCCCCATCCTCAGAGATTAAGCTCAGTAAGGAAAGACAGGAACCCATGATCCCCACCAAAGCAGCTGCCAGGAAGTCCTGCAGCAACTCTTCCCTGACCCCACTCCCACCCTCATCTCCTTGTACTCATAATGGAGAATTTACCAGAATGGAATTTGCCTGTAGCTTTTGCATCATTTAATGTTTTGTAACAACTTAATATGGTGGAAAAATACTAAATCATTCCTTCTAAATTTGGTTATAGCTTATATAAATAACACATCTTTGGTAAAACAGTATTATTTTATAAGGAAAGATCAGGACAAATGATTACTCTCTTAAAATACCAAACTAAGTAAATAATCAAATCAAACCAAATGAAAAGAAGCAAAATCAGAGAGAACAAAACATGATCAAGTATCAATTTACCCTAAGTCATTCTTTGGAGGTAGTGTTTTTGAAAAACATTAGTATATAATGAACCTATGTGATATGTTTATAGTTTCATTATCATTAAGTTGAGGGTCTACTAAATAGTTCAATTTTATTTTTTACTGTATTGTTTATTATAAAACATAGGCACATGATTTTTTTAAATAAATTCAAATAGACTTAAAGCAGTAAAATAAAAATAAATATCTCCAACCTCAAGTCCTACTCTCTGGAGGTAAAATTATTAATTCCTTGGGTCTCATTATAGAAATTTTGGGGACATATAGAAGAAAACAAACACAAAAACATATTCATTTTATGCATGTGAGAAACATAATATACCTACTACATTATCTTTTCTCCCTTAAAAGTATACATTGGTAAATCTTCCATGTTAGCACATGAAAGTAAACTTCATTCTTTGTAACAGTTAAATGTTATTTCATACACAATTGTACTATTATTTACTTAACAATTTCCTATTGAAATATATTTAATTTCCTTCCAGTTCTTACATTACAATCTACTGAAATGATCATGCATGTATATTCAAGTAGGATGAATTCTTAGCAATAAAATTGCTAGGCCAAAGGCATATGCATTTTAATTGTTGAGAGATATTACCCAATTACCATATACATATATAAGTTTACGCTAACTAATACTCCCATGAGCAGTATACAGGAATAAGTCTTTTCCCAAAACCTTATCTTGCAGCATTTTTCTATGACTGTAAAGCATATACACTGTAAATAAATACAATTTCATCCACAGTTAGCCATTACACCAGAAGATTTTGATCATGTATTCCTCCATGTTATTCTTACCATTGGAAGTGTTCACTTAGTTGTATAATTGTTGAGTTTCTGGTTTTGGCATTAGCTATGGAATCTAGTAGTACTGGATTTTGACACCCTTATTGTAATGGAGGGAATAATTGTGTAATCTAATTTCTAGAATCTTAAATGTGTTAAAACTAACTTGGATGATACATCCAAATGCTGTCATTAAAGAAACGTTTTTCAAAAATAAAAAAGTAGTCATTCATTTTTGAATGATACTCTTTGATTTCCACTTATATTCTTTTTTCAAAATATAATCTTAAAAACGTCTTAGCACTCTTTGTGCTCCCCAAAATGACTTTAAAATGTTTATCAGATATTATATTATCTCCCCAAAATACATAGTTTTCAAACCTTAGTAATGAAAAATTAACTTCCTAATTATTAGCAATGTAAAAATAAACAATGTCTTACCTGAAACTCTTAAACTTCTCCAATACCACTCCTAAAAGCTCTACAAAGTAGAAGCTGTGAAACATATGGTGCATCCAAGAAAGAAATCTTTAAAATTTGGACACAAGCACAAAGTGGTGGCTCTTTTAGAAGAGCATTTTCTCCACTGCAAACCAGCTGTAGGCACAGTCTAGTTAATAGCCTTCAGAAAAGCTGTGCTGTGATATATTAATTTACACCTACTGTGCATTAAATGAGAAGCCAAAGGCCGCGTACTGGGCACATAACTTATTACCTCAACATAAAACAGATATTACATTTACTAGTAAAAATATTTAAGGTATGATGTCTGGGAATTTGTAAGGGAACAAACAAGTAAAGAGCCTGAGAATTTATGATATAATTAGTTAACCTATGATGCCAGAATATTCGTAATAAATACTGAAAGAAATTGTCAACTAGACCTTAAAAATTTAATCAAATATCGGAACAATAGGTAATTACTAAAATTATAAAGGCCATAAGTCAATGTTTTCATACTAAATTTGTGAGTGTAGTTGACATCATCAAATCAGATATAGTAAAATGATTATTCTTATTCCATAAAGCAGTATTCTTGATTCTGCACTACTTTTTGAAATGGTCAAATCCTATCTCAGGAGCAAATTAGTATATAATTATAACTTCCTTATCAGAAATGTCTCATTTTAATTGTGGTAGCTGGGCTACTTTTACGTGAGAAAACATACGAGAATAATGCTATGTTACTCAGACACTGTTGATGCCACCCCATTCTGCTGACTACTTCATTTGCAGCAGCACATGAAGGTGGTTTCTGGAATACTGACAGCTCTAGAGAGTTAAATAGCCTAGGAAGGAGACACCCTCATCCAATGGGTAAGGGAATCCGTCGATAAATGTCCCAGAATCCTAGCTTACTGCTGGATGATTCTGAAATGAGTTTCTCAGAGGGTCCCCAATGGGATGTGCCCACAGCAGTTACCCACACATTATGCATCCATTATTGCCTTTTCTCTCTTGCCTTTGTTTCCTAGGATGACCTCCCAAATAAATTAATTGCATCCAAGCCCTTGTCTCAAAGTGTGATTTGGGGTAACCCAAATTAAGAAAGCAGCTTAAATACAATAGAAATGTATTACTCTTTCTTGAAGCAGTTCAGAGGTATATAGCTGAGGGCTGAGAGGGTAGCCCTGCCATCCTTGACATGTTGCTTCTTTATCCAATTATAGGACTGTCCAAGGTGGCTGATCCACCTCTCCTCATCTCCCAGCCTGTGGAAAAGGGGAAAAAACAAAGAGTGCACTGACCACTCCTTTTAAGGGCACATCCTGGAAGTGGTACACAACATCTGAGTTCATGGAACTTTGGCCAGGACTTAGTCATACAGCTACACGGGCTTCAAGGGTGACTGGGAAATGTCATCTCTGTCGTTCAATCTTGTACAAAGTTAAAATTCAGGAGTTCTTTTATTTAAGAAAGGGGGAAAAGATCTTTGCAGCAAATACCTGCACCTTTATAATGTCCTATATTATCTTAAACCAACTGCATTTAACGTGATTATTGGTAGGGTTAGGTTTCAATCTGCCATCTTGATACTTGTTTTGTGTTTGTAGCATCTGTTCTTGGTTCTCTTTTCGTCTTTCTTAAACTTCCTTTGGATTAATTCTTTTCTATGATTCCATTTATTTCTCTTTTTTCAGCTTTTTAGGTATAATTCTCACTCTTGTCCTTTTAGTGATGGCTTAAGGGCTCATAGCATCCATCTTTAACTTATCACTGTCTAACTTCAAGTAATATTATTCTACTCCACACATAGCATCAGAACCCTACAACAGTATACTTCCATTCCTCCCCTTTCAGCTTTTATGCTTTTTGTCATAATTTTTAGTTTTACATGTGAATAACTTCCACAGTACATTATTATTAATTTTGTTTAGTCAATTATCTTTTTAAAAACTTAATAAGAAAAAAACTAATATATTTACCTATGCAATTGGCATTTCCAGTGTCCTTTATTCCTTTGTGTAGATCGATGTTTCTATCAGGTATTATTTTCCTTCTTCATGAAGGATTTCCTTTAGCATTTCTTGTACCACAAATCTACTGATAATAAATTCTTTCAGCTTTTAAATCTCTGAAAAAGTATCTCACTTTCATTTTTGAAAGACATTTTTGCTGGGTATAGAATTCTAGTTTTTCTTCCAGTACCTTAAAGGTGCTGCTTTACTACATCAATTGAATTGTTTTTTGAAAAGAAATCTGTTGTTCTTATTCTTGTCCCTCTATACATGTCTTTTATTTTTTTCCTGGCTGCTTTCAAGATTTCTCTTGAAAATTTGGTGTTTCTTTAAAATCACTGGTTTTGAGCAACCTGATTATCATGTGCTATGGTGTTCTTTTCTTCATGTTTCTTGTGATTAGAGATCGTTGAGCTTCTTGGACATACAGCTGTATGGTTTCATCAAATTTGGAAAATTTCAGCCACTGTATCTTCAAATACGTTTTCTAAACTTTCCTTCAGGGACTTAAATTCCATATATATTTTCTTGAAGCTGTTCTATAACAAACTGATACTCTATTGCTTTTTCTTTTTCTTTCCTTTTTTAAAATTTTTTCTTTATGTTTCACTTTGGATAGTTTTTATTTATATGTCTTCAACTTCACTAATATATTGTCCTGTGGTATTTAGTTTGCCATTATTTCCTCTACTGTATTTTTCATGTCAAACATTGTAGTTTTCATCTCTAGAAACTTAATTTTTTTAAAAACTATTTTATGTCTCAACACATTTAGTCTTTCCTTTAGCTTTTTAAATTTATGGCATACATTGTAATAACTACTTTCATTTTCTCGTCTGCTAATGACAACATCTGTGCCATTTTGGGTCTGTTTTGATTGATTTTTCTCCTCATATTGCATTATATTTTCCTGTTTCTTTGCATGCCTGGTAATTTTTTATTGATCCCAGAAATTGTAAATGTTATCTTGTTGGTTGCTAGATATTTTTGTATTCCTATAAATATTTTTGAGTTTTGTTTAATTCTTTTTGGTCTTGCTTCTAAGACTTGTTAGGTGAGACCAAAGCTGTGGTTAATCTAGGACTAAACTGCCTACCCAATACTCTGTGAATTATAGGTTTTCTATTCTGGCTGATGGGAATAGGCTCTATTCCTGACACTATGTGAACTTTGGTACTGTACCCTCTAATCTTTTTGGCTGGTTCCTTTTCTGGCTTTAGGTAGTGCCTCCATAGGCATGTGCTGATCATACTCAGCTGAGTTCTCTAGGACAACCCTCTGCAGAACTCTGGAAATCTGTTACAACCTTTGTAAAGGCTGAGCCACCCAGAGTGAAGAAAAGGATGTCCTACCTCTAAAACTAAAGGAGACTTTCACCCAGAAGAGGGGGAGAGCAAACTGATGTGGGTGACTAAGATGTAAAAAGCTTCCCTTATTTGTGCTCCCATCAACTGAGTCTGGAGTTCTAGGTATCAAGAACAGGTAGCCTCACAAGAGAATACCAGGAAGCCTCACAAGAGATGATAAATCACACATGGGAGTCACTGCCCCTTGAAAAAGTGCCACAGTATCCTTCTCCAAGCTCTGAGGATAGATTATTAGACTACGATGGACATTTTGCAAGAGTCTACAAAAATCTTACTAGGGAATGTTGGATGGACAATGGACATTTTAACCCCCTTAGCTGAAGCCCAGAAACTATTAGTATAAATAGCATGTTTCAGCCTTCACCCACAAAACCTATTTGTATCCATTACGTGCAGAAGATTTTTTCATTTTTCTTTGTTTTTTAGTTGAGAGGAGAAATGAAGAGTTCGGGATTGTTGCTGAACCCAGGACAGCATACAAGGACAGACAGGAAGGGATGAGTCCATCTGTCACTGAGACCAAAAAGCTAGTTTTTTTGCCCCTCTGAGGTTCTGGGGAACAGTTAAGAGAATTTACTTTGAGAGATTTAGGACACAATCAAAGCTACTTTATGGCTAAAAAGGAAAATATTCTATCTACCTCTTTATTGTGATAACGTTTTATCCCAGTAAAAGGGAAATTTTTAAAAAATGATAACATAGGGATGTGGGGAAACAGGGTCTCTCATGTAGTGTTGGGAAGATGGCTAATGAATGAATCCTTTTGTAAAGACAAGTTAGCAGAATGTTACAAAATTTTTAAGGTACATATCATTTGACCCAACAATTCCTCTTCTGAGACTATCTGAAGACTCTATCATACATGTACACAAAAATGTATACACAATTACTTTCATTATGTTAATACCTTTAATAGCAAAAGATGAGAAGGCCACTGTTACAGGTTGAACTGTATCCCCAAAAGTGATATGTTGAAGCCCTAACCCCAATACTTCAGAATGTGATCTTATTTGGAAATAAGCTCATTGCAGATTAGTTAAGATGAGGTCACAGTTGAGTAGGATGGGCCCCAATCCAATATGACTGGTGTCCTTATAAGACAGAACACTTTGTAAATAGAGGCACGCACAGAGGGAAGACAATGTGAAGACACACAGGGAGAAGATGGCCATGTGACTGGAGCAATGCATCTACAAGTGGGAGTAGGAATATGCTAGATTGAAGGAGACTACTTAAATAGGAGACTAAATAGTCTTCTTTAATCTAATGATAACTATATGCAATGTGTAATCCTTGACTGGCCCCTGGATTGAAAGGGAGGAGAGGAGGACAGGGAGCAGGGAGGTAAGTAAAGAGGGAGCCAGAAAGAGATGAAGGAAAGCTGTATATATCTACATAAAGGGCATCTGGGTGACAACTGAGGACATCTGAACATGGACTATATTTAAAAACTATTATTATACTAATGTTATTCTTGGGAAAATGGTATTGAGATTTTATAGGAGAGTGTCCGTGCTTTTGGGAAACACACACTAAGACATTGAAGAATGAGATATGATGTCTGCAACTTACTTCAAAATAAAAACAACAAGAGATTTCAATACTAGGTATTAATCACAATATAATTTATCATAATAACAAAATAATGATTATAGTCTAAATATTCACAGTTTAAATCTCTTTATAATTAGGTTATATATATTAAAATACCTTTATGCTTTTAATTGGTTTTCCCTCAAGGAATTATTTAAGGGGAGCTTTTCCAAAAGGCTGCTTTTTCCTAATGACATAATTTTTAATGTGACTCCTTTGAAATATAAGAAGTACCGAAGAATCACCAAATCTAATGCAAAGACCAGTAAGTTTTTTTTAAGACCAGTAAGTTTCTGAAGTAGCATTCCAATTTCTTATTGATCAATTCCTTCAGATTCAAGGGTTCCACGCAAACAAATCCATTGGCAAAAATGTGATTAAAAAAACACATGATTGTTTCAAACTTTGCTCCCTGTTGTCAAAACAAGGACTTAGTAGGAAAGAGAAATGAGACAGTGACTAGCCAGGTATGTACTATGTAGTTTAAGAAGGCTGAAACAGTAGATTTTTAAGACACTTTCAGATATTCTGGAATAGGTCAGACACTAAGCATTTATCAGCTAACGCCTTACTAGCAAAATGCAAGAAATATTCAAGAAGAGTAATCATGAGGAAGGAAAAATTAAGTCTGAAGCATAAAAAGTCATAAAGACAAACTTTTCCTACTACTCTCTTTTTTCTAGGACCAGTCCTGGCACCCATATAAAATTCTCTCTCTCTGGATTCCTTTTCATTGTACCCTGAACAATGATCTCATGTCATCTCTGGCATATGTGCATAGGTTACCGATTTGTTCTATCTCCCTGTTGCCAAACAATAGGAAGAGTAGAGAGAGTTGTCTTAGGTCTACAAATGGGACCATTTGGAAAGGCAGTTTTCCTGTGGAACCTGTCTTCTCTGACTGAAACCTATTCAATAAGACTGTTCATTCCTGACCTCCTGCCCCCTTGACACTGATCTGTCCTAAAGAGGATGCCAATATATTGTCTGTCAACTTTATATTAGAAAGCCATAGCATAAGGTCCCCATTTCTATATTGCACACAATGCTTTATGTCAAAGTTTGATAAACATGAAATCACATTTTCAAAGGTTAAAAAACAAGTGTCAGTCAGTCAAAAATAGTTGACCACTGTGAGTGTCTCACTGGTTGACCTTGAACTCTTCCATGACTCTGAGGTCAATGATATGTCATTAGAGGAGGAATTTCTTATAGATTTATGATAAGCTCACTTCTTTGACTAGGATCTTGACATTAGAAACAATTTTAAGTTGTCTATCTTCAAACACCTACCTAGTGAATGAAAACATAAAGCTATAAAGGGATCAATCGTCCTTTCAATTGTGCAATGAACTAACAACTTTCATGCAACGAAATTGATGTTAATAGGAGTTATACATGCATATCTACATATCTATGATACAAAGAACCCTAAGATTTCAATAGGATCTAAGACTCAATGAAAGAGACAAGAAGGTAGAAGAAAAAGAAATGTTCAGTATTGACCACAGACTCCATCTCCACCTCTATTTTAATTATACGTAATAGAAAAAAGTTAGTAGGTAGAATTATGCAAGCATCTTCAAAGGTCTGAAAGACTTGTGAAGTTCACTTTCGTTATATTATGGCTATAGTAAACCATTTAAATATTGCTACTAGATTTCTAGTATGCCACACAAATATATTAATTAATGCTATCCAGAGATTGTCAGAGTCAGTTTTTAATGTGAAATACTAAGGGATTAAATATAACCCAGAACAGGGTTACTCTGTTTAGACAGCAGAAAGTGCCATGTACAGTTCTTAATTACTCTCAAAATGCGGTTCTTCCCTAGCAATAATGTTTTGTTGGCTACTCTTTATTTGTTTGGCTGGTTTTGACAACCTGACAAAGACAAAGAAAAGAAAGAAATTAATTTGCATCTCCCTTTCTCCAATATCAAACTTACGAGCAATCAGAGAGATTTTAAATGAATTGCACAGATCTGTTGCAGACATTCACAGATGATTATGACAAACATACTTTTTTTTTCATCCTTTGAATATTAAAAGTTAGCTTATTAATTACCATGCTTCCAGAAATGCATCAAGTATGGACATAAAGTATATCTTGTAACTTCTCAACTATGATTTAAAAGAAAGTGATAACCACTTGACTATTCTGAAGAAGTACCAGGGCATAAATATAGGCTGTTGTCCCTACATTATTTGTTAAGCTATGTGTTTCAAATGTTTTCAACCATATGATATTCTGTACTGTGTCTTTCATATCAGATGAAGTATGACTAAAAATAACGCTGGGCAGCTTTATTATTATTTAACAAACAAAGTTCTTTAACCCATTTTAGTTTCCAATTCAGATAATTAAGTTCATTACATTTTAGTGTCTATGTGCATTTCCTTACTGCCGTTTGTTAAGACTTCAGTAAAGATGGTCACTGAGGGGAAGACAGCCCTTAAACCCTACACTTAGTAACTTTAGACTCACATCTACTCGCAGGAGAAATACATGACAGATCTATTGTTCTGTATTAGCAGGACACTGTCCAGTATATGAACACATGCAAACTACTCAGGAAGGCCTTTGAATATTTAAGGCAAGACACTAGTGGCTCATCCCAGTGGGAAACGCAGAAAAGGGGAACCTGATTAAATTTAATGTCATTGTCACTTTTTTTTCATTGCGAAGAATTATATAGGTAGCCATAGCTACCACACTGTTCAGACAGCATGACCACAATATTCCCCTCAGAGGTTGGCGTCAAGGACTGAATTATTCACTCAAAGAATGTGATTCATTGCTGGATGTGGTTCTTACAAGATTAAAAGAGTCATCAGTACATAAAATGCACATACATACTCTAGGGGCAAAAGTAAAACCACTGCAACCTTTCGATCACTGATTAGGCTTTGTAAGAATAATCTGTTAAAAATTATATCAATAAATATTTTTTAGTATAATTTGGGCTGTGAGCCCAGGTCTCTCTCTTCTTTTTTGAATTTAAAAATCATTTTGAAGTTAAGAAGTTTTCATATAAGTTGTTGGAGGAGTTTAGAACAAGACCTCTTACTCCTATTCCTTTTTAAAGGGAAGCTATTGAATCAACATTTAATTATGCTACTCTATGGTATGTAGCATCTCCGGGCAAAACCTGCTAGTTCATAAATGATTGCTTGTTCAGCATCACCGAATGAGCATTATAATAATCTAACAATGTTTACCATACATGTTATCCTTTATCATTAAGTCTCTAAATTTACAATTTTCCTGGTCTCGGGTAAATATTTTCAAATGTGTAGAGTCATTTCTAAACACGTATTTTTACCTAGTTAAGTCAAATAAATATGTGTTTTAAAGCAAGATCGTTGAAAATTAAAATTTCAGATACTTTTCACTTACCTAATCAAATAATACCTCTCACAGAAGAAAACATGCTATTACTCAGCCACGTGTGTTAAATTTCTGACCTCTCTTACTCACATCAGGCCCTGCTCTTTAAAAGGCTAGAGAAAAGTAAATGCAGAAAGTAGTCCACCAAGGAAGTAATTGGTGGCTTTTGATAAACTCAGGGGACTAGTAACAAGCTTTCACTTGCAGAATGTCAGTTCATCAGTTCAAACTCGGTCCATACAGGCCTGACTGAAAGCCATGCCACCTGAGTGTCACTCACTGGAGTTTACCATATGATCTGGAGGCAGACTCGGTCTGATTAATGGTGGACACAAGTCCATAACCCAGCACCCACCATCATAATTGGCTCCCTCGTTTGAAGTCTCAGGAGACTGAATGGGCAATGGAATTTGAACTACCAACTCATTCTGGTCTCACCAGGGAAAGATGAAGACCCCCTGGTGGGGCTACTTGGAGAAGCTAGTAATGATGCTATTGTGCCTTAGACCCATCCTACAGATAAACAGACAGCTTTCCTCTGTAAGAGAACACACTTAAGCACCTATAAAACACCAAATAATTCATTCTGCATACACAGGGTTAAAGGAATGTTCTTTTATGATTGCCTTCAAAATAAAAATGTAAATGAGCTTCTTTATTTGTTTTGGTCTACTTCGTAACAACAGTGTTAGAGAATATTAATTGTATTACAAAGAACTTAACTTGTACTCTTAAGTAAAACCTAATCACATTATCTTCTAGTAAACTTTTATTTACTGAAATGAAATTACATCTAGAGTTTTCTTAAATACAACCTTATTCCACAGCATGAAAACATGCTAATGTCAAATTCAGAGATCATAATTTCTATTAAAAAAATTCTGTGTAGATTCTACATATTGATTATTTAAATTTGAGGCCCACAGAGATTATCACTTTCTTGAGAGTTGGGTTGATTACCATGGAATTTATGAGAAGACGACTGTAAGCAGAGGAGGCCTTGGAGATGCAACTTTGCCCCTGAAATACCAAGGGATATTTTCCTCGGTGTAATGTTACACAATGTGCCTTCAACAATAAACTGACAATGCCTTTCCTGAGGCTTGTGGTGTGGTCACGGTGTTGATCTTGTCTTTTCTTCTTAATATGCTCCCATACCAGAGACACTACAATAGTCATTCACAAAAACTACAGTACAGAGAAGTTTAAGATGCTTCTTCTGTAATGTTTCTTTCTTCTATCTGCAGCTGGGGTGTTACAGCTGGTGTCTTTCTTGTTTTTTTGGTTACCTGAATGGATTTCCGCTTCTTAACTGTACCAGCTTGCCATTCTTTATGATGATAGGTTCAATCAGAATATTTTAGTGTCCTTTGGTTTCTGAGTTACCTCTCACTCTTTAAACAGTTTTAAAACAAGTTTTGCTAATGTTGAACATTTTATTATTTAATGCCATCAGTGCTATTCCTTTATAATTATCTGAAACACTCTCATATAATAAAATGACTAATAGTTGCAAATAAAAATGATGGAAAAATGTTTAACTAAGGTCTATATGTAGGGGATTTTTCTTTTTAAATGGCTATCAACAGAAAAGAGGTTATTAAAAATGAAATCACCGTTTCAGTCGAATTACCGTTTCCTGATATTGCATCTGTAAATATAAGAAAAAGGAGGCACAAAATAACTAAAATTAGGCTCACTGCTTCTTAATCTATATTTTCCCTAGGACTAATGACTGAAAAGACTCAATACAAGGTCACTACCAGAATTGCCCAAAACCAGATATTAAAACACCACAAACTTGAGTGTTTTTAATGGCTCTTTGACCTGCATGCTTGTAACAACAATAGCAAATATTTATGATGCCCTGACTATGTACCAGGCACCATACACAGTACCTTACATTATCATATTAAATTAATTCTCACATTATCAAATCTATGCGGTAGGAACAAGTACGCCCATTACATAAATGAGGAAACTGGTGATTAGACAGGCTAAATAAATTGCCTAAGGTCCGCAGTGATCTAGACCTATTTGAACTCACACTGCTTGAGTTTAAAAGTCTTTCTCTTAAAGGCTGCATTATACAGCCTCACCACATTTATGTACACAACTGGATATTCATCAACTGTAGATTTTTTGATATACTACTATTCAAATGTTATCCCTTGGACGATATCCCCTGGAATTTCTTAGTGTATTGGATTTGATTTGTTTTTGTGGACAAACTTAATGCTTACCAGATATGTGACCTTGGGCATGTCATTTTTCTCTATGAATCTCAACTCTCTCATCTCAAAAATGAGGTAAATGAACTAGATAGGTCTCTAAAAGTCTGTATCATTAGCTTCTGCTGCATAACAAACTATGCCAAAACTCCACGCTTACACGAAAACTAACCATGTATTAGTGCACGATTTTGTGAGTGAGAAGTTTGGGTTGAGCTCCGATGATGGTTCTTCTGCTGGACTGGGCTGTGTTCAATCACGTATGCAGGGTAACCAACCATCTCAGTTTGCCTGGGAGTGAAGAGGTTCCTAGAACATGGGATTTCCAGTGCTAAAACTCAGAACGTTCCAGGCAAACCAGGTTGAGTTGGCCATCCTACATGTACCTGTGGTCAGTTGGCATTCAAAGTTTCACTCACATGTGTGGAGACTGGCTGGCTATTGACTGACACCACGAGGTAAGTGAGCCACGAATCTGACCGTCCTGCCAGGATCATTCACATCACGGTGGATGCCGGATTCTCAGGAGCAGCAGGGGAGGCAAGTCCCAAAGAGCAGAGTCCCGATTTGCTACTCTCCCATGGTGCAAACAAGCCATATGGTTCAGATGCAACTAATGAAAAAACAGGTTCCATCTCTCTATGGAAGGCTATACAAAGTTGCACTGTAAAAGAAAACGAGGTATATAGAGGGATAGAACTTGTAACCATTTTTGCAGTCTTCTGCAAGACCATTTCCTGCCCTGAAATCAGGATTTCTGTGCTCTATATAAAAACATCCATGAGAGTAACAGAACTTAAACAACAGAAATTATAGTCTCTCTGTGGCTATACTGCCCTGCGTAAACAATAGGGTTAATTAACTGGTCCCAGGACTGCTGAACCCACTTGACGAGCTTGCTTGGACCCCTGAAGTCAAGGGACTCCTTAAGACAAGGATTAAATACGCAATGATGATCTTCATATCATCTTTCTTTCCTTAACTTCTGTTAACAGATTAAGTATGAAAAGCTATTCAAAACTGGGATTATGTATACTAAGTGGCATTTCTATATAGTTTTAGCTTGTGTGTTAAAAGGGCCCCAAAAGGGTCATGACTAAGAGTGTCTAAAGAGGGTCTAAACTGCGGGTAACAGCAATTGTTTCTCAAATTAGAAAGATCTTTGTGAAATGAAGGAGGAAAAGGAAAGGAAAAGGTAGTTTTTCATAAAAGAAAATATATTGGATTATTTTAATAAATAGGGTATAAATATACATGTGTCATATATCCATATATGTATAAATTTATGCACATTGTGTACTAAGATGTGTCTTCTTTTTACATTGTATTTGCATTGGATCTTATTTGCAATACAAGAGTTACACAAATAATGCAAATGAGTGAAATTAGAGAAGTAACTTAGTACAATACAAAAAAACAAAGAATGAAGAAGAATATAGCAGAATGGAAGCAGATCTCCCTTTTAAAGTAAGAAACTATTGCTAACTTCTTGGTCTATCTGATTATTTCCAAGTAAAAAATTGGGGCCCAAAGTTCCATTTCATTTTTAAAGGGAAGCCAGAAATACACAATTTCTCAATTTTAAAATGTTTAAAACTGAATTTTAAGAAAATTATTATTAGTGCAAGCTAATCCAGAGCTGAATTCAGGCCAAAGCCACCAGTTTCCAATTTCTATAATAGTTGTTACTGTGGATTATTTTATTTGCCAAAATATGAAGTTGGGACAAATATTTGGGGGAAATTTAGTGGTCTGTGAGTTTTCCAAGCATGGTGTACTTGTTATCTATTTCTATGTTACATTATTACCACAAATTTAGCATCTTATTATAACACATTTATTATCTCAACATGCCTGTGGTTTAGAAGTCCATCTTGGTGCAGATGGTTCTCTGTTCAACATTTCACTAGGCTGAAAACAAGGCATTGGCCAGGGCTACAATCTCATCTAAGGTTCAGGGTTCTTTCCCAAGCTTACTGGTTATTAGCAGAATTCAGTTCCTTGCAAGTGTAGAATTAAAGTTCTGCTTTCTTGCTGGCTGTCGTGTGGAATCAGTCTCAGTTCCTAGAGGCATCCCACAGTTGCCTAACATATGCTCCTCTCTACACCATGGCAGTGTGCTTCTTCAAGTCCAGAAGGAAAATCTCTCCACGTCTTTTAAGAGCTCCCCTGATTAGGTCAGACTCACCTCAAGTAATCTCTCTTTTGATTAACTCAAACTCAATTGACTAGGGACCTTAATTATATCTGTAAAATCCCTTCTGCCATATAATGAACATAATCACAGGAGTGCCATCCCATCATATTCCCAAATTCCACTCACGTACAAGGGGAAGGGATTACTCAGAATGTGTACACCAGGAAGTGAAAATCTTGAGGGCCATCTTAGAATTCTGCCTACCAAATACAGGAAACACTAGTTTGGAGAATTTTGATCCTCTAGATTAATACTGAACATGTTTTGTACCCTGAGTCTCCAAAGAATTATCTTTATCAAGTTGTACCATTTCTATTCTTTTGTTGTGTCATGTGCTTTAAACGAAAAATTACCTAAGACAGTCTTTTAAAAAACTATTTCTTGTTGTGTGGGAATAATGAAATTATTGTCCAAACTATACTCTATGATCCCTTTAAGGAGCTCCATGTGAGAAATTTATTTTAAAGCTTGCTGGAGGGACTTCCCTGGTGGTCCAGTGGGTAAGACTCAACGTTCGCAAGGCAGGGGTCCCGGGTTCGATCCCTGGCCAAGTAACTAGATCCCACATGCATGCCACAACCAAGAACTTTCATGCTACAACTGAGTCCGCATGCCGCAACTAAGAAGCCCGCATGCCGCAACTAACGATCCTACATGCCACAACGAAGATCCCGCGTGCTGCAAGGCAACTAAGACCTGGTGAAGCCAAAATAAATAAATAAATATTTTTTAAAAAATAATAAAATAAAGCTTGTTAGGAGAGATTTTGATTTCCCTGAAGAAGTTAAAAAAAATTTTTCTCTCTTACACTAGAAATATATAATTGACTTTACCTGTCTTTTCTTTTGCCTGCCATGAACTTATAGCCAGATTTAAATGGGCCATTATTCTCTGTATATAGTGAATGGAGAATCCTCTCCATTCTTAAATTTGTATTCATATTTTTCTAGTTGGGTTGTAATTCTTAATTTTATATATTTAATGTTTTTGTTGTGGTCAACTCAAATCAAAAAGGAGATACATGACAAATACATAGATTAGATAGATGAGCAGAGGATAGAAAAATAATAAAGATAGAGAGAATAAATAAATAGTGATGAGAGAAAGAGATAAAATAAAGATCATGTATTCTTCACATTTTTAAGCTACCTATTCAATTCCATAAATGTATATATCTGTCATTGTACCAGTATCTCACCATATTATTTTAACAGCATTATAACATACTTTATGGTCTAGCAGGGTCTTGTTTTCACATTGATATAATTCTTTTGCAAAAAAGTCAGTGATAAAATCCATAGTAATCAATTATTTTAATATTAGCATTTAATGCGCACCAGTGAATCCTCTTTTTTTCTCTATTTCTATTCTCTTTGAACATGTTGGGTCTGATGCCTTATAAATGTAATACTACCAAAGTTTTGAAGGTACAGTCCTACTCTTGCTTACAATCATATTTCTCTAGATGCAGTAGACCAATTTTAAATTCACAGAGTCACTTATTTCTCATGCAGAATACTTCTGTGTTGCGTTTATACAACCATATTCTTGTTGTGGAATTAGACTTCATTCTTTTGTCACGTGACATGTCTGCCTCATCAGAGGAAAAAGTTGTAGGAAAAAAAAAAAGCCTTAGTTCAAATAACTGTAATTTATTTTGTTTTAAAATTTATTTTTACTTTTTCATATCCTCTTAAAACATAAAAATATAATTTATAATTATTAATAATTAAAATAGATTATATAGACTACCAAGATAAATATTTCAACTGTGACTGTACCCCAAGCCTTCCAAAATTAAGATAGTCACCTCCTAATAATGATTTAAGAAGAATATTGAAGTATTACAAATTTAAGATTCTGAAACATTCCTAATGGATTAAAATATTTACTCCCACCTCATAGAAATAGCTTATATCAGAAACAATTATAACAAATGCAATAGAGAAAAAAAATTGAGTCCATAATGTTACTCAAAATGGAGGAAGAGGTGGAGGTGGAGACAGAACACACTTCTTTACGGAAGAGTGACGAGTAATAAACAGAGCAGGAACGATAGGAAAAGCATTAAATGGTAAAACTAGGGAAGGGGAATATGGGTGTCCACTGAACTATTCTCTTGGCTATTCTCCAGTTTAGAAAATTTTCAAAATTAAAAAATAAATTAATTAGTAATACAACAACAAAAGTATATTTAGGGCCCAGAATCATAATTTGTTCTAGAAAATAAATAATATTTAGAGTTGGATATAGTTTAACTGATACCAATTCTAACAAAACTAGGAAACAAGGAAACTCATTCTAAGATGCAGATAAGGACTGTGGAGTTTTCTTGAACAGCTGATATATACATTGTAGATTTATTAATTTGTTTAAATATTCAGAATTACAAGAACAACATATGTTCTTGTAGTCAAAATATGGTCTAAAAATATATCCCGACATCTAGCATAAAAAATGCACTTGCGTTACTTAAAAGTTTGGTTAAGATTCATAGTTCCATGCCTAATTCAAAGTCCAGGCAGCACAGAGAAGGGAGGGAGTATAAGCTTTGGAGTCAGCCAAGCCTAGGTTTGAATCAGGCTCTGCTACTTGTTATCTGAACAATCTCATGTAAATTATATACTGTATTGAATCCTTAGTTTTCTCATCTATAAAGAAAATGGATAGTCTACTTCAGAATTATTTTGAAGGCCAAAATGTGATAAATATGTAGAGCATCTATCCTATTGACTAGCATTCAGTCTGTGTGACAAGCATTACCCTGGGCCCAGGGACCCAGCAGTAAAGAAAACAGAAAGACATCCACCTTCTCCTTTTGGAGCACAGAGTCTAGCAGAAGAAAGAGAATAATCACACAAATTACTACATAATTATAATTTGGTAAATGATAAAAGAATATAATATGAGTATGTAACGTACTCATAATAGACCATTATTTTATATATATATATATATATATATATATATATATATATATATATACACACACACATGCAGTGACACACACGCACATATACATATAACCATATACACATTTCTATCTAAGACTGATCAAACAGTCAATTAATCATTGACAAATCTGGAACCAGAACTTGGGCTCTTTCTCACTGATAATCTAACATTTCCTCCTTTTAAGTGTATGCTTTAAAAAAGCAGTGTTTATTGAGAAGTTTAAATACCAGTTACATTCACATCACAATTCAATTTGTAATAGAATGTAAAAGATAATCAATAATGACTGAATCACAGATCTGGAAGGGAATAGAAGAGGTCATATAATTAAGCTGTCACCTCCTGGGCAAGTTCTCACCTTAAAAAAATGTGAATCAGATATTCTCTTTTTTGTTTGTTTAAAATATGTTTACTTCTGATACATACAACATGAAACTTGAAGACATTATGCTAAGTGAAATGAGCCATACACAAAAGTGTATGGAGAGTTATTATTTAACGGGTATAGTATGGGATAATTTAAAAGTTCAGGAGATAGATAGTGGTGACGGTTGCACAACAGTGTGAATGTACTTAATGTCACTGAAATACACACTTAAAAATGAATAAAATGGTAAATTTTGTTATGTATATTTTACTAAAAATTGTAGTAAAATATACATAACAAAATTTACATATATATGTACAAAGCATTAAATTGTTAATATTTGTTATCTTTGAACAGAGATCATAGTGAAGAGAAATAGTTTCAGTTTCTGTATAACACATATCTCTTGTTTAACTTGCTCACATGTTATGTATTATTTTTATAATGTGTAATAAATTTTTTGAATAAAATTTACTTGCAGCATTAAATCCCTACTACTATATAAATATGGAAAGATAGTACCTATAATATGCACAAAAGATAATACTGTCATATGAAAATTTTTTCAATTTAATTTTCTTTACTAATGAAGGGTAAAGAATAATAATATAAGAAATAAGATGATGAAAAGGGCTGGCAGCACCTTAACACAAGTGTACTTCCAAGGATCCTCTTGCCAGGGCCCCACCCTTTATACCCAGTGGCTCCTGTTGTTATGGCTAGGACAGAGAAGTCTTCTGTGGAAATTAGATAAGTCTGCTCAGTGCTAACCTCCAGGGTGGACCTGAAGTGGGCAAGGAATCAGAAGAACTTGAGCATAGACCTGGGATGGAGAGAGACAGAGAAAGAACTCCAAAGAACTAATGATGACCCAAAAAGGAAAGTATTTCACATAGCATCTAGGTTCACCTACATATTTCTTGGAGAATTTGATGAGAATGTTGCCACAACAAGGTATTGTTTGAGATAAACAAGTTCTAGTTCCAGGAGACAACCAAGCCAAACCTGAGTTTAGTGATGGTCTTAGAAGGAAGAGGAATTTTTCTTTGAGAGTAACTTAAGGATCAGTCAAATGTTAAACTTAAGGGATGATCTACTAAAGACTTAACTTCTGTTTTTCACCACTTTTGTACAAATATTATATAAAGTCTCTTCATTGATCCTACTGACTGGTGGGGTATGAGGGAGGGTGCGGGCAGGAAAGAGAGAAGGTAGAGAAAGGTCTCCCCTGACCCAGGAAACACAAAAAGGCACGTGAGAACTCAAGATTTAGTCCTTTCTTATCGCCAAGAAAGATGCAAAGGCCTTTGTGGGTTTCTAAGTTCTTCCTTTTATACTCAAAGGCCTGAAGTGGGATGTGCATATAGTAGAAAGTCAATAAATACTATTCTTCTAACAATTATAATTAATCAAATTATTATTAAGAAACTCCTTCTACCAAGAGGTACAAACTACTATGTATAAAATAAATAAGCTACAAGGATATATTGTACAGCATAGGGAATATAGCCAAAATTTTATAATAAGTTGAAATGGAGTATAATCTATAAAAATTTTGAATCACTGTGTTGTACACCTGAAACTAATATAATATTGTAAATCAACTATACTGCAATAAAAAAAACAAAAAAATTCCTTCTACAATATACACATATCTATAGAAAAGCATTAATACTAACATATTCCAAGTTGAGACCTTTTGTTTAGATACCCATTAACATTCCTCTATTGTTTGAGGATTTGAACAATGAACACATTCTTCTATTAGAGTTTAAATTTCTTAAGATCTTATTGATTGTTTACGGAGAATGCTCCACCCTAAGATGCACACCAGGCTGCCTCCCTACACCCTTGATCTAAATTTTAGCAGGATCCAGATACCAACGTATTACAATCTTCATCAACATGCATTAGTTTATCTTAGCTCTAACTTGGAAAAGGAATTCTGAAGACTTCATTTATTACTCTCCACAGTGCTTAGAATGGTGCAAACCTTATTCTTAATGCTCAGTTATGTTTATTGTCTGTCAGTTTTTTTCTAGGTGAATTCTGCTACAAGTACAATTTCCCTGAAAGTGGAAGGGCCGAAGGTAAAGTTTGTCATTAAGGCAGAGTCTGTTTACTCTTAGAATTCCATGGAAATAAATTATAGTACAAATTACAGTATCTTTACCATAATAACATTATTCAGATGAGGGAAAAAAATCTTTTTGAGGACTTAGCCTCTGTGTTTCCTTCATCTATAAATAGCCCTTTGGGCTTTCAGTACATACTCTTAAAGGCAATCATAAAGCAACTAGAATTAACAGCAATCTGTTCTTAGAGCAGCTTTTAGGAGGTGTCAAACATTCTCTTGCTTTGTTTACTTGAGCCTCTTTCACAAAGCCATGTTCTTGTTGATCTGTTTCTCCTAGTTTCCTTTGGGAAGTCATCATGAATAGTGTACATTTCCCAGTAAATGGAATCTTTAACAAGAGATGCTATTTTTATGCACATGAAAAAAAAATTACTAGAGAAAAATGTGAAATGACAGGTAATTTATTTTGCTAACCTCCTATTATAGATATACAGATTTTCTAGACTGACAATTCAAAGCAAATTCTTTGACTTGTTTGTTTGTTGCTTCTGTTGTTGTTTAGTGTGGTGATCTGTTTGGTTGGGTTTTTCCCTCCCTTACAGAATTTATTATTTTCTTCAGTAAATTGGCCAGTAAACTTAGTCAATCTTATGTCAGTGATCAAGAGTCTTTCATATAAGACTTCCCTGGTGACGCAGTGGTTAAGAATCCGCCTGCCAATGCAGGGGACACAGGCTCGAGCCCTGGTCCGGGAAGATCCCACATGCCACGGAGCAACTAAGCCCCTGTGCCACAACTACTGAGCCTGTGCTCTAGAGCCTGCGAGCCACAACTACTGAGCCTGCGTGCCACAACTACTGAAGCCCGCGTGCCTAGAGCCTGTGCTCCGCAACAAGAGAAGCCACCACAATGAGAAGCCTGCACACATGAAGAGTAGCTCCCACTCGCCGCAACTAGAGAAAGCCCGTGAGCAGCAACGAAGACCCAATGCAGCCAAAAATTAATTAATTAATTAATTTTTTTAAAAAAAGAGTCTTTCATATAGGTTATCTTGAAAGTGATTTATCTGAAAATTAATTCTCAAAACATATTAATTTAGAAAAGAAAAAAATTGCAGACCAACTAGTAAATCTACTAGTTACACCAGCAACTAAAGTCAGTTTAAGTGTGATTTTTAAAATTCACTGCAGATTCCTTAGTGATCAGATACAGTGATCATATCCTCGAAATATTTTGAGAATAGGGAAAACATAGTGCTATAAAGTTGTAATTGTCCTAGGGAAGAATGCTCAGGTGACTAGTAATCTGGAGTAAGGCAGACCATCACATGATTAACTACGTTATGTATTTTATATCACCAAATGATAACCTCAGATTATACTCTCATAAAGATGCCATAATTGACAATTCACAGGTACATCAAATATTGTGACTCTAGCTGAGTATAAGTATTCTGAATACTCAGTAGTCCTGTGAGGTTTGTCTCATAGCATAGGAGCTTGTAAAATAATGCCTTACACTTGTTTACTTACTGGATTCTATTCATTTCATTACTGAATCCAGCTTACCAAGAATGTCAAAGATTAATGAAAGATCTTTATTTTTGTCAGTTTTTATATTCTCTGAAAACAAATAAAATAAACAGTGCCCCTAAAGATAATTCAATTACTGTTTCATTCCGTACAGTTCTCTAAAAAGTTAAATTATAACTATTACATTTTTAGAAAACTGGGTTTTTAAATATACATGAAAAAGAACATGCAATTTTAAAAAATAAGTAATGAAAGAGTCAAATGTAACCATCTTTAGCTGCCATAGACAAAAAGAAAACTCCAAAGTGACTTGATCTTGAAAGTCAGTAAATATAAACTCCCTGTACTCCTACGGAAGGCTCTCAACAGAACTTTACAAGCTACTGATACTATGCAAATTTTGGATGATTTAGGCATATCAGTGAGGAAGGGATATCAGAAAGCAAATGTAAGGGGAAAAGATAACTGAGTTAGGGTCCTGTTACCAGACACAATGGCATCTGCATAAAGCTTGCCAGAAGCCCAAGTACTGCTTTACTCTGCAAAGGAAGTGTGGCATCTAGTGGACATTTCGTTTCTGCAATACCTTCCTATATTTTTCAGAGAAATAGATGTGATACAGAGTAGATCTTTGTGGTTTAACTGTCTTGTTGTTGTTATTGTTTTAAATAAGCCATGTTTTCATCTTCCATGTTAAGTGTGACTTTTTTTATACTAACCTGGCAATAAAATCAAGCTGTCCATACGAAAAAAAATTATTTAGAATCTATAGGTCTACAAAGTGATTCTTATCTGAGTGTGTTTACTTTTTATTTTGAAAAATATCCCAATATGAGATTTTTAAATTATATTTACATGAAATAAAATCCTTTTTGTTTTTCCTGGAATATTAAGTTTCACAAAATGTGAAAGGCTTTAAGAAAGTCAGAACGAAAATATTAGTATGTGAATGTACTGCTTCATAACATGAAAATCTTTTACAAATCAGATAGTTCAAGTATAACAGAGATATTGCATTGAAATTCATAGAATTCTAAATACATGTTGAGTTTATTTTGGAAAACAATATTTTTAAATTAAGGTATTTTAAATGACAAATCAGAAACAAATTTCGATCTCTGTTGATTTTAGTTACTCACTGATAAACGTTAGACATGGTTCCAGTAAAAATTTACTTCTGAATATTCCTTGTGACCCAAAATATCTTAACTTGCTACAATCTGAAGTCATATTTCAAAATTCACCTTTGCCCTCTTGTCAAATCAGTCAAGTGTTTTAAAAAACTTATAAGTGTACAACTCGGTATTTATTAAAAGTTAAACAACTTCAAAAGAGCTTAGTGCTTTTCTATGAATTGACTAAACTCTCAAGTTATCAAAAACCCTAGCCAACATTTTGCTCTACTCTAAAATATTTTTTGCCTGCTATTGATACCTCAACATTTCCATATGTTTGCTTATATGAAGTTAGTCTTTTAGCAATAGGAAACTGAAGAATAATTTGTGAATTTCAGGTAGGCAGTCTGAAATGGCTTGGGTTTTTCGCCACTTCGGGGAATAGAGGCATATACTTCTGTTCATGGTTTGGTTCCCCCCTAGTGGACATCAAGTAATACTGTAAATTAAAATTCTTACATAATATTCCAATGGTCAAAGTAATAGAGATTAGTTGTAGGTTCAGCTGAGGGAACTAAATTAGTTATTTTCCTGTGATATTTTTGAATCTTACAGTTCACACTTAACTTGGTATCTAACCAGCCATTGTTTGAAATGTGGGTGAATGACCCTTAAAGAATCTATAAATCCATGAAGAAAATTATATAGTTGCAAAGTTAATATTTTGATGATTTGAAAAATATTGAAATGAGACACTTATTTATTTGGAAACTTTTTTTACTTATTTCCATGGTAGATAAATAATCATCCATACTTTGTTCCATGAGACTTTGTAAATTTAGGAAAACCCCTTTTTCCATTTCCTGAAAGGTGCATCACTCTGAAGACTATGCAGCGGCTTATCAGGTGTACAACAGCATTTCTTAAAGGGAAAGCTCTTCTTTCCCATATAATATACTCCTTAGCGTATAATATTCCTTCCACACTATTCTAGAATACATGAATGAAAGAGAAAATAAAATGGAAAGAATCAGTGAATTTTTAATGTAATATCTGTGTTTAATAAAACTCAATAAAAGTTTAATAAAACTTTGAAAAACAAGAAAGAGAAGGAGAGGAGAAAGATGGAGAGGGGAGGAGAGAAGTGAATGGAGTTGCTCTGCAATCTCAGGAAAAAAGAAGGATTGCCCTGGTACGGGCATTTCAGCATGGTACTATACAAATAGCTATGGCAAAACACAGCAACTTAACAAAAATGCATTCCACATACATAGCTGCAAACAGCATCAGTAGCAATTATAATAGGGTTTCTACAGATATTAAAAATGAAAGTTTTCCATACTGTCTAAAGCACTACACAAATATAAGGTAGTGTTTATAAGTATTGCTGTCTTCAGCAGCAGAGATAATAGCTAAGACTTATAGAATCTTACTTACAAACTGGTAAACACAGTTTTAACTGGTATACATACATCACTTCATTTGAACCTCACAACAACCCTATAAGGTGGGTTCTATTTTATCCTTATTTTGCATAAGAGAAAAACGAGGCACAGAGAAGTTAACTGCCCAAAGCCACACAATTAGAAGATGGTAAAGGAAAGATGCAGCCAGTAATCCTAGCTCCTAAATCTGTGTGCTTAACCTTTGAATCTCTTGAAAATTACATTGATGCTAATAACAGTAATGTCAATAAGAATCTGGTAAGCAAATATATCAAGTGCACACATTAGAACTAAACTATTATGACCTCAATTTGGGATAAAGTCTACTTCAAAATTACAAACATCACTACCATACATTATAGGTATTGATACCGTCCTTTAGATTTATTCTTACATTTGAGAAAACAAGCAGCAAAAATGCCCTCTTGCAGAATCAGCTTATTGCTACAGATTAATATTTAGAATGAAAACAGAAAAATGACAAGCCTCTGTACCAACTTGTAACCAGAAAAAAAATGTATTTAATCCGAGATATTCATTTATTCTTAAAAAAAATTTTTTTAAAGCAATGAACTACTTATAAGCTTTCAAAGCCATTGGATTAAAAGGAGATTTACCTTTTTCTTTAAAAACTGCTTGCATAAAGGTTTGGAAGTTCCCCACTTCTGGGTGATAAAAGGTGCAGGTTTGTACAAATATATTATTCTTCAGGGGATGTTTGGAAGTGCATTAGTTATATCAAACGTTAAATAAACAGTACTAATTTCAAGATATTTCATGAAGTTACAAAAGGTCAAAATATCAAATCCTCCATAATAGCACCATTGGTACATTTTAATACCAATCTTTGTAATATTCACCATCATCTTCCCCACAACGAAAATAATATCTTCCTATTTCATGATTAATTGATTAAGTTCTATCTTCTGTAACAACGTTAATTTTAGTGATATGATCTGATAAAAAGAATTACAGAGCTCAGGACTTCCCTGGTGGCGCAGTGGTTAAGAATCCACCTGCCAATGCAGGGGACACAGGTTCGATCCCTGGTCAGGAAAGATCCCACATGCTGTGGAGCAACTAAGCCCGTGCGCCACAACTACTGAGCCTGCACTCTAGAGCCCGCGAGCCACAACTACTGAGCCCCTGTGCCACAACTACGGAGCCTGCGTGCCACAACTGCTGAAGCCCATGTGCCTAGAGCCCGTGCTCCACAAGAGAAGCCCACGTGCAGCAACAAAGAGTAGCCCCCGCTCACTGCAACTACAGAAAGCCCATGCGCAGCAACGAAGACTCAGTGCAGCCAAAAATAAATAAATTAATTAATTTTTTAAAAATTGTTTTAAATAAATAAATAAATGGAGAGACCTTGGGGCGGGGTGGGGGGGAAGAATTACAGAGCTCAAAGTACATGAACTTCTTATACCAGGGAAGGTAAAAATTGATTTTCAGAAATTTCCTCTTTTGCAACTGATATGTTTCTGATTGCTTTACAAATGGGATTTTTTATTTTTAATAGACCCCCCAAAACATAAATATCAATATATTAGAGCCAACACCAAAAATATCCCAACAGAGTAGGTTATTCAAAGAGTAAATGACCTATGGTAATAAAGGAAGTGAATAGAAGCCACAAAACTTAGGTACCCAGAACTGCTTTAGATGTTTAACTTATTATCTTATTTGGTGATTCTCAAACCTTGGCTACCAGCCCAGCAGCATAATCATCACTACCACACTTGTTAGAAATGCAAATTCTCAGGCCCACATCAGAACTACTCGGTCTGAAACACTGAAGGTGGGGCTCAGCAATCAGTGTTTCAGTAAGCCTTCCAACCGTCCAATTTAATCCTCACAATGACCCTATGAAATTAATAATTTCTATATTTTATGAACAAAGGTTAAACAACATCCTAACGGTACCAAAAGAGAGAGAGAGAGATCCAACTGTGTGCTGTCTACAAAGGAAACATTCTAGATTCAAAGAGATAAACAGGTTTAAAGTAAAAAAGATGAACAAATATATATAATATGCAATTAATAACCATAAGCGAGCTGTAGTGGGTACACTAATATCAGAATAGACTTTAAGATAAAACGTATTACTAGAGACAAAGAGTGGCATTTTAAGATAAAAGGGTCAACTCATTAAGATGATATAACAATTATAAACATATAAACATCCAAAAAACTGAGCCCCAAAATATATGAAACAAAAATAACACAAATGAAGGGAGAAATACATAATTCAAGACTAATAATGGAGGCTTCAATACTCCACTCTTAATAATAAGAGGTAGAGCAACTAGACAGAAAATCAACATGGATATAGAAGATCTGGATAATACTAAAAACCAACTTGACTGAACTGACATATATAGCACACTCCAGAAAACAACAGCAGAGTAATTCTTAAGTGCACATGGAACATGTTCCCAGATACACCATATGTCAGACCATAAAGCAAGTCTCAATAAATTTAAAAAGATTAACATCATGCAAAGTATGTTTTCCGACTATAAGGGATTAAATTAGATATCAAAACAGGAAACAATATGGGATATCTACAAATATTTAGAAAATTTAAGCCGTACCTCTAAATAACCCATGTATCAAAGAAGAAATCACAAGGGAAACAAAAAAATATTTTGGGCTGAATAAAAATGAAAACACAATATATCATATTTATGAAATGTTGCTAAATTAGTATTTAGAGGGAAATGTATACCTGTAAATATGTATATTAGAAAGGAAACAGAAAAACTAAATAGATCTAGTAAATAAAGAAATGGAACTAGTAATTAAAATTTTTATACAAAAAAAATATCCCATGCTCAGATGGCTTCAGTGATAAGTTCTTCCAAACATTTAAAGCAGCGGGCCCCAAACTTTTTGGCACCAGGGACCAGGTTCGTGGAAGACAAGTCCTCCACGGACCGGGGGTGGGGGCATGGTTCAGGTGGTAATGGGAGTGATGGGGAGCGGCAGGTGAAGCTTTGTTTGCTCGCCCGCCACTCACCTCCTGCTGTGCGGCCCAGTTCCTAACAGGCCGAGAACCGACACCAGTCCATGGCCCGGGGGTTGGGGACTCCTGTTTTAAAGAATACCAACCCTTCACAAATTCTTCCAGAAAATAGAAAAGGAAGTAACACAGCTCATTCTAAAAGATGGGTATTATCTTTATATTAGAAAAAAAGAAAAGCTGACCAAGAAAAAGGGAAAATACAAATTACCAAAATCAGAAATGAAAGAGGAGACATCACTAATACTTTTATAGAAATTTAAATTATCATAAGGAAATACTGTGAACAAGTCTATGCCAACAAATTGGACAACGAAGATGAAATGGAAAAATTCCTAAAAAGAACAAAAATGCTGTTACTGAAGTTGACTGAAGAAAAATAGAAAAACTGAATATACCTACAACAAATAAAGAAATTGAATTAGTTAATTTGAAGTCTTCCCATAAAAATAAAGCTCAAGCCTACGTGGCTTCCTGATAAATTATACCAACATTTAAAGAAGAAAGAATACCAATCTTTCCCAAACTTTTCCCAAAGACAGAGAAGGAAGCACTCTCCAGCTCATTCTACGAAACCATTATTATGCTGATACCAAAGCCAGAGGAAGATATCACAAGAACACTACAAGCCAATATCCCTCATGAATATACACATGAAAGCCCTCAACAATATATTAGCAAACAAAATCCAGGAAAATACGAGAAGGATAATGCACCATGACCAAGTGGGATTTAAACCCAGAATGCAAGGTTGGTTTAACATCCAAGTAGAAATTAATGTGGTATCTTATTAACAGAATAAAGAACAAAACACACACGGTCCTCTTAAAAGATGCAAGGACTTAGAAAAAAATCCACTCATGTTAAAACAAAAACAAAGAAACTCTCAACAAGCTAGGAATAGAAGGGAACTTCCTTAACCTGATAAAAGGAATCCATGAAAAACCTACAGCTAACAGCATACTTAATAACTAAAAGACTGAATGCTCTCCCCCTAAGAACAAGGCAAGGATATCTGCTCTCACCACTTCTTTTCAACATGGTACTGGAGATTCTAACCAGGGTCATCAGGTGCTACAGACTAAATGTTTGTTTTGCCCTAAAATTCCTTTGTTAAAACCTGATCCCCAATGTGATAGCATTTGGAGATGGGGATTTTTTGGGAAGTGGATTTTCGGGGGATTAGTGCCCTAATAAAAGAGACCCCAGAGAGTTACCCTTGCCCTTGCACCCTGTGAAGACCCAGAGAGAAGAGGGCTGTCTATGAACCAGGAAACTGGTACTCACCAGATACCTAATCTGCCAGCGCCTTAACCTTGGCTTCAACCTCCAGAACTATGAGAAATAAATTGTTGTGTAAGCCATCCAGTTTATGGTATTTTTATTACAGCAGCCCAAACAGACTAAAACATGAGGCAAGGAAAAGAAATACAGAGAGAGAAGGAGAGAGAGCGAGAGAGAGAGAGAGAAAGGGAGGGAGGGAAGGAGGAAGGGAGGAAAGAAGAAAGGAAGGAAGGAAGAATATCTCTAGAATAAAGGAAGAAGTAAATTATTCACAGGCAACATGATCTAATATGTAGAAAATTCCAAAGAATTCACAACAAAACTGTAAGAACTCAATGACAAGAAGACAAGCCAATTTAAAAATAGGTGAAATGGGAATTCCTTGGCGGTCCAGTGGTTAGGACTCCATGCTTCCACTGCAGGGGGCACAGATTAGATCCCTGGTCAAGGAACTAAGATCCCACATGCCATGGCACGGGCAAAAAAATAAAATAAAATAAAAATAGGCAAAAGACTTGAACAGACGTTTCACCAAAGAAAATATATGAATGGCTGATAAACATATGAAAAGAGTCAACTAGTTATCAGGAAAATGCAAATTAAAATCACTTCACATCCGTAAGGATGGCTATAAAAAAGACACAATGACGAATGTTGGTGAGGATATAGAGAAACTAGAACCCTCAAACTGCAGCCACTTCGAAAATCAGTTTGGCACTTTCTTGAAAATTAAACATATATTTACCCTACAACTTGTATTTCTAGTTCCAAGTATCTACCCCTGAGAAATGGAAACATATATCCACACAAAGACTTGACCATGAATGTTTATAGTAGCATTATGCATAACTGCCAAAGTTGGAAAATTATTAGATGATCATCAACTGGTAAAGGGATAAAATGTGGTATGTCTACATATTGAAATTCTATTTTGAAATAAAAAGAAACAAACTCCTGAAACAGATGAACCTCAAAATATTTTGCTAAATGAAAGAAGGTAGCTACAAAAGATCACATATCATAGGATTCTATTTATATTAAATGCCCAGAAAAGGCATACCTAGAGAAACTTAAAAAAATCAATTAGTGCTTGCCTGGGTTTGAGGAATGGGGATTGACTGCAGATGGACAGAAAGGAACTTTTGGAGGTAAAGGGAATGTCCTAAAATTGGGTTGTGGTAATAGTTTCATAACTCTGTAAATTTACTCAAAAAAAATCATTGAATCATGCACTTAAAATGGATTGATTTTTGTGATATGTAAATTATACCTCCAATCAAGCTGTTAAAAAAAAAATTATCTTGTTTCCACAGTAGGTGATGGACCTGGGATTTAAACTCGGGACTCACTTGCCTTCAAATCTTTTATGGTTTTTTTTTATGATGACTTAATTTCCTAAAAAATAGACTTTTCAGATTTGGAAGTAGCTGAAAAGTGAAATATTTTAGCAAAAGGTACCTTCTAATAACAACTGGTTTGTAAGGCTTTTTTTCACATTTCCTTGCCAAAATACTGGCCTTTAAAATTTGATTAGTCAATGATTATTTGCAGGTTATTATCCTTAATTTGCTAACACTTTTACTATCAAAAAGGCATGGAAGAAAAATTTGAAGTTCAAAACATAACACACTTCTAAAAGTGATGTGTTTTCCTTTATTCAACAAAGTAACGGATCATATCAGCAGCCTACTCACCCGGATTTCTACTCTCTTCATTCTTACTTCTCGGAGCCAGAACATCACAGGCCGGGAGTGAGTCGCCTTACCCAGCACCTGCACGTAACAGGAACACCCCAATACCAATTCCACTAAGATTTTTATCTAGCTCATTTTTCTACACTTCTAATGATCCTGGCTTAAGATCTAAATATGGCAATATATCAGAAACACACAGTTCCTTTACAAAAAAAAAAAAAAGAAGAAGAAAAATTGTTCTACGTTTCACAAAACAAAGTCAAGCAAATGTCTAATCCAATATTCGTGACTCTCATTCCAGACGGCCTTTCCCTCCTTGAAAGTTTCTAACAGCTCTTTAAAGAAAACTCTGTCTCAGGACCACCTCCTACACACACCCTTTCCCAACTACGTCCTAGGCATCCTTGTGGTCTTAGTTTAAAAGTTATTTCATTTAGTCATTCACTTATTTAAAAACAGAAACAAAAAAAGTACCAAGTGCATACTAGAAGCAAGGTGATCTGCTGGGTTCTGAGAAACAAGTAGAAGACAGAAACCTTACAGTTTAAAAGCAATACGTAATTATGTAATCTCTAATGCTATGGGGATCTATCTAATTTTAAACGGATGCTTCTGAAAGGCCTCTTGGTAAGTGACATTTAAACTGAAGTCTGAAGTATAAAAAGAGCAACCATCATGGTGAAGTGTGAGAAGGGTGGCCCAGACCAAAGGAGCAGCATTTTGAGTGAGGAAAGAGCCTAAAGCTTGGGAGGACCTGAAAAAAGCCCGTTGTGGTTAGAACAGAGTGAGCAAAGTGGAGGAAGGCATCCAGATGAAAGTGAAAAGGCAGATTAGGCCTTATAGGCCTCCTTGAGGATATTAGTTTTCATCCTAAGGACAATGGGAAGCCTCTGGTTCCAAACAGCTAAATAAAACCTAATTTACCTCTCAGAAAGATCTCCTTGTGGTGTGAAGATCGGATTAGGCTAATTAAATTAAGAATACTTAACCCCCAGATTACTAAAACAGATTATTAAAACCTTGTAATTTCCGGGGTCCTCAAATCTCTCCTCCTTGGTAGAAAGAGGAAGGTAATCTCTGGACTACTTCCCTCAGGATGGGTATGGCCTGTGATGATTGTGATTCTAACAATGTTTTGTTTATTTATTTTTTTTAAATCACAGATCATGGTTTGACTGCTACTGGACCCTACCCCACCTTTGGTTATACGCTTAAGGGTGCTGGAAAGCACTGATAAGTAAGCAGGATGCACACCAAAACAGCATCACCAGAACATTGTCTTCCAGTAGAGGTTCTTGTGACATCTATTATCAAAACCAGGGGTTAACACCCAACATATATAAACAGCTCATAAACTCAATATCAAAAAAACAAACGACTCCATTTAAAAAATGGGCAGAAGACCCGAAGAGACATTTTTCCAAAGAAGACATACGGATAGGCAACAGGTACATGAAAAGATGCTCAAGATCAGTAATCATCAGAGAAATGCAAATCAAAACCGCGATGAGATATCACCTCACTCCTGTCAGATGGCTATCAACAAAAAGACCGCAAATAAAAATTGCTGGCAAAGATGTGGAGAAAAGGGAACTCTTGTACACTGTTGGTGGGAATGTAAATTGGTGCAGCTGCTATGGAAAGCAATATGGAGGTTCTTCAAAAAACTAAAAATAGAAGTACCATATGATCCAGCAATTCCACTCTTGGGTATATATCTGAAGAAAACAAAAACACTGACTTGAAAAGATACATACACCCCAATGTTCACAGCAGCATTATTTACAATAGGCAAAATATAGAAGCAACGTAAGTGTCCATCAACAGATGGATGGATAAAGAAGCTATGGGGTGTCTATATACATACACACACACACACACACACACACAAACACACACACACACAATGGAATATTACTCAGCCATAAAAAAGAATAAAATGTTGTTATTTGCAACAACATGGATTGATTTGGAAGGCATTATGCTTATTTAAATAAGTCAGACAAAGACAAATGTTGTATATACCACTTTATATGGAATCTAAAAAGCAAAACAAACCAGTGAATGTAACAAAAAAGAAACAGACTCACATATATAGAAAACAAACTAGTGGTTACCAGTGGAGAGACGGAAGGAGAATGAAGCAAGATAGGAGTAGGAGATTTAGAGGTACAAACTATTATGTATGAATAAATAAGCTAAAGGACATATTGTATAGCACAGGGAATATAGTCAACATTTTATAATAACTATAATTTTTGAAAATTGTGAAACACTATATTGTACACCTGAAACTTATGTAATATTGTAAATCAACTATACCTCAATTAAAAAAAAAACTAGCATCTTATGAGGACCAGTGATTGATAATCAATGCAAAAATAGTCTGGAAGTTAAAAAAAAGTAGTGTGTTTAATCTTCCATCTCTATCCCAAAGTCTTACAGGGGACCTCTTAAAAGTTCTATTTTTTATTATCTCACTTCAAGAGATGAGACTAGGAGGGTGAGCAAATAGCATTATGCTTATAGATGTTATAAGAAAGCAGAATTAGGGACATCCCTGGTGGCGCAGTGGTTGAGAATCTGCCTGCCAATGCAGGCGACACTGGTTCAAGCCCTGATCCAGGAAGATCCCACATGCTGTGGAGCAACTAGGCCCATGTGCCACAACTACTGAGCCTGCACTCTAGAGCCCGTGAGCCACAACTGCTGAAGCCTGCGTGCCACAACTACTGAAGCCCGCACGCCTAGAGCCCGTGCTCCGCAATGAGAAGCCTGCGCACCACAACGAAGAGTAGCCCCCGCATGCCACAACTAGAGAAAGCCTGTGTGCAGCAACAAAGACCCAACGCAAGCAAAAATAAATAAATAAATAAATAAAGTTATTTAAAAAAAAAAAAGAAAGCAGAATTAGAGATAACTGAAGGTTTAAAATATATGTTTTATGTGGGAAAATGTCATGCTTGGAATTGCTTCAAAATAATTTGACAGGAGGAGATAAAGATGAAGTTGATAATTGCTGAAACTGGATGTTGCATCCATAGGAGCTCATTACACTATTTTCTATTGTGCATATATTTGAAATTCTTCATAATAAAAAGCTTTTAAAATATCCATATGGATTAAGGAAGTGGAAATTCTCTCACATACTATTAATAAAAGCATATATTGTCACAACCTTTTTAAAGTTAGTGTGGAAATAACTATTAAAAGTAAAAATTTTCTGAACAGCAAAGGAAGCCACTAACAAAATGAAAAGGCTACCTCCCAAATGGGAGAAAATATTTGCAAATCATATATCTGATACAGGGTTAATATCTAAAAATATATAAAGAACTCAAAACTCAATAGCAAAAAAAAAAAAAAAATCCAGTTAGAAAATGGGCAGAAGATCATTTTTCCAAAGACATACAGATGGCTAACAGGTATATGATAAGATGCTCAACATCACTAATCATTAGAGAAATGCAAATCAAAACCACAATGAGATACTACCTCATACCTGTTAGAATCATTATTATCAAAAAGGTAATAAATAACAAGTGTTGGAGAGGGTGTGGAGAAAAGGGAGCCCTCTTGCACTGTTGGTGGGAATGTAAATTTGTGCAGCCACTATGGAGAACAGTATGGAGGTTCCTCAAAAAATTTAAAGTAGAACTACCATATAATACAGAAATTCCACATTTGGGTATTTATCTAAAGAAAACGAAAATGCTAATTCGAAAATACCCCTATGTTCACTGCAGTATTATTTATGATAGCCAAAATATGGAAATGACCTAAGTGTCTACTAATGGATTAATGGATGAAAAAGATTATACACACACACACACACACACACACACACACACACACATACACAAACACACACATATACACACAGTGGAATACTACTCAGCCATTAAAAAAAGGGAAATCTTGCCATTTGTGACAACACGGACGGATCTTGAGGGCATTAAGCTAAGTTAACTAAGTCAGACAGAGAAAGACAAATACCATATAATTTCACTTATATGTGGAAACTAAAAAATAAAGCAAACTAAAAATCATAGACAAAGAGAACAGAACGGTGGTTGCCAGAGAAGAGGGGGGAGTGGGTAAAACAGGTGAAGTGGGTCAAGAGCTACAAACTTCCAGTTAGTTATAAGTCCTTGGGATGTAATGTACAGCATGGTGACTACAGTCAATAATACTGTGCAGCATATTTGAAAATTGCCAAGAGAGTAAATCCTAAAAGTTAACTTTATATGGTGACAGATAGTCACTAGATTTATTATGATGATCACAGTGTATACAAATATCGAATCATTCTGTTGTACACCTGAAACCAATACCATGTTATATGTCAATTATACCTCAATAAAAAAATTTTAATAGACCAATAGTTAATAAGATGAAGAAATACTGTAGTCATCTTTTTCAAGAGGTAAACTTATATGTACTAACCTAGAAATGGTCCATGTTAGATCATAAAATGATTTTTTAAAATTGAAAACCAATATTATTGGCATTATGCACATGTCTATTATATACTCGTGTGTATAACTTTGGGGAAAAAAGTTGAAATGGATACAAATCAAATGTAGAGTGGTTAACGGAGCAAAGCTTTGTTTTCCTCCCTTACTGTAAATACTTTGTATTTTCTTAAGTGGGATTATAGGTGGTTTTTATTTGCTGTACTTAAGATCACACACTCAGTGGCAAAATTGAGCAATAAATCCCAGCAGTCTGGCTCCAGAGGCCCTGCTTTTAACTACTCATTAAACTGCCTTTATCTGCAGCAGTATATAAAATACAAACGAATAATCTTAGAAAATATTTTATTTAGTTCTTCCCTGTCATGCCCAGAGTAACTCTACATTCCTGATTCCAAATATCTCTTACCATCCTTGAATCAAGAGTGCCTTTTGTTTCATAAAGTCTTAACCCATAACATTTCAGGCCCTGGTTAATCCCTCAGAGATCTATTTTACAGGAAGGAAAGAACAAGGAACTACTTACAGTGTTTTAAAATAAGTCATTGTTAATTGTGGCGCCCTTAAAATTACAACAGCTTAGTTCGGGTGTGTAATTAAGCCAATTATCTTGAAAACGCTACTGAAATTTTGAGCAGCAACCACTCCTCTGGCCCCCTTTGCTTGGCTTCCCTGCCACTGTCTGAAGCTTCTGTTTGGGGTGGAGAGGAAGAAGCATAGTAGCCTCTTTGTTGCAGAACCACAGGTAAGAACAACCACTCTTGCTCAAAGGTGACAGGATCCCTTCATCATTAATCCCAGGATGACCTCCCCCACCCCGCCCCGAGAAATTCTTAGACTAAAAGGCTCTCATGTATATGCCTGTTAAAAACAAGTCTCTTTAGCCCTGTTCTTGTCTCTCTCTTCCTACCTCCTCCGGAATTTCTTCTTCCTTAAGGCACTTTATTTAAGTGAAGACACTCAGTTACATAAAGGAGGCAAAGAACATTTTCTTGCCTATCCAACTAAAAGGATCTTCTTGAAATGAGTTGAGATAGGATTAGTGAAAAAGAGAATACCTTCTGCCAAAGAAAGCAAAAAATTGTTTTAAATAGTGCCCAGAATTAATTAGATGGGCAGTTACATTACTAATTTTTTCCCTTATCTCCAGCAGCTTTTAAAAGACTGTGATTTACAAGGCATATTTTCTGGCCAAGATTTCTTTTACGGAAAATTTTGCTTTACCTAGACAAAGTACATGAAAGGGATTTAAAGTACATGTAAGATTAAAGAGGTTCCAATTTTTTTTCAAAGCATATTTTTAAATTATCCGGACCTTTCCCATTTCTTTTTAACAACCTATTAGTCCAGAAACTTGTGCATCATGCATGCTTACCAACTTGAATCCGAAAATATTTTTGCTCTTGGAGTTCTGGTAAAACTCCACAACATATATGATGAATTACTTAAGATTGATATTGGTGTTACTTGTGATTTGGAGAATTAACTAAGTAACAATATATAAATCCCACGCACACCTATATGTAGATGAAAATGGTGGCTATCCTAAAAAAAATCTTCCCTAAAAAATATGCGCTGAGTTAGCACATACAGTGATACTATGATGCCAATAATGTTTACTGGATTCTTTCATCTACTAAAAAATTTTGAGGACTTTTCCCCGTAGTGAAATGAATAGACAAACATTACCTGATCTTTGTGTTAAATAACTGAGGAACTGCCTCCCATGGCAGCCACTCCCTATAAGGACCACAATGAGATGACAGTTTGACTGCAAAAAAGCACCCTATCAACCCCAACTTGTTCCGGGAAATGACCAGCCATGGAAAACCCTCCAGCCTTAACACTGAACAATCAATCCTTCCTATATTTTGAAATGACCCCAACTGCTCACCCCCTTACCTCCAACCAACAACTGCCAAATATACCTGAAAACCAACTAGAAAGTCTCCCCTGCTTCCAAAATTCCCATCTTAATATATGCTTGCCAATCAGAGACTCTCAGAATTCTCTTTTCAAATGATAAACTCACGCCTTTCTGACACCATTGAAAGCCTGCTGAAATTAAAGTGATGGCAGGGGATTCCCTTGCTGTAGATTTATGAATAAATAGCCTTTGCTGATTTTGTCTCATGCTTATTTTTGTCTTTAACATAACTGTATATGATATTATGTATGTTAAACTATCTCTTAATTACCTCTGAATCTTTTTCTCTCCACCCCCAGTATCATTACTAATATCCTTATCATGCCTCACCTAGTGTGAGAAAAAGTCCAGGAGGTGATCTCTTTGCCTCTGGTGTGTTCTTATTCATCCTTCTCCTGCTGACAAAAGAGTCTTGGTAGAAGGCAAATCTGTTCACACACTCCCCCTATTTTCATGGCCCTCCAAGAGCTAACTATGGTGATAAACCCAGATGCTTTCCATGAAGAGGACTTACAGTAACAGGAGTAGCAGTACAATACTAAAGTTAAAATAAATGACTGTATGTTAATTTATAATGTTTCCATTAACGGATACTCTGAAAAGTAGAGAAGATTTGTTATCCTAGCTAAGAAATCTGAGATTCAAGAAAGCAAAGTGTCTTGGTCCATTTGGGCTGCTATAACAAAATACCACAGACTGGGTGGCTTATAGACAACAGAAGCTTACTTCTCACAGTCTGGAGGCTGCAAGTCCGAGATCAAGGTGCCAGAATGGTCAGGTGAGGGCTCTCTTCTGGACCACAGGCTTCTTGTTGTATCCTCAGAGGGTGGAAGGAGCTAGAGAGCTCTGTGGGGTCTCTTTTATAAGAGCACTAATCCCAATCATGAGGGCTCCACCCCATGACCTATTCACCTCCAAAGGACACACCTACTAACAAACAACCATCACCTTTGGTGGTGAGGATTTCAATTTTTAAATTTCAGGGGAGACACAAACATTCAGACCATAGCACCAAGTGAATTTACCCAAGATCACTTAGCTAGTTAAGTAGCAGAACCAGAGTCTGAACCTAGCTTTCTCAGATTCCAAGGTCCAGGCTTTACATTAAATGCCCTACCCTACAACCAAATTAAACTATGGCTGTTTTTTCAATATGCCACGCTGGTTCATAGGTCCTTGCCTATGCACGTGCTTGGACTGCTCACATCCTACCATGAAATCTTCCCTCATCTGCACTCTCTCCAGGCAGAGATGATCATTCGCTCTTTGCGTCACTGCTTTAGCTGAAACTTCCCTCTTTCATAGCCCTTATTAGTATTAGTACTTACATTAGTATTTCACTGGAGTATAAGCTCTTTGAGGACACAAAATTCCATTCCATTTCCTAGTAAAAGTTTGTTATTCTGACTTACCAATGATAGGAATTTTCAGAGAAAGGAAAATACTTAATTTTTTTTATAGTTCACTGGTGCTCTACAGTGAAAGAACAAAATGGAAATAGTAACTAGTAATTACCTCTCAGGGTTATTCTGAAAACAAAATCAGTTCTAAAATCTGACTGTATATTGGAATCCCTTAGGAGATAGGGAAGATGTAAATATCCAGATAGGATGCCACATCTTCTGATTCATAATCTCTAAATGGGTAGCTCATAAACCTGTATGTATGTAGATCCCCAGGGCAACTAGATTTGGCAACCACAGAATTTAATCTTATAAACTATATAAACCCTTATGACAAGGCCTAGCCTATGGTAAATGCTCAATAAATGTTAGACTTTAAATGATAACACCTTACAAATGTCATACGACTTTTTTTTTTAATACCACTTTATAATTTACAAAGCACTCACACAAGAATTATCCAATTTGATCTTCAGAACAATACAAGGATCAACATTAATCTCTACTGCTCCAAATTATTCAGTAGATTGTAATCACTTAAATGCTGTCTTCTTCAAATGGAATGAAACAGAGAGAAGGAAACCTCTTAAAAATAAGGTCTTCCATAGTCTGAAAAACATCCATCTGGTCTTCCAGTGACATGTTGTCTACCATGACTCTTAACTTTGGGTAATCAGATCTCTAGCTTCTCTAAGTGGTTTTTAGGAACTGGCATTAGGAAGTTGGTTTTGTTTGTTTGTTTGTTTGTTTTAAAGAGTGCTGGTTAGGTAACCAACACTTCCGTTACAAGGGATACCTTTATGGAAGATAAAAATGATCATTTAACCAAGAGAGTCCTAAACCTGTACCTTGCAAGAAGGAAGAGTCTCAAAATGTTGAAAAAAGATGCTGCTAGAAATCTAACATAAAACTGTGCAATCCTACTAACTTCCTGGTGCAACTCCAGAAAGCACTGAACAAATTCTTCAGATCTTTGCTTCTGGAAGGCCCAGCAGGGCAGTCTAGAGGTGGTACTGAGAAATTAATAAGCATATACATCTGAAGTCGTGAGTGATCTTTGTCAATAAATGACTATAGAAAGCAGTCAATGAGACAAAAAAATAAAATAAAATACATAATATTTTTGGTGTCAAATCAATAGTAAAGAATTCTGCTGTAATTCTAACAGGGGTGCAGAATCTCAGGAATATAGACATGACAATTAAAAGATGTGATGGAGACTACTAATACAATGCACCAGCTGGCAAAAAATGGCATGGGTGTGAAAGTCACATTACAGTAAAAAATAATTTTTACCCAGGGCTTAAGAGGAAATCATCCTTATTGCCCAGGTCCCTTGGGAATCTGTAACTATGTAAAGTTCCCAAATCCTACCCATGCGTCCCAGGCATCAACAATGGTGGGCATGCAATACTGTATCCCTGATGATCTAACAAATTAAACATGTGATTTAATATGAAATGTTTAAGTGCTGTTAAATTTATGAGTTAAATTTGAAATGTGTAAATAAATTTGACTGCTATTAGACTTGTGATTTTGATTTGAAAATTGTAAAATACTTTAATTTGTTTATAAACATTATTTTAACGATTAAAAGAAAATCCAAAAATAAACCTTTAAGTTTAAACTTACCAGGTTTGTAAGGAGCATTTAAATGCTTACAAAGATTTGTTGGGTTGTGAAATTCATGATTATATTTGAAATTTATGACTTTAGTAAATTTAGTGTTATTTTAAATACAACTAGGTGTGAGTATTAAAAAACTCAGACATTAAAAAACTCAACTGACTATCTTACAGATAGAGAGTAGGAATATGTCAGAGGTAGGGGGAAGACAAAAACAGAGAAAGTAACTCAGCACTGGTCTTAGAAATCTGTCTACTAATTTGTTCTGGAATAACTAGTGTTTCTGATTCTACAAACATTGAGTGGAATGCCTAAATTTTCTCTGCTTTTTATCAATTAATGCACTAATTTAGTCAAAATTTACGTTTAGGTGGACAGGAATTTCATTCACAAAACTAATTGTATTTCTGATCACCTACTATATATTCCTTAAAAAAAAAAAAAAGAAGGAAGGAAGGGAGGGAGGGAAGGAAAGAGAGAAAAAGACAAAATTTGTCTTCCAAAGGCATTTAAAATGTTATCTCTTTACTCTTTCCTGTTTTGGAAATATTCATTCACCAAATATTTTTCAGGTGCCGACGTGCCGAGTCCTGTGTTAGATACTAAAGATACAGCCCTGAACAACACAGGCACAGTCTATACCTGTGCCGAACTTAAATCAAACTTAACAGCTTACAATAGAATAGACTAAAAAGGTACAAAAGACAAATAGATATTAACTTTTCTAATTAATTTTAAATATCTCTAAAGTATGTTTTAAAAATGCACTTTATCAAACTTAACTCTATCCTAATAGATACACTGAATTAAAGGTTAGATGTGGACAAAAAATGTTCCATTACAGTAAATGCCTTGTAACTGGATATTTTAAATGAACATTTCCATATTTCAGTCTTTCAGATTAGTGCAAACTAGTTACTGTTATTGAACATAGGGACAAATATAACATAACACACTATGCTGTTTGGGGAAATGGTTTTTTAAATGGTCACAATTACTGTAGTTTAAGAATTGTTTTATAAGTTTAAGCAAATTCAAACCACAAAAATTCTTCTAAACCATGGAAATTAAGTCTGAAATTATTTTTAGCCTATTAAATGCAGTTTTGAAATGACTTCTACAGGGATTATCACACATAACAGATATAGACAGAAATATTTGAAATCCAAGTTACTTAAGAAAATCTCTTGTATAATATAAAAAAATGTATCCTACAGTCTATAAGGTTCTAAGGGAAATCATTCAATGCATACAAAAGAAATCTCAATGCAAATTCTCCTGTTTCTTGAGAATATATTTCAATTTAAAAACCATTAGGGGCTTCCCTGGTGGTGCAGTAGTTGGGAATCCATCCGCCTGCCAATGCAGGGGACACAGGTTCGAGCCCTGGTCCGGGAAGATCCCACATGCCACGGAGCAACTAAGCCCGTGCGCCACAACTACTGAGCCTGCGCTCTAGAGCCCAAGAGCCACAACTACTGAAGCCCACGCCTAGAGCCCGTGCTCCGCAACAAGTGATGCCACGGCAGTGAGAAGCCCATGCACCACAACGAAGAGTAGCCCCTGCTCACCGCAACTAGAGAAAGCCCGTGCGCAGCAACAAAGACCCAGCTCAACCAAAAAATAAACAAATAAATTAATTAAAAAATGAAAAAATGAAAACCTTTAGTATACTTGTTCTTTTCTAAGGGCTTCACCCATTTCCACAAGTTGAAGAGTATAATTTAGTGAAAAGTATAACTGAGGTTTAAGTCTTCCCTGCAAAAGTTGGTCAGAAGCATTCCAAATACATAAAATTCAAAGGGTGACCATAAAAGGCTAATTCTACTATCTTAAGTGTAAAGGAAAATTATTACTAGAAAAGAAATAGGTTAAAATTGCAGTCCCTGAGAGTGTTAGAGCCCTCTCTTACTTCTTCATTTCTGTATGATTCCTTCTACTGCCTCAACGCTTCAATGACACTGGACCTCTACCTAGTCTTTAAACACTATCTAGAACACTGAACTTGTACTAATTCATTTACATCTTTTGACATCATGGTTTGTTTTTTCTCATGTTGTACCATACATTTCCTTTCACTCTGTTAAAGCTATAGTAATGTTTTCCTCATAAACTCTAACCCCAGTCTTTGTTCAAGAACGGGTCCCTTAAAATTTTTAGCTTACCTTTAGATGTCTCTCAAATAATCCTACTGCTTTCACTCAAATTCAGAGATCTAGTTTGCTTCCTGTGGAGCTGAAATACTGGCCACCTCCTCACTGGCTCTACAACCTTCAGGCTGCCTCCCAATTTTCAAATCTTTCCTCAATCTCGTTTGAGAAGACAATGGCAGCAGTGACTATCAGCAAACATTTGCTGCCTTCCAGATCTCAGTATTTCGTATCTCACCTCTGGGACACATACATGAGTAACACCAAGCTCACACTATTTCTGGGTTTCCTACTGTTTGGTAAGCTACCTTTGCTCTTCAATTTCTTACTTGTCCTTGGAGAATGTCTAAAAGAGCTTGGATAGGGCTGTCTACCTTTCAGGAAGTAGACAGTGAACAGTGGCGTCCACAGAACCTCAGCCTCAGCACCAGAGTCTGGCTCTGATTCACCTCTGCTGGCAACTATCTAGTCCAAAAACATACAAGCTTTTTCTATTCATAGCCACATGATCTGGAAGCCAAATAAAAGCAGGCAGTATGAATTCTTTTATTGATAACAATGGTGAAGCAAGAAGATCTGTGTGGCAACTCTCAGGAATGATCAAATATATTGAGAGGTTCTAGCCATACGTGTGTTCCATCTATTTGTAGTTCTTCATAATGCTCCAATACAGAGTGGATTTTTAGTGGTATTTAATTTAAATATCTGAAAATCAATTAATTGGCTACAATTACAATTTTAGTATGAGACCTTACAGCAGGCAATTACCAAGATAGTACAGAATTGGTTAGGACATACTAACACCCAGTTTATATATGTTTATATATGTTCCATCTTTATTGGAGTATAACTGCTTTACAATGTTGTGTTAGTTTCTGCTGTATAACAAACTGAATCAGCTATAGGTATACATATATCCCGATATCCCCTTCCTATTGTGTCTCCCTCCCACCCTCCCTATTCCACCCCTCTAGGTGGTCACAAAGTACGGAGCTGGTCTCCCTGTGCTATGCGGCTGCTTCCCACTAGCTATCTATTTTACATTTGGTAGTGTATATGTGTCCATGTCACCCTCTCACTTCGTCCCAGCTTACCCTTCCCCCTCCCCATGTCCTCAAATCCATTCTCTACATCTGCGTCTTTATTCCTGTCCTGCCCCTAGGTTCATCAGAACCATTTTTTTTTAGATTCCATATGTATGTGTTAGCATACGGTATTTGTTTTACTCTTTCCGACTTACTTCACTCTGTATGACTGACTCTAGGTCCATCCACCTCACTACAAATAACTCAATTTCACTTCTTTTTATGGCTGAGTAATATTCCATTGTATATAGGCACCACATCTTCTTTATCCATTCATCTGTTGATGGACACTTAGGTTGCTTCCATGTCCTGGCTATTGTAAATACTGCTGCAATGAACATTGTAGTACGTGTCTCTTTTTGAATTATGGTTTTCTCAGGGTATATGCCCAGTAGTGGGATTGCTGGGTCATATGGTAGTTCTATTTTTAGTTTTTTAAGGAACCTCCATACTGTTCTCCATAGTGGTTGTATTAATTTACATTCCCACCAACTGTGCAAGAGGGTTCCCTTTTCTCCACACCCTCTCCAGCATTTATTGTTTGTAGATTTTTTGATGATGGCCATTCTGACTGGTGTGAGGTGATACCTCATTGTAGTTGTGTTTTGCATTTCTCTAATGATTAGTGATGTTGAGCATCCTCTCATGTATCTGTTGGCAATCTGTATATCTTCTTTGGAGAAATGTCTATTCAGGTCTTCCACCCAATTTTGGATTGGTTTATTTGTTTTTTTGATATTGAGCTGCATGAGGTGCTTGTATATTTTGGAGGTTAATCCTTTGTCAGTTGCTTCATTTGCAAATATTTTCTCCCATTCTGAGGGCTGTCTTTTAGTCTTGTTTATGATTTCCTTTGTTGTGCAAAAGCTATTAAGTTTCATTACATCCCATTTGCTTATTTTTGTTTTTATTTCCATTTCTCTAGGAGGTGGGTTAAAAAAGATCTTGATGTGATTTATGTCACAGAGGGTTCTGCTTATCTTTTCCTCTAAGAGTTTTATAGTGTCTGGCCTTACATTTAGGTCTTTAATCCATTTTGAGTTTTTGTGTATGGTGTTAAGAAGTGTTCTAATTTCATTCTTTTACTTGTAGCTGTCCAGTTTTCCCAGCACCACTTATTGAAGAGGCTGTATTTTCTCCATTGTATATTCTTGCCTCCTTTGTCATAGATTAGGTGACCATAGGTTTGTGGGTTTATCTCTGAGCTTTCTATCCTGTTCCATTGATCTATATTCTTGTTTTTGTGCCAGTACCATACTGTCTTGATTACTGTAGCTTTGTAGTATAGTCTTAAGTCAGGGAGCCTGATTCCTCCAGCTCCGTTTTTCTTTCTCAAGATTGCTTTGGCTATTGGGGGTCTTTTGTGTTTACATACAAATTGTGAAATTTTTGGCTCTAGTCTTGTGAAAAATGCCATTGGTAGTTTGAAAGGGATTGCATTGAATCTGTACATTGCTTTGGGTAGTATAGTCATTTTCACAATGTTGATTCTTCCAATCCAAGAACATGGTATATCTCTCCATCTGTTTGTATAGTCCTTAAATTCTTTCAACAGTGTCTTATAGTTTTCTGCATACAGGTCTTTTGTCTCCTTAGGTAGGTTTATTCCTAGGTATTTTATTCTTTTTGTTGCAATGGAAAATAGGAGTGTTTCCTTAATTTCTCTTTCTATTTTTCTGACAGTCTTGTCTGGTTTTGGTATTAGGGTGATGGTGGCCTCATAGAATGAGTTTGGGAGTGTTCCTCCCTCTGCTATACTTTGGAAGAGTTTGAGAAGGATAGGTGTTAGCTCTTCTCTAAATGTTTGATAGAATTCACCTGTGAAGCCATCTGGTCCTGGGCTTTTGTTTCTTGGAAGATTTTTAATCACAGTTTCAATTTCAGTACTTGTGATTGGTCTGTCCATATTTTCTATTTCTTCCTGGTTCAGACTTGGAAGGTTGTGCTAGTCTAAGAATTTGTCCATTTCTTCCAGGTTGTCCATTTTATTGGCATATAGTTGCTTGTAGTAATCTCTATGATCCTTTGTATTTCTGCAGTGTCAGTTAATACTTCTGTTTTTTAATTTCTAATTCTGTTGATTTGAGTCTTCTCCCTTTTTTGCTTGATGAGTCTGGCTAATGGTTTATCAATTTTGTTTATCTTCTCAAAGAACAAGCTTTTAGTTTTATTGATCTTTGCTATTATTTCCTTCATTTCTTTTTCATTTATTTCTGATCTGATCTTTATGATTTCTTTCCTTCTGCTAACCTTGGGGTTTTTTGTTCTTCTTTCTCTAATTGCTTTAGGTGTCAGGTTAGGTTGTTTATTTGAGATGTTTCTTGTTTCTTGAAGTAGGATTGTATTGTTATAAACTTCCCTCTTAGAACTGCTTTTGCTGCATCCCATAGGTTTTGGGCCATCGTGTTTTCATTGTCATTTGTTTCTAGGTAATTTTTTATTTCCTCTTTGATTTCTTCAGTGATCTCTTGGTTATTTAGCAGCGTATTGTTTAGCCTCCATGTGTTTGTATCTTTTACAGTTTTTTTCCTGTAATTGACATCTAGTCTCACAGCGTTGTGTTGGAAAAGATACTTGATATGACTTCAATTTTCTTAAATTTACCGAGGCTTGATTTGTGACCCAAGATATGACCTATCCTGGAGAATGTTCCATGAGCACTTGAGAAGAAAGTGTACTCTGTTGTTTTTGGATGGAATGCCCTATTCCTTAATAAGTTTTGTGCTTGATTTCTTTTCTTAAACTCTCAGGGCAGATGTGCAGCATTTTGGATGCTCAGGGTCTACTCTATTTTAGGAATTATAACATTACATTTTTACTGCTACTCCTCCTTGTTTGATACAGATCTCCTAATCCAAAAAGTGTTTAATAACAGTAAATTTAATAAAGGTGAATTAACATTCTTTAAACTAGTGAGCTGCCTTTCTGGTTAGGCTGAGTTATAATTGTCCTGCCCTGTAAAGCCACATTTCAGCTCTATCACAATTTTGATGTCAAACCCATATAATCAAGCCTAGTGTGAAAGCTAAAACATACCTGACAATTAAGGAGATGGTTTTATTCAGGCTACTATAATAGATCATTCATTAATAAAGAACACCTGAAGGAAAAGGAAATGGGGTTTTACACAGGTAAAATACATAAAGGATTCACTGAGGGAGGAGGCAGGATGGGTCTTATCTAGGAGTATGTGACAGCAGGTAGTCTTTTATTTCAGCCATTTCTCAGAACACAAAAGTGTGGGAAGGAAGGGTCCAGTAACTCAGGACTCAGAAGAAGCTCAATATTGTCAAGGCAATGACAATTGTTCAAGACAAATGAAAGTCATTCATCCTGAAAAACTCAGAGCTGATCATAAACCTCCTAAGTAGGATGAAGCAAGGTCTGAGAAATAGTCTTTCAATGATTCTTGTTGGTATTATTTCTGTAAAATCAGTTGAACCATTTGTTGAGAGGTGGTAGCAAATGTCAATTGTTTTAGGGCCCTGGAGGCCCTAAAGACTTAGCATTTTAAAAGAGGGATGCCTTAAGGAAAAAGAGAAATATTAGTATAAAGAGCCAAGAGTTGAACCTTGAGGGTGTTGGGGCCCAGGGCAGGACACCCCAAAATGTGCCTCAATGACATTATTTTGAATTAAAGTTGCCTAAGAAAGACCTGATGCCAGAGGGACACTTTGACCCTCCTCTCTGGCTCCTTGAAAGCAGGACATAAATCTCTGATATGAAAGTTACACTCCCTGCACCTGGAAGTAGAAGAACACTCTTATCACCAGAGTTAGGGAATTCTGTAGAGATCACTCTATAAACAAACCTTTTACTTCTTTAATTTACTACCCCAAGCCCAAACTCTGTTTAGATTCTTAATCAAGCATCCAAAGCCTAAGTTTCTTTGTCCTGTCAATTTCTCACAAATTTATTGTTTCTATGTCTAAAAAATATAAAAGCTGCCTGCTTTGGCCGCTTCTCTGAGACCTACATGCACAGGAATTAGAATTTGCTTCTTTTTCTCCTATTAATCTGTCTTGTGTAAGTTTTATTATTAGTCCAGCCATAAGAACTCAGAGGGGTAAGGGGGGAAATTTCCCCCTCCCCCAACAAGGGTAACCAGTCCAGGGAATTCCAAGAGGTTGTTGAGAAGAATTTTTTGGTTATGCAGCACTACTTATTGAGTTTCACACTCTCAAGCTAGGATGCCAATGCTCTTGGTGATGTTGTCCACAGTCTTGGTTACACCTTATATAAGAAGGGCATGCTTGGCCCAAGCATCTCTCTGGACTTCCTTAGTGGTCCAGACAATGACTTGTTCAGTGAGAAATCCGACCCACATATAGGCTGTGGCAGTGACAAGTCCTTCAAGGGTTATATCAGGTCATCAGGCTTCAGCTAGCAGAGCTTCTTGCAATCCTGTGGAAAGGGTAGGCTGCAAGGCAGCCTAGAATCCTGGGGATTTGAGCAGTCAAGTTTCAGTTCTTCATGATGTGGAGTCAGGCGAAGGGAGAAAAACTGGAAAAAGTGTGGATGACTATACCCAGATATTAAAGGAAACTTGCAGAATTTAAAATATGGTAAGGATTGGGGATTGGTTCAAGATGGCAGAGTAGAAGGACATGCTCTCACTCCCTCTTGTGAGAACACCAGAATCAAAACTAACTGCTGAACAATCATCAATGGGAAGACACTGGAACTCACCAAAAAAGATACCCCACATCCAAAGACAAAGGAGAAGCCACAGTGAGACGGTAGGAGGGGTGCAATCACAATAAAACCAAATCCCATAACCAATGGGTGGGTGACTCACAAACTGGGGAACACATATACCACAGAAGTCCACCCACTGGAGTGAAGGTTCTGAGCCCCACGTCAGGCTTTCCAATCTGGGGTTCCGGCAACGGGAGGAGGAATTCCTAGAGAATCAGACTTTGAAGGCTAGCAGGAATTGATTGCGGGACTTTAACAGGACTGGGGGAAACAGAGATTCCACTCTTGGAGGGCACACACAAAGTAGTGTGCACATTGGGACCCAGGGGAAGGAGCAGTGACCCCATAGGAGACTGAACCAGACCTACCTACTAGTGTTGGAGGGTCTCCTGCAGAGGCGGGGGGTGGCTGTGTCTCACCATGAGGACAAGGACACTGGCAACAGAAGTTCTGGGAAGTACCCCTTGGCATGAGCCCTCCCAGAGTCCGCCATTAGCCCCACTGAAGAGCCTAGGTAGGCTCCAGTGTTGGGTTGCCTCAGGCCAAACAACCAACAGGGAGGGAACCCAGCACCACCCATCAGCAGACAACAGATTAAAGTTTTACTGAGCTCTGCCCACCAGAACAATAGCCAGCTCTACCCACCACCAGTCTCTCCCATCAGGAAACTTGCACAAGCCACTTAGATAGCCTCATCCACCAGAGGGCAGACAGCAGAAGCAAGAAGAACTACAATCCTGCAGACTGTGGAACAAAAACCACATTCACAGAACAATACACAACATGAAAAAGCAGAGGGCTATGTCCCAGATGAAGGAACAAGATAAAACCCCAGAAAAACAACTAAATGAAGTGGAGATAGGCAACCTTCCAGAAGAAGAATTCAGAATAATGATAGTGAAGATGATCCAGGACCTCGGAAAAAGAATGGAGGCAAAGATCAAGAAGATGCAAGAAATGTTTAACAAAGATCTAGAAGAATTAAAGAACAAACAAACAGAGATGAACAATACAATAACTGAAATGAAAACTACACTAGAAGGAAGCAATAGCAGAATAACTGAGGCAGAAGAACGGATAAGTGACCTGGAAGACAGAATGGTGGAATTCACTGCTGCGGAACAGAAAAAAGAAAAAAGAACGAAAAGAAATGAAGACAGCCTAAGAGACCTCTGGGACAACATTAAACGCAACAAAATTCGCATTATAGGGGTCCCAGAAGGAGAAGACAGAGAGAAAGGACCTGGGAAAATATTTGAAGAGATTATAGTCGAAAACTTCCCTAACATGGGAAAGGAAATAGCCACCCAAGTCCAGGAAGTGCAGAGGGTCCAATACAGGATAAATCCAAGGAGAAACATGACAAGACACAGAGTAATCAAACTGACAAAAATTAAAGACAAAGAAAAATTATTGAAAGCAGCAAGGGAAAAATTACATAAAACATACAAGGGAACTCCCATAAGGTTAACACCTGATTTGTCAGCAGAAACTCTACAAGCCAGAAGGGAGTGGCATGACATATTTAAAGTGATGAAAGGGAAGAACCTACAACCAAGATTACTCTACCCAATCATTCAGATTCGATGGAGAAATCAAAAGCTTTACAGACAAGCAAAAGCTAAGAGATTTCAGTACCACCCAACCAGCTCTACAACAAATGCTAAAGGAACTTCTCTAAGTGGGAAACACAAGAGAAGAAAAGGACTTACAAAAAACAAACCCAAAACAATTAAGAAAATGGTAATAGGAACATACATATCGATAATTACCTTAAACGTGAATGGATTAAATGCTCCAACCAAAAGACAGAGGCTTGCTGAATAGATACAAAAACAAGAGCCATATATATGCCGTCTATAAGAGACCCACTTCAGACCTAGGGACACATTCAGACTGAAAGTGAGGAGATGGAAAAAAATATTCCATGCAAATGGAAATCAAAAGAAAGCTGGAATAGCAATACTCATATCAGATAAAACAGACTTTAAAATAAAGAATGTTACAAGAGACAAGGAAAGACACTACATAATGATCAAGGGATCAATCCAAGAAGAAGATATAACAATTATAAATATATATGCACCTAACAGGAGCACCTCAATATGTAAGGCAACTGCTAACAGCTATAAAAGAGGAAATCGACACTAACACAGTAATAGTGGGGGACTTTAACACCTCACATACACCAATGGACAGATCATCCAAAACGAAAATAAATAAGGAAACACAAGTTTTAAATGACACAATAGATCAGATAGATGTAATTGATATTTACAGGACATTCCATCCAAAAACAGCAGATTACACTTTCTTCTCAAGTGTGCACGGAACATTTTCCAGGATAGATCACATGTTGGGTCACAAATCAAGCCTCAGTAAATTTAAGAAAATTGAAATCATATCAAGCATCTTTTCTGACCACAATGCTTGAGATTAGAAATCAATTACAGGGAAAAAAAACATAAAAACCACAAACACATGGAGGCTAAACAATACGTTACTAAATAACCAAGAGATCACTGAAGAAATCAAAGAGGAAATCAAAAAACACCTAGAGACAAATCACAATGAAAACACGATGGCCCAAAACCTATGGGACGCAGCAAAAGCAGTTCTAAGAGGGAAGCTTATAGCCATACAAGCCTACTTCAAGAAATAAGAAAAATCCCAAATAAACAATCTAACCTTACACCTAAAAGAACTAGAGAAAGAAGAACATACAAAACCCAAAGTTAGCAGAAGGAAAGAAATCATAAAGATGAGAGCAAAAATAAATGAAATAGAAACAAAGAAAACAATACCAATGATGAATAAAACTAAAAGCTAGTTCTTTGAGGACATAAACAAAATTGATAAACCATTAGCCAGATTCATCAAGAAAAAGAGGGAGAGGACTCAAATCAATAAAACTGGAAATGAAAAAGGAGAAGTTACAACAGACACCGCAGAAATACAAAGCATCCTGAGAGACTACTACGTGCAACTCTATGCCAATAAAATGGACAACCTGGAAGAAATGGACAAATTCTTAGAAAGGTGTAACCTTCCAAGACTGAACCAGGAAGAAATAGAAAATATGAACAGACCAATCACAAGTACTGAAATTGAAACTGTGATTAAAAGTCTTCCAACAAACAAAAGTCCAGGACCGGATGGCTTCACAGGTGAATTCTATCAAACATTTAGAGAAGAGCTAACACCCATCCTTCTCAAACTCTTCCAAAAAATTGCAGAGGAAGGGACACTCCCAAACTCACTCTATGAGGCCACTATCACCCTGATACCAAAACCAGACAAAGGTACTACAAAAAAGGAAAATTACAGACCAATATCACTGATGAATATAGATGCAAAATTCCTTAACAAAATACTAGCAAACAGAATCCAACAACACATTAAAAGGATCATACACCATGATAAAGTGGGATTTATCCCAGGGATGCAAGGATTCTTCAATATACGCAAATCAATCAATGTGATACACCATATTAACAAATTGAAGAAGAAAAACCATATGATCACCTCAGTAGATGCAGAAAAAACTGTTGAGAAAATTCAACAGCCATTTATGATAAAAACTCTCCAGAAAGTGGGCATAGAGGGAACCTGCCTCAACATAATAAAGGCCATATACGACAAACCCACAGCAAACATCATTCTCAAGGGTGAAAAACTGAAAGCATCTCCTCTAAGATCAGGAGCAAGACAAGGATGTCCACTCTCACCGCTATTATTCAACATAGTTTTGGAAGTCCTAGCCACAGCAATCAGAGAAGAAAAAGAAATAAAAGGAATACAAATTGGAAAAGAAGAAGTAAAACTGTCACTGTTTGCAGATGACATGATGCTATACATAGAGAATCCTAAAGATGCCACCAGAAAACTCCTAGAATTAATCAATGAATTTGGTAAGGTTGCAGGATGCAAATTAATGCAGAAATCTCTCGCACTTCTATACACTAACAATGAAAGATCAGAAAGAGAAATTAAGGAAACAATCCCATTTACCATTGCAACGAAAAGAATAAAATACCTAGGAATCAACCTACCAAAGGAGACAGAAGACCTGTACTCAGAAAACTATAAAACTCTAATGAAAGAAATCAAAGATGACACAAACAGACAAAGAGATATATCATGTTCCTGGATTGGAAGAATCAATACTGTGAAAATGACTATACTACCCAAAGCAATCTACAGGTTCAATGCAATCCTTATCAAATTACCAATGGCATTTTTCACAGAATTAGAAACAAAACTTCTACAATTTGTATGGAAACACAAAAGACCCCAAACAGCCAAAGCAATACTGAGAAAGAAAAATGGAGCTGGAGGAATCAGGCTCCTTGACTTCAGACTATACTACAAAGTTACAGTAATCAAGACAGTATGGTACTGGCACAAAAACAGAAATATAGATCAATGGTACAGGATAGAAAGCTCAGAGATAAACCACACACCTATGGTCAACTAATCTATGACAAAGGAGGCAAGAATATACAATGGAGAAAAGACAGCCTCTTCAATAAGTGGTGCTGTGAAAAATGGACAGCTACATATAAAAGAATGAAATTAGAACACTACCTAAAACCATATACAAAATAAACTCAAAATGGATTAAAAACCTAAATGTAAGATCAGTCACTGTAAAACTGTTAGAGGAAAACACAGGAAGAACACTCTTTGACATAAACCACAGCAAGATCTTTTCTGACCCACCTCCTTGAGTAATGAAAACAAAAATAAACAAATGAGACCTAATGAAACTTAAAAGCTTTTGCACAACAAAGGAAACCATAAACAAGACAAAAAGACAACCCTCAGAATGGGAGAAAATATTTGCAAAGAAAGCAACAGACAAAGGATTAACCTCCAAAATACACAAACAGCTCATGGAGCTCAATATCAAAAAAACAAAAAACCGGCAGAAGACCTAAATAGACATCTCTCCAAAGAGGACATACAGATGGTCACGGGGCACATGAAAGATGGTCAACATCACTAATTATTAGAGAAATGCAAATCAAAACTACAATGAGGTATCACCTCACACCAGTCAGAATGGCCATCATCAGAAAATCTACAAACAACAAATGCTGGAGAGGGTGTGGAGAAAAGGGAACCCTCTTGCACTGTTGGTGGGAATGTAAATTGATACAGCCACTGTGGAGAACAGTATGGAGGTTCCTTAAAAAACTAAAAATAGAACTACCATATGACCCAGCAATCCCACTACTGGGCATATACCCAGAGAAAACCATAATTCAAAAAGTCCAATGTACCCCAATGTTCATTGCAGCAGTATTTACAACAGCCAGGACATGGAAGCAACCTAAATGTCCATCGACAGATGAGTGGATAAAGAAGATGTGGTGAATATACTCAGCCATAAAAAGGAATGAATTTGGGTTGTTTGTACAGATGTGGATGGACCTACAGTCTGTGACACAGAGTGAAGTAAGTCAGAAAGAGAAAAACAAATATCGTATATGAACAGATATATGTGGAATCTGGAAAAATGGTACAGATGAACCTATTTGCAGGGCAGGAATAGAAACGCAGATGTAGAGAACAGATGTGTGGACACAGAGGGGGAAGGGGAGGGTGTGATGAATTGTGAGATTAGGTTTGACATAAATACACTAGCATGTGTAAAACAGATAGCTAGTGGGAACATGCTGTATAGCACAGGGAGCTCAGCTCGGCGCTCTGTGACGACCTAGATGGGTGAGATGGGGGGCAGAGAGGGAGGGAGGGAATATATGTATACATACAGCTGATTTACTTCACTGTACAGCAGAAACTAACACAACATTGCAAAGCAACTATACTGCAATAAAAAAAAAAGTAGAGTCTACTAAACTGTTATGAGTTATAGATAGCTTAGGAGAAAACAAAAAGCAGTTTCTTATATATCCAAAAAACAGAACATTAAAACATAAAAAATATTCCATATTAACATTACAATCTTCTCTCATTAGTCCATTTAATCCTATGTAACCAATTCTTGTACTGCTTGATCTAGGGTTAGCAGTCTCATATACCCTCTGCTTCTTGACTGGAGTTCTGGAAATCCTGACTCAGTCTATTGTTATGGTGCCAAAGTTGTTTAAGCAATGCCACCAGAAGCCTGTACCCAACAATACCTGGCATCATCTTTTTCCACAGAGCACTGAGACAGTCCTTTGCTGATGACATATTAAGGCCTGTAGCTGATTATAAGAGCTTTCAGGGGAGCATTAGAGAAAAACAAAAAACTATCTGTATATGACACATTTAAAATGACTATGGTTAAATTGTTACTAATAATTTTCCGAAGTGAAAGATCAGATGAGAGTTCTTAAGAATTATGCAACTGACAGAGAAATTTGGTTTTTTGTGTGGTATGTAAAATAAGATAATAAAATCAATCCAGAAAAAATACTTTAGACAAAATATCTATAAACATAATGATTAACCTATTTTCAAAGAAGAGTGGATATTACATCTAATTTATGAAAATGGCTGAACATAATCTTTATAAGAAAAAAACTTTGAATATACAATAATTCTGAGACATAACATACCATGAATACACCAAGCATATAGTTCCAGAATATACCAAGAATATATCAAAAATATCAAGTAAAAGGATTCTATAAGTCTAGAGTAGGTCCTAATCATCTGTATAATGATTGGGACCTCCCAAAACTCATCCGTAAGTGATGTGAATCCCCAATTGAAAACCACTTGCCTAGAAAATGTCAGATTCAAATTAAAGAAGTAAAGTTGTGGCCAATATTTTTTTAAATAACTGAAATTAGGGGACTTCTCTGGTGATCCAGTGGTTAAGACTCTGTGCTTGCAGTGCAGGGGGCACAGGTTCGATCCCTGGTCGGGAAACAAAGATCCCACATGCATGCCATGTGGTGTGGCCAAAAAATAAATAAAATAAAATAATAAAAATAAATTAAATAACTGAAATTAGACTAATAATACTATATTGTTGTTGTCTAATATCAGGCAAAGCTATACCATAACTCTGATAAATAGAAACATATCATGGACAGTGAAGGCAATGACAATTTTCTTTGAACTTCCCATACAGCATACAATTTCTAAAATATTTATATTAATAACATTTTACCATACAAATTTAATTTAAGGAAGGCTAAGCATCTTTCTGATTTGGCCATTTCCCCTCTCCAACCCCACGTTCCATTCAGCAACTATATGCCAAGAACAAATGAGGTCTCTGGGGATTCAAAAATAACAAGACACAAGGGCTGTCTCCAGAAATCCCTGTCTTACAGTTTAGTGGGGAAAATACCCAGATGAGAGTCAAGGAAGCACAGACTAGCTTTCCTGTGCCCAACTTGTGGAGGAATGAGGAGAATGAGAAAAGGGAAACAGATGAAGGGTTACATATGGCTCTTGGACAAATGATCCCTAAACTCAGTGGTTTGAAGAGTGAACAGGAGAAGAAGAAAGAATCTGTGTAGACTTCTATTAAAAGAGCTAATGGAGTGAATAGATAGGAAGGTGATGAAGCTGTCGACAAGAAACACGACCCTTGAAGAGACTGAAATCTAGAGCACAGATCGAGAACACTGAAATACAAGAGGGGAGTTAAATGTAGATAAAGTAGGAGGTAAGTTCTTCCCTAATCAGTAGAATTTTCTCACTAGTGAGGTCATCTGCTGAATGTGATTCATTGTGATTCATACAGGAATTAGCGCATCTGAAGTATGTTTGAAACAGTTGCCAAAGAAAACAGGAAAGAAAAAGAAAACTGTCCAAAGATTGTAAAAGGACTTTCTATTGGCAGTGATCCCCCTAGTAATACTGACGATAAAATACTTCTGGAGGCACCAATCAGCACTATATGCAATCTTCTCTAGCAGGGTCAAAGAGCCATGGTGATGGGAGGAGAAGGCAGATTGTGGCTGACTACAGAAAGACCTAAGATTTGAAGTGGACTGAAGGATCACAAAACTAAGGAGGAATCAGAGTAGTGGATTTGGTGCAGTTAATAGCAGGAGTGGTGGGACGCTGCGAAACAGCTGAAGGATAGGACCACTTCAGCTCCTAATCGGAACCTAAAACATTACAAACAGGTCATTGTATTACATAACTTAATCCTTACATCAACCCTGTGAGGTAAAGTGGAATATTTCAGAAACTGTAGAATCCTAGATTTTGTAGAGAAAAATATTCTTCCTAGAAATTTTTATTACACAAACTCTTTTGAACCAACATAGGTCAGAGGGTATTTTGGTAATCAATTGCTTTTGCTATAATTCCATAGTGTAGATGGATCTGCTCTCACAGTACCTAATGATTAGGGTAATTTACTCAAACATGCTTTTTAAAGTTTATTCAGTCCAACAATTGATGAATGGATAAATAACCAAGCAATAGAGTGTTATTTGATAATAAAAAAGAATGAAGTATTCATACGTACTACAGTATGGATAAACTTTTAAAAAACAGTTTGCTAAGTGAAAGAAGCCAGACACATATTGTGTAATTCCATTTATACGAAATGTCCTGAAGAGGCAAATTTACAGAGACACAAAGTGGATTAGTTGTTGCGTAGGGCTGGAGGAAAGAGGGAACGGGATGGGAAGTGACAAGTAATGGGTTCAGGGTTTCTTTCAGTGCAGAAGAAAATGTTCTAAAAGTAGATTGTGGTGATGGCTGCACAACCCTGTGAATACACTAAAAAATACTGAATTGTACACTTTAAATGTTTAAATTACATGAAATGTGTATTACATATCGATAACGTTGTTTTGAAAATTTTTATTCATGCAATGTTTAAGAGGATGGAAATGTACTAACAATTCAAAAATATGACAGTTATTAACAATTTAATAACATGTGTAATGAAATATTACAGAACCTGTATCCTCTATTAAAAATAATTATTATTAATCATACCATGAGAAGGTGGTAAATCAGTTATATACCTAATTGATTTAGCAATATTATTTTTAAAATACTATGATATTTTGATATAATACAGTCTGGTCTTTTTTCTTGGAAACATGTTATCATGGAGACTGCCTTACAATTTATTTCATGTTACTTGTACTTCTATAATTTAAGTGATTTAACACCAATTGTATTGAATTTTGCTCTATACTAATATTTTAATGTGACATTAATACTTGAACCTCTGTTTGGACCATACTTACAAAATTTTGCCACTATTGGTTATTTTAACTACAAAATACTCCTGAATCATTTCATCAAAGATTTAAAATTTTCTTCAGCATGGATTGCTAACCATTAACTTCAAGATGTCCCTCAGCCATTTGGACAGATCATCTCCTCATCTCCTCGGGGCTTTTTTACTGCTACATACTAGGGTCAAATCAGGTTTCCAAGCCAACCTTATTTACATTCTTCTTAGCAGTCTTACTTTTTAATGCATTCATTCATTCAACAAATTTTTACTGAGCAGCTCTTACGTGACAGGCAGTGAAAATGTACTACCTCTGGAAGGTGAGAGTCCAGGAAAAATATATAATTTAAAGAATAATTAAAATAGTGTAGGTATTGTAGGAGCACATAGCAGGGAAACCTCAACAGGCAGAGGAGTCAGGCTAAGGCATTTCAAAGAAGGAGATGACTAAGCTGAGACTTGAAAAATGAACAGAAATTAGGGAAGCTATTAATAAGTAGGGTAGTTCAAAGAAAAAAAATATATAAAAAAGTTCAGAAATGAATGACACCATCAAGCTTCCAAGGTAACTTTCTCACAGTCCAGAATAGTTTAAGAATCGAGTGCAAAGGAGATATGGCTAGAGAAAACGAAATAGGTTTTCAAGTGCCTAATTAGCTGTTTTAAGGAATTTGGACCTTCTAAGGGCAATGGAAGTCTTTGAAGAGTTTCAAACTTTAAAACAAGATAAGGCCTGTGTTTTACAAAGATCGAGTAGCTTGTTGTTTTTTTTGTTTTTCCTTAAGGTACTTCTCAAAACCAGGAAACCTCCAAAATCCTTATAATCATGATTCCTATGGACTTCAGCTATTATTTCCAAATATTTGACGTTTTTCCCACTTGAAAAAGAGCTATCTCAAAGCAATAATCAGATCTGCTATCTAGCAATCAATATGCATGGGAAGTTCCCTTGGCCAGGGCTTCTAGGTGCAACTGGGTCAAGGGCAGAGAGTAAGAGCAACCCTTTTTAAAACTCTCACTTTGTGGAATGCTCTCCTTTAAAGAAATAATGGCATATATGCACCATGGAATATTATGCAATCACTAAAAATAATGAATTAGAGCTATTGACACAGAAAGGACTCCAGGAGTAATTCTGACAAGAAATGCAAAATGCAGGTAAATATCTCCATAAACCCATTTTTGATAAACCATGACATCCACTATACATGTATGTGTATATTAATATATGTAGGTACAAGCGTATATATGGTTGAATACAATGTAACATGAGCCTTTATCACAGGATCTAAGCTGAGGAAATTCACTCTTACTCATTTAGTTCCCATTTCCTTTTGCTATATTCTTACATAAGCACACATTTGACTGCGCAAAACAAAAAAGAAGTAAAAAGAACCCCATCAACCAACCCCCACTAGGAATCTCAGATTAGTCCTGATTTTTTAATGAACGGGAATAGATATATATTCTGCCCACCCTTAAATTAACAAATGACTCTACTAACCTATTCTTTTCTTCACAATCAGCCACCTAATTACTGAAAGTGAGGATCTAAGGCATTTCCAGTTTGTCCATACATTCCAGAATTTTGATTTTTGTGGCACCCTCCTTTCCTTCTACAACTGCTATTTAACATATATAAATATATGTTAATTACTTTTAATGTATAAAAATTACTTTTATTTTTCTCATTATTCTTATAAATCATGTTTATTAGAGAAAATGCCAACCATTTTTTATGTGTATATACATACACACATATGCAATTTTACAGAAAAGCATTAACTGAATCATAAATTCACTAGGTTTTTTCCCTAATGCTGACTGTTTTGCTTTTGTTTTTGCTGCTCTCCCCACATCCTTCCCTTATCTTGCAGCAAAAATCAACGTTATAGAATAGTAATTCCAGACCTAACACTTTACACATTTACCATGATCAGGAACAGTTCAGAGTGCTTTATACATGTCAACAATCCCATATGGCAGACACTATTGTCCAGATGTAATAAACGAGGAAACTGAGACAATCAAGGATAAAGTAACTTGTCCAAGGTCCACAGGTGTTAAGTGGCAGGGACACACTTGAACCCAGGCAGTTGGACTCTACAGTCTATGTGCTAGCCGCTATTCTAACCGCCCCCCTTCTCAAATTAACATAGCCTTCCGTTTTTGTCTCCAATGCTCATGTCATCACAAGCAAATATATATAAACATGTACATACAATACTAATATACACATACATATATGAGTGGGAATGTGTGGTTTTGCTAAAAAATAGGGTTATAGAGACACTTTCCTACATTTTGTATTTCTTGCATACAAGCAGTCATCTTATTTTCAATACTGCAACAAACATTCTTTTACTATGTTCCTACTTACTGGTATTTTGTTTCTGTAATATAGATCCCAGTAGTGAAATTACCAAGTTGAACTAAATAAATAAATATGTATATGTAGTTTTATTTATAATTGATGTTGTCATACTGCATTACAAAAAAAAAGCTGTATAATTTCACATTTCTATCAATAATATAACAATACATCCTTTCATTTCCACCAGCAATGGAAATTAGATTTTTACATATTAATTAATTAATTAGCTCTGAACAGATAACACATGCACATGGTTCAAAGCTGAGCAGATATACAACAGTATGCAGTAAAACAATCTGCCTTTTAGTCCTGTCCCCTTTTAGTCTGGGCCTTTTAGGCCAGTTTCCCTTCCTTGAAGTAACTAATGGTGCCAGTAAATTAACAAAGGTATTTCATGCATATACAAGCAAACACAAATATAAATTGTTTTTCCCCACCCTTCTGTTGACACAAAAACCTACTGTACTTAATATTCTGTACCTTCTCATTTTTATTTCATAATGATACTTAAGGACCTTTCTATCATTAGCCTTTTTTGAGCCCATCACTTCATACATCTCCCTAAATATGTGTGTATGTACATTTATAATTGTACAAAAATAGATAATATTATATATGCTGTTTTGTCAACTTTTTATTTTTTAATTAATTTTTTTATTGAAGTATAGTTGATTTACAGTGTTGTGTTAGTTTCAGGTGTACAGCAAAGTGAATCAGTTGTACATATACATATATCCACTTGTTTTTGGATTCTTTTCCCGTATAGGCTATTGTAGAGTACTGAGTAGAGTTCCCTATGCTCTACAGTAGGTCCTTATTAGTTATCTATTTTATATATAGCAGTGTGCATATGTCAAATCCAACCTCCCAATTTATCCCTCCCCCCATTTCCCCCTTGGTAACCATAAGTTTGTTTTCTACATCTGGGACTCAATTTCTGTTTTGTAAACTTTTTAATTGCAAGCTATACATTTGTCTTCCCCGAAAAAACCTCAGCCTTCCTCATTTCAGTTGCTGGCAACTCCATACTTCAGTTGCTCAGATCAAAAACAATGAGGCATCCTTGATTCTTCTCTTTCTCTCATACCCCACTTTCATTCTGTCCAGGTATTTTGTTGGCTATACTTTTATAATCCATCTGGAATCCAACTACTTCTTATCACCTGCTCTGCTACAACCCTGGTCCAATCCAACATCTCTTGCCTAAATTACTGCAATGGTCAGTAATGCAATGGAAGCCTCCTAGATGGTCTTCATCCTTCTACCCTTCTGTTTATTCTCAGTACTGCAGAGTGATACTTCTAAACACATAAGTCAGATCATATAACTTCTCATAACCAAATCCTACAATTTCTCCCTATTATACTCTGTTTAAAAGCAAAAACTTTACAGTGGCCTACAAGGACTTAAATGACTCGTCCGGTTAGCTCTCTAACTTCTCTTCTTGCCACCCACTCTGCTCCAGTTATGCTGGCCTCCTTGCTCTTCCTTAAAAATATCAGTCATGTTTGTAATTTAAGGCTTTTTACTAGTTGTTCCCTCTGCCTCTCCCTGATACTCTCATGTTTTACCACCTTACCTTCCTGTCTTTAATAAAATCTCATTTTAACAATGAGACCTTCATCCTAGCCCTCTTTGTCCCCCTTAACTCCTCTTAACTTATTTTTTTCCATAGACTTATCACCTTCTAATATGATATAATTTGTTGTTGTATTTATTTTTTTTGATATTTTCCCCCTATAATGTAAGCTCCATGAGGACAGAGAACATTGTTTTGTTTATTGAAGTATCCCAAGTGCCTGGAACAGTATCTGCCACATGGGAGGCACTAAATAAATGTGGGTTGAATAAATAAACATACAGAAGAGAACATAAATTATCTATCAGTCAACCTATCTATACATGCATACATATGTTCAGTTTAAAAATAATTAAAAAGCAAATAACTGCTAACCACTCAGGTCAAGAAATAGAACATTATCAGCACTCCTGAAAATCCTTATGTGACCTCCCAATCACATTCTCCTCTGTCATCATTCTTTTTTTGCCCCTATATATATATTTTTTTTTTTAATTTATTTATTTATTTATTTATTTTTGGCTGTGTTGGGTCTTCGTTTCTGTGCCAGGGCTTTCTCTAGTTGCGGCGAGCGGGGGCCACTCTTCATCGCGGTGCGCGGACCTCTCACTATCGCGGCCTCTCTTGTTGCGGAGCACAGGCTCCAGACGCGCAGGCTCAGTAATTGTGGCTCACGGGCCCAGTTGCTCCGTGGCATGTGGGATCTTCCCAGACCAGGGCTCGAACCCGTGTCCCCTGCAATGGCAGGCGGATTCTCAACCACTGCACCACCAGGGAAGCCCGCCCCAATAATTTTTAATGCTTAGAAATTATTCATAGGGGACTTCCCTAGTGGCGCAGTGGTTAAGAATCCACCTGCCAATGCAGCAGACACGGGTTCAAGCCCTGGTCCGGGAAGATCCCACATGCCGCGTAGCAACTAAACCCGTGCGCCACAACTACTGAGCCTGCGCTCTAGAGCCCAAGAGCCACAACTACTGAGCCCGCGTGCTGCAACCACTGACGCCCACGCGCCTAGAGCCCGTGCTCCACAACAAGAGAAGCCACCGCAATGAGAAGCCCGTGCACCACAACGAAGAGTAGCCCCTGCTCGCCACAACTAGAGAAAGCCTGCGCGCAGCAACGAAGACCCAACACAGCCAAAAATAAAATAAATAAAATAAATAAATGTCTAAAATATTTTTAAAAAATTGTTCGTAAAAATACTGATGGGGCTTCCCTGGTGGCGCAGTGGTTGAGAATCTGCCTGCCAATGCAGGGGACACGGGTTCGAGCCCTGGTCTGGGAAGATCCCACATGCCACGGAGCAACTAAGCCCGTGAGCCGCAACTACTGAGCCTGCGCGTCTGGAGCCTGTGCTCCGCAACAAGAGAGGCCGCGACAGTGAGAGGCCCGCGCACCGCAATGAAGAGTGGCCCCTGCTCGCCACAGCTGGAGAAAGCCCTTGCACAGAAACGAAGACCCAACACAGCCAAAAATAAATAAAAAAATACTGATGGATCCTTTAAAGTTTAGATAAAACACAGCTGTGAATTCACATGATCCAGGTGTTTCGTTTAATGTTAGAGTTTAAATCACCTTTCCAATCACCTTTATGGCAGTTGTTCTTTTCAGTGTTTCCTGTACTTCAGCATGCTTGTTAAAACACAGATTACTAAATCCCACTCCCAGCGTTTCTGATTTAGTAGGTCTGAGAATTTTACTTCTAGCAAGTTCCCTGGTGATACTAATGCTGCTGACTGAGGGGCTACATTTTGAGAACCACTGGTCTCCATAAATAATCCATTTTTTCTAGGTTTTCAAATTTGTAGCCATGAAGTCTCACATAATGCTCCCAATACTTTTCTACCTCCTGATCTATGGCAATATCTCCTTTTCATGTCTAACCTTGTATACCTTTGCTTTCTTTCATTTTTCCGTGGCCAGGTTCTGTTTTAATGGTCTCATCAAAGAAAAGATTTGGAATTTTTTTTCCTATCGAATGTGTTTTGTTACTATTTCTTTAATTTCAGCTTCTTGTTTGTTTAATTTCTTTAGAAGATCATAAAATCCCTTTATTTCTCATCTTCAGGATTATTTTTTAAAGTTTTTTTCTGGTAATTTAATGATGAGTGTGTCAAAGTTGTATTATAATCTTTCTGCAAAAGGGAAAAGCCAATTCAAAGCTGGTCTCAGTAAAAATGGCTGGAAGTAACTGTTTGCCTAAATACTCCACCAAAAAAATGTTTGGTATAATAAAGTCATTAGACTCTAATCTGGCAGTCAGCTGGGTAGATTTAACTATTGGTTTAAAAATATATATATTTAACTAATAAACTACATATAAATATACATATATATATGTAGCTGATGATTCAAGAAGACCCCCAATGATCCCTGCCTCCTGGCTCTCATACCCTCATTGTACTAGGATTAGTCTGTGGGACCAATGGAATACAGCAGAAGTGATGGCATGACAGGAATGATATGAGGTTATAAAAGACACTTCCATCTCCCTCTTTTTGGATCACTTGCTCTGGGGACGCTAGCTACCGTGGCCAGGCTCCTTAGTAAGGGCCTGAAGCCTGCAAATAACCACGTCAGCGAGTTTGGAAGTGGATCCTCCAGTCCTACTTGAGTCTGGAAATGGCTACAGCCTTAGATAAAAACCTGATTGCTTTCTCATGAGAAATACTGAGCCAGAATCATTTAGCTAAGTCACTTCCAGATTCCTGATCCTCAGAAACAATGTAAATGTTGGTAGTTTTAACCTACTATGTTTGGAGGATAATTTGTTATGTGGGTAATAGTACACATATATTTTAAGTTATTGAAAATTTTCTACCAAGGCTTCTGGAACTCATAAAAGTATAATTTATACCAGCTAAAATAAATAGAAGAGGATGAAGAGTGGAAGATTGTTAGAACATTAGAGTATTTTGAACTATTGTACGTTTTCCTTTGCTGGAATCTAGATACTTGTGCAAGCAAAGGAATAGTAAGATTGCTATAGAAACAAGTAAGATTGCTATATATCACTCTTTCTCAAGTCCTCTACTATAGATGGTTAAGTGGGTTTAAACATTTAAGGATGTCTCTTTTTTTCTTCCTTATTTCATTTTTTAAAAAATTAATATTCAGGTAGAAACTCATCTGGGACTGACATATGGATTCTAGCTTACGGTTTACAGCAATGCAGAACACCTACTTTTAATGACATTCAACAGTCTTTGGGGACAGGTCCTAACATATGTGCTGCAAATGTTTGTTTCTAAGACAATAATGATAACTATGTCAAATTCAAACAGGAATTTGTTAGAATGAGGCTCTGTGCCAGTATTTGTTGAAAAACTTAAAACAATCATGAATCAATGACCAAAAAGATAAGATTCAAAGGAAACTGGCCTGACAAATAAACTACTATCTCATACTGTTACATTTTTTTTTTAAATGCACTAAAATTTTTATTTTGAGTTTGTTTTAAACAAATCAGTGTATTTTAAAAATAATCCCTACATTATTAAAGCCATACTGTTTTATAGAAATCACAAGGAAGACAAACACAAAAAATTCTTAAGCAACAAATAGAAGTACAATAACTTTACAAAACTTAGAAGTCTGCAACAGAGCCCGTTAGCCACAAAATCCTGAAATGGAACACAAATATTTTTTCAAGCACTAGGAATCACTCAACTTAATGTTTTCATTTTCAGATAAGAACCAAAGTCATAATAATGGTAGACAGTATTTTACTGAAGGCTCATATATGCCAAGCATATGCACTCACTTAAACGCCCACCCCTACTCCTGATCTTCTCAATCTTGCTTTACCCTTTTCTTTCCAAAAGCAATGATCACTTTCTAATATACCACACAATTTACATATCTATTAGTCTAGTGTTAAGTGATTTACCTACTTTCATGAAGCCCAAGCTGGGATTAGAAACTAGATTTCCTTATACCCATTTGAGCCAATCAATCCAGTCAAATATTTGTGCACTTATCATGCACCACAACAGAATCCATCCATAGGCCCAGTTGCTCCTTATCTTATAGGGAATATAAAATGCTTTGAGGAGAAAATTATTTTAAAAATTATCCTAGGGACTTCCCTGGTGGCGCAGCAGTTAAGAATCCGCCTGCCAATGGAGGAGACACGGGTTCGCGCCCTGGTCAAGGAAGATCCCACATGCCGTGGAGCAACTAAGCCTGTGCGCCACAACTACTGAGCCTGCGCTCTAGAGCCCCCGAGCTGCAACTACTGAGCCTGTGTGCCACAACTATTGAAGTCCGTGCGCCAAGAGCCTGTGCTCCAAAACAAGAGAAGCCACCGCAATGAGAAGCCCACATGCCGCAACGAAGAGTAGTCCCTGCTCGCCACAACTTGAGAAAGCCCGTGCGCAGCAACGAAGACCCAACGCAGCCAAAAATAAATAAATAAAATAAATTTTAAAATGATTCTAAATTTTTTAATTGCTTAGAGCTTCTCTAGATATGAATACATATTAATTGTGAATTATTTTGTTATTTTAACGTACCTTTATATTCTATGACTCTCTTTCCTAAGTTACAGAAATGGGTGAGATGAAATGTCCCTTGCAGAATCAGTTCTTTTATCTCAAAATGTTGTCACATTCACAGTTAACTGCATGACTAGGAACTGGAATTCAGACACAGTAAGACCTGTTTGGTTTGTGACTCACGCTATATAGATTTTGGGTGACTTGGTGCCTCTGGCAGTTCAGACCTGTAATGACAAATCATTGCTGGAATAATGATTTTTTCCCTTCACTTTTGAAATCTTTCATCAAGTAAATAAGTACACTTAAATAGTTTCACTTATGTAGGCTGAATATGGCAAAAATAGATTTGGGATTATGCTGTTAACACACCTTTCCCAGAATTTTCACTAAAAGCTCACATTTACCCAATTACATTTTGACACCTATCTTCCCCCTATAATTTAATCCCAGAACTCAACCCTAAGTGCAATATTAAAAGTGTTTGTATATCAAATTGTTAAAAGTACATTTATGTATTTCTTAACTATTTCTCATTTAATCCAATTAAACTTGGTGAGTTTCAGTCTGAGCTCAAGTCATTCATTCCTTTGTTCCCAAAATATTTATAGAGCATCTATTTCGAAGAACGCTTCAATAGGCTCTGACATGCAGCTTAGAATCTATGAGCAGTGAGAGAATTATATAAGCAATTATAATACAGTGTGATAATGACATCTGATAGGGAATCACTGTATGATCTAAGAACACTGAGAATGATTGAGGGAGGGCATGAAAGTCAGTCAGCTAAATGACGTGGGTCGAGACATCACCAGAATGCAAGGAACAGTTTTTTAGGGCAAGAGAACAGTTTGCGTAAAGGCTAGGAACGGAGAGGGAGAACGGTGCATAGGAGGAACTGAAAGTTCAGGATGACTGCCGTGAGGGTAGGAGGGTCATGGCTGAAGATGAGACTGGAGAGGAACTCAAAGGTCAAGGGCCAGAACACAGAATCTTATGAACCACGTTAAAGATGTTGTACCATTTCCTGTAGCAACGGAGAGCCACATAAGTGTGTAAAGCTGATGTGATATTTCTGCAGAATGGATTGGAGACTGGCAGACCAGGTTGTGGGGTTAAAGTAGGAGGAGGAGGGACTTCCCTGGGGGTCCAGTGGGTAAGACTCCGTGTTCCCAATGCAGGGGGCCGGGGTTTGATCTCTGCTCAGAGAACTAGATCCCACGTGCCGCAACTAAGACCCAGTGGAGCCAAATAAATAAATAAATAATTTTAAATAAATAAATAAATAAAACAGGAGGAGGAATTAAAGATGTGAGGGATATTATCCAACTGAGGCTAATAAGTGTGGCATCTGAAATGGTGTCGAAGAATCTAATGAGTTTTATAGGAAGATATGGGAGCAGAAGAGATATTGCAGACAGAACACCCAAAATTCTTGAATTTAAGGGTACTAATTTCCTATACTAAATAGGAATCAAAAGACTGTTGGGATACGTGGCAAATGCGGTTGATTGGCTATATAAAAGCATTTCTAATCCCCCCACCCCCCTTTTCTTTGTCACTTTCTACTACAGAGCTAGGAAAACCAGATTCTCATTTTCCAGGCCTCCCTTTGATCTAAGGGTAGACGTGTGACCCAGTTCTGTTCAATGAACCGATCAGGGCAATCTTCTGAGTGGCTTTCTAATAAGGAGATAAGTGAAAAAGAGAGCTCACTGCACTGCCCCTTCTCTTCTTGCTGTAAATGTGGATGTGGTGTTTGGAATTGTGCAGCCCTCTGACAAACAACCATAAGATGATAATATGTGGATGAAATCCTAAGAATGTTGGAGAAGAAGTTAGGAAAATCTGCGTCCTTGACGATATTTTGACCGCTTCTGAGACCAACAACTAGTAGACTTCCTGTAAGGAAAACAGTAAATGGCCCTATGATTGAAGCCATGTTAGTTTTTCTGCTTCTTACAGCAAAAGCATTCCTAACTAAAACAGGAAATAAGTGGGGGAAAGGAAGACAGGAAGAATAAATTGACACCAAGTTAAGACTTCTTGTTGTTACATAAAAGTGGTCTTTAGGTATGATTTTTGTAAAAGCAAGAAATGTTCTCCAATACAAAAACTGTCTCGGGGCTTCCCTGGTGGCGCAGTGGTTGGGAGTCTCCCTGCTAATGCAGGGGACACGGGTTCGAGCCCTGGTCTGGGAAGATCCCACATGCCGCGGAGCAACTAGGCCCGTGAGCCACAACTACTGAGCCTGCGCGTCTGGAGCCTGTGCTCCGCAACAAGAGAGGCCGCGATAGTGAGAGGCCCGCGCACCGCGATGAAGAGTGGCCCCTGCTTGCCGCAACTGGAGAGGGCCCTCGCACAGAAACAAAGACCCAACACAGCCAAATAAATAAATAAATAAATAAATAAATAATAATTAAAAAAAAAACTGTCTCAAACTCAAACGCTGCAAATTCAGTTAACCTCCTTACTGGTTTGCTGATGATTCAAACTCAAGGCTTTCACTATGCCATTTAAAGTCAAATTTAAACTTTAACAACATATGGCAGAAACAACCACTGACAAAGTGTTAATGATAGATTATTTCATTAACTCAGGTATCCAGGAAAGGGATGCCTAAAGCTGGGGTACAGAAGCAGGAGGAGTAGAATGTTGACCCTTATGCACGCCTTGAACAGATCTTTGTCAGCCACACTTATCTTCATCCCCTTTTCAGAAGACACAGAAATGTGCATCATTTAGTGCCTACGTGCAGCTATTGCTTCCAGTCATGAAGTCTTATCCCATCTTCTTTGTTTGCCCTATTCCAGCGCATCCTTTCAGGACCCAACTCAGTTACCATCTCCTTAATGTAGCATTTTCGAATATCCACAAAGTTAGTTGTATGTCTTCTGTGCTACCAAAGTATATCATTTGTATATTTGTAATACATTCACCCTGTGGTAATATTCTGTTGACAAGCCTGTCTCCATCACTTGACAAGATCTTTTGCTGCAGGGACTAGATCTTACTGCCTCTGTATCCCTAGCGTCAGGTATTGTAAGTAGCTTATAAAACATAAAATTATTGAGAGAGAAATTAAGTCAGTGGCTGGCAGGGCCTGGGGAAGGAGGGTGAAGACTGATAACAGGAAGACAAGAGGGAACTTCTGGGGGGGTGATGAAAATGTATATCTTAGTGGTGGCGGTGGTTATATGACCACATATATTTGTCAAAACTCATCAAACAATACACCTGAAAGGAGTGAATTTCACTGTATGTAAATTACACCTCAATAAACATGCATTCTAAACAATGATACAGGAATAAGAGAGTGAACATGAATGAATGACAAACACAATAACGCATTTACCTGAGATTTAATTTCCTTTCTAGGGGTACTTACTTTTTTTAAGCACCATCTTAAACCAGGCCAGTGCTTAGCACAAGTAAAATTTGAACGGTGGGCATTTTAGGTAAGACAATTAGATTTCTGAACAGAGGCACTTCTAGAAATTCCTTAAGTTATTCTATCTAAGTTGCCTAAAGAGAAAAGTGACTGGTCAATTCTGTCATTCAAAGACAACTTTGCTGTTGATTCTAATATAGCGCAAGTCATTCACAAATCATAAAAAGAAAGTAATCCTTCCTAGTACACTAATTCAAAAATGCTTTTCCAATCAGTCTCAGAAGTATCTTATATTGATATTAAGAGGAGAAACCAGGTGTGCTATACAAATTTCAAATGGAGCCAAACTCTGAACTTATAAAACTTATAAAATATTTTGTCTATGCTGTATTTTATCACATTAGATTTCTGATCCTTTTATACGTGTTTTAAGATTATTTATCTATCTAGAGAGTTACCCTTAAATACCTTTAAAATGGTGGTAACTGACAACAGATTAAACTGATTTTGAGTTAGAGTTGTGATGGATTACTAACCTCTCTTTCCCTCTATAAGGACTTAAGTTTAAATTTGTCTTAGGACATAAGTTTAAACGTCTATTCCTTCCAATCACCGGTGAAAGGTGGTGTGTGTCTATGCAGGTGTGTACACACAGCGGCCATCTCACCCCTCATGAAGTTCTCTGCTCAGAAAAGGCACAAACCTAAAATTAAAAGTGAAACATGAAACCCGTGTAGAGTGTCATCATACAATGAGCTGGGGGCAATGTCTAGGATCACATAAAATTCACAGTTGTTTCATTTATTCTTGCTCAGATTTTTAACTTAGCATTTTCTACGGCACCTGTGGGGCAGTAGAAAACAGCCCATGTCTGTTTTCCAGTCTTAGTTCTGCCTCCTACCAGCAAAGATGGTCTAGGTCACTGCCATTTAATCTTTCCCAAATTCTTCATGTATAAGATGCAAAAATAACATCTTCATGAATGTAATCAAGATTAAATTAATTGATATATCTTAATATGTTCTACAATTTTTATCCTGAATTCTTACCTACAGCATGAAAAAATCAATAACTTTATTGTAACTGGTCATAGCACAAGCTTGTCCACTGGTAGAATGAGGAGTGAACATTGGGAAATTTCAGAGATGTGTTCAATTTGACATATATTTATTAAGCATTTATTATAAACATGAGCATTATAGTAGGCACCTGGGATACAACACGATTTCTGCTTCCTCACGTTTGTTTTAACATGACTAAGTATTATCCCTGTTTTACAGTGAGGAACTAAGGCTCAAAGAAAAAATACACCAAATAATTATTTAATTGGACTATGTGATGATTGTTATGTATAATGTAATTGTAAGTGCCTGGCATAGTTCTTGATTTTATAATTAATTATGAACTACATTAAAATGTCATCTAGGGAAAAATGAGTGGCCTTTCAAGCAGGTCTACACCATGATGTGGTTATCATGACAGCTTTGTGGGCCCAGGAATCCTGATCGATGGCTGTCATTATCCAAAGTTGATGTCATCATTTCCCCCAAACTAGTTCCTTCTCCTTTGTTCCCTATCTCAGGGGAACCAAGATCGATGTCATTGTTTATCCCAGAATTCTCCTCCCCCTGCCACCACCAACGCCCACTACATCTCCAACTATCAACAAATCCTGCCAATTATATTTTATAATTTTGTTTCAAAATCCATCCTGTTTTCTCCACCTCCACCATCACTTCCTTGGTCTAGGGTCCACCCATATGACTTCATTTTATCTTAATTGCGTCTTTAAAGTTTCTATCTCCAAATGTAGTAACATTCTGAGATACCAGCGGTTAGGATGTCAACGTATGAATTTTGGGGAGACACAATTCACCAGCCCATGACAACTTCTTATTGCATTACATCAAGAGGCACATAATGTCAAGTTCACCAGATCTCTGCATTGTAAGGATACAAATTTCCCTTTGTAATTAGCACATCACCTGTGGGATGAAAACTTGAATACCTTGTGACTATCCTATTCCTCACCAACCTTTCACCCATTCATTTTGCCATCATCCATTAATGATTCTTGCCTACATTATTATTTTAAGCCTGCAAAGTAGTGGTTTAACAATTTTATCGTTCCTCTACATTTATTAGCTGTCATTCTTTTGTAAAGATAGGCCTCCATTCTTGCTGCACTCCAGCTCAATGTTTATAAACACCAGAGTCAACTTTCTTAACTGTAACTGCTTAAAAACCTTTGATCCTTTCCTCTGCCCTGGGGATTAAGTACATACCCCCTCTGACCTCATACTCCTCATACTGACCTCTAAAGGACTTCAGCCTTTTCCCTCCTTGTCACCACTTTATCTCCTTCACTGGTTTATTTGTACTCATCCTTTAGGACTCAGCTGTCACTTTCTCCCTAGCTTTCTCCAACAAATCATAAGAGTCCCTCTAGCACTGTATACTTTACTTTCACTATCATAGCATATATTATACTACTTTGTAATTTATGGTTAATTATCTCACTGACAGACTTTAAGCTATCTGAAAAAATATAAGAATCACATCAGTCTTGTTCATTCTTATATTTCCTAGCACCTCTCATAGTCCTTTGGTACAGAGTAGGCACACAATAATGATTAATTAAATAAATTACTGGGAGTTATGTAGTATATACAAATCTATGTACACTATAATTTATGACTGATTTATAGAATTTATAAGGATAATTTTAATTAAAAGTTATCTTTCACATAATTTGCTTACTGGAAGCCTAAGCCATTAGGTAAGACGAATTCCACTCTAAAAATAATAAATATTTACTTGGTATTAACTATTGGCCAGCTCCTGCCCTACGCATGAATTATTTCAAATTTAATCCACAGAAATCCTCTGGTGTGGGTACTATTTTCCCTATATAACAGATAAGGAAATTGAGAGAATATCACACCGCTAGTAAACAAAAGAGATGGGATTTGAACCCAGGCGTCTTTAGTTTCACAATGACTTTGTAATTTTTATTACTTTCTTATGAAGAGTTCATCTTTCCCATTATAGCTGACTATAAATCTATCATCCATGACTATTTATTGAAGCCCATGTTTTTGGTTCAGTAAAGTTTCTACTTTCAAGAATACAGACATGTATGATGTAAGGCATTTATAATATTATCAAATACCTAAGTAGGAACAGTCCACAGACAACATACACTGCCCAAAAATGTAAAACATTAACATGTAATCTATTCCCAGAACTCTGTTTTGACTAAGTCCAAGTAGATGTGGCAGTAAGAAGAATTTTGAATTATGTTTAATTTTTATTGAATTTGCAATGGCTGAAGGAAAGAACTTTTTTTTTTTTTTGGAATCTCTTTGTAAAGACCAATTCAAGAAGAAAAAAATATACGTACAGGATTGATTACAGTGATCTGGTATGACTTAAATACATTGTGAGACATGACATCTGCAGAGTGCCAGATATAAAAGGATAATTTCAAGGTAAGAACTGCTACAACAAAAATGAGATGCTGCAAGTACAAATGTGGTAAAATTTGGACTTGGATGTGTGAGTTGAATGATTCAAAGTATCAAGCACCATCCTGACACTGTGGGTACGGACAACAACAAAACAGTGATTACAGAGTGTTGTGAAGAAACTGAATTGCAAGGACACTGGCAGAAAAAGTAAGGTCTTGTGTGTATGTGTGTGTGAACTCAATTTCCAGTTGAGAGTATCCTGACAGTTGTAAGACATGCATAAGTAGAAAAAAGAAGAGGAAGAAATTAGGATGAAAATAATCAAGCAAGGAAAAGTTACAACATGAGCTTTGCTCCTTAATGGGAAGTTACTGAAAAGCAAGCATTATGTACTTTATTTAGAATTTAAATCCTACCTTTTTCCAGAAAAACAATTACGATAGTTAACAAAATATAGCAGGTAATTATCAAAAAGATGAAAAATGCTCAATATTTTTAATCCCCTAAATTGGTAATGGCAGTTACTAGAGGTTTTATGTTCTAAAAGGCACATACAGGGATGGTATCACCATGGATTCCTCCAGAGTTATTAGGATTGAGGACCTCTTTGACAGAATTTCCTAATGTGAAGACCACAGAGTACTAGGGTGTCCATGAACCTCCTGAAATTATGTACAATCCATCATGTGCATATGCAGCTTTCTGGAACGCATTCCATAGTTTTTTAAAAGTCAGATTCTCAAAAGAGGTTCATTACCATCCCCTTCACCTCCCCAAATTAAGAATAATTAATCTAGGAAAAGAAGTATTTGCTTACAAATTGGTAATATTTGTCTTATTTTCCTGTTACCAAGGAAGAAAAATATATTTAGTTTTATGACTTGGCATCTTGTCTTTTCCATTTCATATTTGCGTGTGGGAGATAAGATTAATTTACACAAGTTTCCATTACCAACCAGGTGTGGTTTACGTTTTTAAGATATCAGGTTTGCAAATCCCATTTTTAATCTCTGTTGCTGTTCATTATTTTGTTTGGTTTCTTATTCAATTCAATTCAAATTTGGAAGGGTTGCTCCTTCCTCAAATTGCTTCATAGTTTTATTTTGGTAAATATAAAGCAAAAAGAAAAAAAGAAAATTCCGACAAAGCCTTTCCTCCTATTTAATGAAGAAATTTGAAGATTCTAGCAAACATTTTCACTGAGCCCATTTCAAAACTAGCAAGTAATTAACAGGATTTTGGCAGCTGTATTAGTCAGGGTTCTATGGAGAAACAGAAAAGATAGGATATACATATAAGTATACAGGAAGAGATTTAGTATGAGAGATTGACTCACTCGATTTTGGAGGCTGAGAAGTCCCTCTGCAAGCTGGAAGTCCAGGAAAGTCGGGGGTGTGGTTCCAGTCCGAGACCCAAGTCTGAAGACCTGAGAACAGGTGCGAAAGAAAGAAAAGATGGATGTCCTAGTTCAAGCATACAGTGAATTGGCCTTTCTTCCACCATTTTGTTCGGTGCAGACCTTCAATGGATTGGATGATTGCCGAGGGCAATCTTCACTACTCAGTCTACCAATTCAAATGCTAATTTCTTCCAGAAAGACCTTCACAGACACACCCAAAAATAATGTTTTACCAGCTATCTGAGCATCTTTAGCCCAGTCAAACTTACACATAAAATTAACCATCACAGCAGCCCTACATAAATATTTATTTTAACTTAAAAGGTGAATTCTCGGACTTCCCTGGTGGTCCAGTGGTTAAGACTCCGCGCTTCCACTGCAGGGGGCGCAGGTTCTATCCCTGGTCGGGAACTGAGATCCTGCGTGCCACACAGTACGACCAAAGTAAACAACAACAACAAAAAGACAAAACAATATAAAAGGTGAATTCTATTCCCATAGGGACCCCTGAAGCAATAATTTATTTCCGACATCTTAGTCACCACATTTGAGTAGTCCTGCTGACAAAATTTTATTTTATGGCCTGTATTCTAGGAACTTTATCTTGACTACCATGTTGGATCATAAAAAGCATTTTAATACAAATTAGAAATGATAATGCCTTTCGATGACTAAGTATATATTTCTAAAGAAGAGGTGCCTTTAATCTCATTTACATTACTGAGAAAGAAGAATTATATACTACTGTGGGAAATAATTCTTCTGGCAAAGAAGGCAGAGAGAAAACGTGACAACATGTAAACAAAATCTATCAAATGTTGACTTTTGGACTCAGCTACTCCAAACTTGAGGTGAATAAGAAATAAGCCTATGATTTCTAGACAGTTTCTGAATCTTGGTATTTTAAGAAGGGAAAATAAGGAACCTTTTAGTTCTAACTGAGAGAATCAGTACATTTGAGACAAAAATGTAGGAAAATGCTTGGATATGTTCCAGTTATCTATTACTGCATAACAAACCCACCCCCAAATTTAGTGGTTAGCCATTTTATTATATCTTATGATTTTGTAGGTCGGAAATTTCAGCCAGGCTTACGCAGTGATTCAATTTTATCATTTCTTTCTCATTTACTGGTTCGAATACTTTTATAAAGAGACACTTTCCTTCAATCATTATTTGATTACTTAGCAGAGCCCTTTATAGAGAAAAGGCAGGATAAAAGCATGATTCTTTTCCCATACTTTTTAGTTTTCATGATAACTGTCTCCTTTCATTCTCTAAAGATAACCAGTATTTTTTAATATCAGAAAAAACTCATAGATTTAAACATATTTAATGGCTTTCAAATAATTGCAATTTTTATATCTTATTGAAGTTCAAATTGCACCATCTTTGGCCTGTAGTAGGAACCCCTTCAAGTTGACTCTTGAATCTTTTCGACATGATGTTAGTGGTCTTTGATAATTTCCTTGTTTTTTGGTATATGAAGACATTCCAGGCTCATTCTGTACATTTCCTGTCCCAGATTGGAATCTGTCCCTTTTCCAAAAAGTCCTGGTTTCCTTTAGTGGTAAATGATATTTCAAGACCACAGTCTTGGAGGTAGGGATATGTACTAGCCTAATCGGTTCCTAGGCCTTTCCAGTGAACACAAATAGGAAACCCACATACAATGCATTTATATATATATAGTGTGTATCAAACCTCATAAGTTCCTACAGATATTTTCAGTTCAAATAAAGGATCACTCTGCACTCTAGGATTTGCACTCTAACCTCTGTCTAACACATTTATCTCCTTTCTTCTACCTGAGGATTCTGGTTCTCAAGGAAACAGGAAATGATAGAGTTATTCATTTGCTTTATCCAATAATATACACATAACAGTCTAATACTAATACACTTACTGCAATACAATAACTAAAAAGCTAAAGAAGTATTTTTTTCATATGTTCCTACCATTCTCTCCCCATTTTAAGAGGTATGCATTGACAGATCATACAGCCATTAAATACTATACTCTTTGCCTTTGAAACTTCATATTGTCTTTGTTCTATAAATAACTATGTAGTTAGTGCTTGATATCTGTCCTCACTTCATTGTCTCTATTGGCATTTTGGTTTTATGAAGCTCATTTTCTAATAGATTCTTCAGGAGTGCTCAAGAGAACAATATCCACAGAGTTCTGGCATGACGTTGATAGCTTATCTGTGTCTTTATATTTGAAAGGCACTTTTGCTGAATATAAAATTCTTGGGTCACATTTTATTTCCATGAGCATCCTAAATACAATACTCCATTTTCTTCTGGCATGAAGACTTGCTGTTAAAAGTGTGTCTATAATAGAATTTTCTTTCCCTTATAGGTCACTTGCTTGCTTCTGTCTAAATGTTCAAGGAATATTTAAATTTTTTCTTTAAAGTCTAAATTTTACTAGAATACATCTTGGTGTTGGCCATCTGGGTTGATATTCTTAGGTAAATGATGTACTCTTTCAATACATAGTTTCAAATCCTTGTAATTTTCAGGAAATGTTTTTTGAATTATAGTTTTTAGTTATTTCTTCCACACCTTTGCTTTGGTTTCCTTCTGTAGTGACTTCAATTATAATTATGTTGGATCTTCTTTATCTTCAATATATATTATTTTCTCTTGAAATATATTTGCCTTTATATTTTTAGTTTTAATATTTTTAATCCTTTTCACCCTCTATTTCTCTTAAGGCATTATCTGTTATGTTTGTTTATCTATGTGTTACAACCAGTTTAATCTACCTTTCTAATATTTTTTTTTCTTTTACTTCTCTTCCTTTCTTGAGGTATGTCACCTCTTTCCTGAGATCTGTAAACTCTGGTTCATGTTGTTCTTCCATAGCATGTATCATTTTGAAGATACTCAGCTTATTTTAAAATTTATTTCTGGTTATCTGTATGCTTAGACATTTGGTCTAGTTATTAATATCTTTAACTCACTCAACAAGTATTTACTGAGTATGTACTATGTGCACACAGTTATTGTAGCCTGAAGTTGAGCCACATTAGCCAATCAAGCTTATTGTTTTATGCAACTAAAATTTTGTAGTGGTTATGCAACAAAAAGTGGACTAGTACACCATATTTATAATTATTAAGTCCTAACTGTCTTTAGTCTCAACAGAATACTTTTACACCATGAATTGTCCATTCTTGAAACCTTCATTTTTTTACCCTGTCAGCTGGATTTATGTCTTTAGGAACATTTTAAGGAAGATGTATTCCCAAGAAATAAAATTTGACATTTTTTTCTTGCATAAATTAATAATATATATGAGATCTAGAAAATTACTGAGTCCCAATCCTTTCCCTCAAATCTTTGTAGATATTGCATAATTACATTCAGGCATTTAGTTTAACGAACAAGTTTTTGACTGATTTTTTTTTGTCCCTTTGTAGGCTGTAGGGGGTTTTATGGTGGAAAAAAAAATACTTGCAAGACATCTTTTTTAATTCTTGAAATTAAAAAAGAATTCTTTAGGATATTTTTAGTAGATAGTCTCTTTTAATTGCTGCTGTCTTGAACCCAATGCACTCTTTCACTTGCAGACTAATGAAAACTCCTGAACATTTTCTATTATATTTTTCATTATTTATTCTGGTCATTTTCTTTGATTATATTAATTGATCAAAGGTTGTTTCTCAGTCTTCTGACTCTTGTATTTATCACTTCTTTAAATCTTATTGATTTCATCTCTTTGGTTTTTTCCTATGCATTCTAGGAGAGAAGGTGGTTTTCAAATTTTTCTTCCATATCAATAATTAAATGTTTATAGTCACTTTTTTAAAATTGTTATGTTTACTGAGCTATAATTTATAAACAGTAAGATTAACTTCTTTTAAGTCTATAGTTGAGTAAGATTTGACGAATTAGTCACCACCATAATCAGACCACTCTGGGAAAGAGCAGAGTGAGACAAGCAGAGGACAAAGGACTGAACTTTGGAGAATGACCATATTTAGGGTCAGAAGGAAGAAAAATCAGAGGACTGGTTTTCAGCCCCAACTCCTGCTATCATTCTAGAAGATTTCAGGTCCACATAGAGAGTCCTTCCACTCTCTTGCACCTGTTATGAGATACATTATGTCTCCATCCCCCTCCTCCCACACCAAATTCATATGTTGAAATTCTAACCCCCAGTATCTCAGAATGTGACTACACTTGGAGATAGGCTCTTTAAACCTATCTAAAGGTAATTAAGTTAAAGTATGGTCATTAAGTGGGCCCTAATCCAATAGGATGTGTCCTTCTAAAAAAAGGAAACTTGGACACAGACAAGTACAGACGGAAGACTATGTAAAGTCGGGGAGAAGACAGCCATCTATCTATAAGCCAAAGTGAGAGGCTTAGAGCAGATCCTTCCCTCATGATCTTCAGAAGAAACCAACACTGCCAGCACCTTGATACTGGACTTCTAGCCTTCAGAGCTGTGAGAAAATAAACTTCTGTTGTGCAAGCCACCCAGTCTGTGGTACTTCGTTATGGCAGTCTGTGTTACTTTGTTATATACTCTCTTAATCTTTTGATCCATCATCAATCAAACTCCCAATCTTGGATCATCATTGTAATTCTCCCAGGTCAATGAATGCTGCAGAACCACCCCACACTTAGAACGGGGAGAGAATGCTTCCTATACTGGACCTAGTGCTTTACAGGGCTCAATTTGGCTCTTTTTCAGCTACATCCAGTCCCAAAGGGCAAAGAATCTGTGAGGGAGATGTTCACTCAGAACCTGTGCCTTGATGTTTAAAAAATGCTTTTGATAGCAGTGTGTATACGTTAATCCCAAACTCCTAATTTACCCCTCCCCCATCTTTCCCCTTTGGTAACCATAAGTTTGTTTTCTACGTCTGTGGATCTGTTTCGTATATAAGTTCTTTTGTATCATATCATTTTTTTTTTTTAGATTCCACACATAAGTGATATCATATGATATTTGTCTTTCTCTGTCTGGCTTACTTTACTTAGTATGATAATCTCTAGGTCCATCCATGTTGCTGTAAATGGCATTATTTCATTCTTTTTTATGGCTGAGTAATATTTCATTATATATATATATATATATAAAACTACATATAAATAGATAACCAACAAGGACCTACTGCATAGCACAGAAAACTATACTCCACATTTTGTAATAACCTATAAGGGCAAAGCATCTGAAAAAGAATATATATATATATTCTTATATATATATATATTTATATATATATATATATAAATACACACACACACACACACACACGTATAACTGAATCACTTTGCTGTACACCAGAAACTAATGCACATTATAAATCAACTATACTTCAATTAAAAATTAAAAAAAGTTTTAAAAAACAAAAAAATAAACATAAAAGAAATAAATAGTCATGACCATAGTCAGTGAGAATGAACCAAAAACTTCAGCAAAAGTCACATACCTAATGAATATTTTACTCCTTAAGATAAACATACAGGTTTGTTAAAATAATAAAGTCAGTTCCTGGGGCACGGGGAATGCTTTTGAGTACCTGGCTCTCAAAATTCTCTGCTCACAAGGCTCCAAAATGGCTAACAGTGATTTTTTCCCCAGGTCTTTTCTGCTGAGGGCCAATAGCGCTTCTAGTATCTATATCCTTAGACCCAACATGTAGCAAAAAGGCCCCTAGGTCAGAGAGGTGACAAAGCAGTGGGGTGGGAGTAGGTTTGCCAAATTTAATACAGGATACTTCGTTAAATTTGAATTTCAGACAAATAACACATAATTGTTTAGTATGAATAAGTTCCAAATATTGCATGGGACATAATTATACTAGAGTATTCGTTGTTCATCTAAAATTCAAATTTAACACAGCGTACATTTTAAAAATTATGCCAACCCTAGGCAGCGCCAGACTTGGACATTTGAGGTGGGTGTCCATATGCATGAACACAAGGCCTCCAATGGTATCAAACTAAGTGGGAGGAGGTGACACAAGGAAGGCAGGATACATGTGCCAACCAATGCTCTTTGCATCTCCCCCATTCTGTCTGACACATAGGAATTCTAAACTCGGCCTTGCTTTCCAGGTCATTTTCAAAATAGGATGATAGAACGAACATATTCTAATTTTACATTTTGTTAGCTCTTGTATTTATAATGTTTAAATATTTAGATATATGGTATGTGGGTCTCCATTTCCACTCTTGTCCCAGCTCTACAAAATGTCAAGGAGTTAGGACTGCTGCAGAAAATTGCCCTAAGAGGTCAACAGTATCATCAACCACAATTAAAAGATGGGGAAAGTGAGACTTAGAGATGTTACATACAATTTGCTCAAAGTCATTCAGCTAATGGAATCCATTTTCAATGCTAGATCTTTCTGAATATAAAGCAAATATTCCTTTTTTTCTATTACACGTACAGCACGGTGACTACAGTTAATGATACTGTATTGCATATTTGAAAGTGGCTAAGGGAGTAGATCTTAAAGCAAATATTTTTCAACACCAAAAATACTTTACTATTTATAAGCTGATGTATCCTTTGACCACATAATTTAACATGCATGCATAAATCTAGGGCATTTCGTGGGATATTAAAGATAGGTACAATGGAAATCCCAATTGTTCAGTCGTTGATCCTGAATTTTACGGGCCTATACGTTTAATTTTATCAGCGTGCCCACATGTGATAAAATTGTGGGTTCGTGTTCTGCAATTCAAAACACTGATTTATAAACAAAGTGCTAATTTGAGTTTACAGTGACCAATGTATTTGGCAGAATAATGACTTGCAGTAATTCTTCTTCAAGGTAAATGCCAACCAGTGGATCAAATTACGACTCAAAAAATTGCCTGTTTAATCTAACCTTAGAACAAAGAGAGGAAATATTCTTAACGTAATATTTCCATTAAGATATGGGAATTAATTGTCATATTCCACTCTAGGAACAATCCAGCCAACAGTGCGGAGGCAGTTCATACGCTTTGAAGCTCAACATACCTGGGTTTTCCTCTTTACTAATTAACTACTTAACATCTGCAGGCCTCAGTTTCCTTATTTTATAAAAACAGTCTTCTTGAGATTATACGTAAAGGCTTTAGAACAATGGTGTTATACTGTCGACATATTATGTAAATATTATAGATTATAACATATCACATATTATATTAAATATTCTTATTAGGCTATATATTGTCATTGTGCTATTTATTATTGTTCTATTTAACAACTTTCTGGCTAACCTGAAGAAACAGGCCGCAAGCAAGCTCCCAGGGCAAAGAGGCGGGTATTGGTTACCATGACAACAGCGCGCGCCTAGACATTTTCCACTCACACGTCGCTGGGGAAGAGAAAAGCCTAGGCTGCGTGTTGCGTCATCACTACGCGCTCATTAGGCTTCTCCGTTCCGTTTTAGAAGGTCCCGGCACGGCTACCGTCGCTCCACGCCAGGAATTACCTTCGCTTTTCAACCTTTGTTACAGTGCACCGAGGCTGCAAGACCGTGAGTACTAAGGGAAGAGTGATAGCGAGCGAGCGAGCGTTAAAAGAGGTGCCGCAGCACACTCCCCACCTCTGAACCTTCCCTGTGTTTTCTTGATCCTATCAGCTTCCTCTCAGCTGGGATCGCGCCGCGTCAACTTCCGGGCGGGTGCCCGCCAGCACGGCCTCCGCCGCTCCCCTCCTTTGGCCCCTTTGTGTCCCCGCAGTGTCGAGGCACGGGCCCTGGCACGTCCTTTTTCGAGGCAGGGAGCATCGTAGTGCAGGGAGCCTCTCACTGTGGGCGGGCGCGCCGCCCGCGGCGGGTTAGCGTGGGGAACGTGCCTGCGCGTGCTGGGGTAAGAGGAGGTTGCACGAGGGTCAGCGTGTGGTTCGAGGAAGGAGGGGCGGGGTGGGGGGGGCTGGGAAACGAAGGGGAGTGAAAAGAGCAATGGAAAATTTTAAAAGGATACCACTGCCCACCTGATTGTTGTGGCCTAACAATGAGGCGCAGCCATAATAGTCATCCTGAGCCACTGGCATGTTTGCGGGCTCTTAATTGCCTTCGGAGTGAACTGCTGTGGCTTTGTATTTTACATTGATTTTCATGGCCTGTTTTTCTCTTTTTATTTTCTCCCTGCAGATAGTTCATTTAAAGCTCCCATCCCCACGAGGTGGTGGTTTCTGCCAATATGAATCTTTTCAACCTGGACCGTTTTCGCTTTGAGAAAAGGAATAAGATTGAGGAAGCGCCCGAAGCAACCCCTCAGCCCTCCCAGCCTGGCCCTTCTTCACCAATTTCTCTTAGTGCTGAAGAGGAGAATGCTGAAGGGGAAGTTAGCAGGGCAGGCACCCCTGATTCAGATATAACTGAAAAAACAGGTGAGTTACAGTGTTGCAAATGGATACAGCATCAAGAGATAGAGAGGTTTTTTTCGTTTGTTTTTTGGGGTTTTCTTTTTTGTTTTTTAAGAAGAAAGGCAGAAGAGCTTCTAATTTTTGTGCTTGATGTCATACATACTGATGCATCGTCCTTCACCATGCCCTTTTACATACAGCTTTGGGACTGCCAAAGGCACCATGTACCTCCAACTCATTATCCTTCCATAGTTGTTCCGCTTTTATGGGAGTTCTTAGATTATGGCCCAGTGATGGAAGCTAAAATCAGAATTTAGGTCAGAGTGGTAGCTAAGGGAGGAAGAACTAGGTGAGTCAGTCCTATGATAGACTTTGAGGATGTTATTGCCAGACGTTTACATTCATTCCAGTATTTCTCCAAAAAATATTGATCACCTGCTGTGAGTTAGACTTTATTCAAGGTGCCTGAACACAGCCTCTATGAGCAGATGAAGAGCAGATCACATTCAGGTTTTGCCAACCACCTGACTTCCTGGAGCTCTCCAAAGTGCAAATGAATAATTGGTATTCTTCATGGTGAAGGAACCATTTTTAACCTCTTCAGCTAATTGTTATGGACAGTAGGGTTTGAGAAGGAGCCAAAAATTAGCATTCCCATCTTAATCTATGTTCTTCGAACAGTTAACGATCAGAATATATTTGATCTTTTACTGTGTTTTAGGCATAGCGGTGAGTGCTTCACATCCTCTCATCTAATTTGTACAACAAGCTTATAAGATATTATTATCCACATTTTGCAGAAATGAGCCCCAGGGAGGTTAAATTGTTAGCAAGTTCGTGGAACGAGAGCTCAAATCCAAGCAGTCTAATTCCAAGTTATATTTTAATATTTATTCAGTAATACCTTTTTTTAGTGCAAAACTCAGTATTTCACAAGCAGCTTTTACATTTCAAAATTGGTAATATATGTCTTCACCGTCGATATCCCCATTTTGTTTGCTACTCTTCTACTTAAATGGAGCAGTGAGGGCAGAGTCCCTACAAGTTATCATTAGAATAATATTTTAAAATACTTCGGTGTAATTGGAACATGGTGGAACAATTTGGTAGGTTGGGTTAAGTGGTAATTAGAAGTCGGATTTTGAAAGGCTTTGTTTATCTGAAGAGTTTTGAGCTCACCTGGTTTCAAACCACTGGAGGGTTTAAGCCCTGGAGTGACATCCCTGTGTGCATTCTTGGAACAGATACTTGGTTTGCATAACGCGCTGTGGTTAATGTCTAAACATCCAGGCACTTTAATATTTTAACAGTAAATATTTTAATCTGTTTCTTATGTAGTTACAGAGGGCAGGGAAGGCCAGGGTGTAGGCATGGGATTTTGAGTCCTTGGAAGCCTCTGCTTCTTCATTTTAGTTAAATGGGACATTGGACAAGTCACTTAGATTATCTGAGATCCACAATTTTTTCACCTCTAAAATAAAAGCACTTTGTTACCTGGAATTCAATGAAATGTTTTAGTTATTTATCAATATTAGTAATGTGAAAATTTTAATTGCTTTTTCTAATCAGAAGGTGTTTTTCTGCTTTGCTCTTTTTTTCCTAAGGAGACTTCACTCCATCTTCCTTTGTTGGGACTTTTCATACGTAAATTACTCTTAAAATTGAGATTGTCTTTAGAAATCATATGGTCAGTCTTGATGACACTTGGGAAATATGGAAGTCAGGTTCTTTTCAGGAATGGTGAGGGTTCATCCTACTAGGAATAGAGAGCTTTGCTTTTGGAAAAGATTATTGTAATTGATCCTGTGGATTTTTGAGAATCTTGAAAACTAAGGCAAAGTTGAGACTTTACATTGTAGATCCATGCAAGAATAGAAGGGCAAAATGATGAAAGAATCTAGTTTTGTAAAAACAATCAGTCTAGCAGTCATGAGTACTGTGTATTGTTAAAGGGTAGAGTTTAAAGAGAGAGAAATCATTTAGGAAGCTCTCATAGTCCAAACTTAATGATGGCAGTACAGATAGAGAAGAACGAGGTATGAGAGATCACAGTAAGAAAGGGCAAGATTTTACAATTAGGTCGTTGTGTAGGAGTGAGATAAAAATGCATGTTAAGAATTTTAGTTTAAGTAATTGAGGGAAAAAAGGTAGTTCTGTACATTAGAATAGGTATGAAATACCCACTGTAAGACGTTGGGCATGCCTTTAAAAATTCAAATGAGAATCAAAGGTCCTGCCCTCAATTTAGCAGTAGACCAAACGCAGCTTAACTTAGCATAGGGGAGGGACATGCTGAATTGCGCATTGGGCCTGTGCGGAGGTCAAGACACTAAAGTTGGATTTAAGATCAGACTGGATATGGACATTGGGAAATTGTCAGTGGGATATGAATATTGACCTTACTTTCTTTATCATCAACTAGTAACTTACTCAGTTAATCCTATTATTTTACCTAATATGAGTTAGGATTTAATTTCCTACCCCTCTCCTTCAGTTACTGTGCCACAGATACACTGTTCCTTGAATATGCCAAACCCATTCAGTCATTCCTTTTTCCCATTTGCTCTTCCATCTGCCTCCAAGACACTTTCTCTTGGTATCTGCTTGTGACTGCTTTGTTCCATTAGGGCCTAGTGAAGTGTTACCCTTTTTTAGAAGCTCTTTTCTTGACCACTCTCTGTGAAGTAGCAACCACCCTCCTCCCCTCTTTTACTGTACTGTATTTTTCTATATCCATTGCATTATATATATGTTTCTCCCTTATTGAATATAAGATCTGTAAGAGCAAAGACCTTGTTCGTCTATCCATCCCCATTGCCAGAACAGTGACTGGTGTATAGTAGGCCCTCAGTAAAGATGTGTTGAAAGAAGGAGTTTTGGGTGATGATTAGGTGGTGTTAGTCCTTTGTACACATTTTAAAAATATTCCTCCTCCTCTTTATGATCTTGAAACAGTGCCGTAGCCGTCAGTCATTCTTTAGCCATGGATACTTGAAACTACTTTTGATATAGGCCAGGCTCCCTTAATCCAACCTTTGGATATGAGGGCATACACTTAACCTGTGGTCACCTCCCCCTGCCTAGGTTTATTTTACTCTCACAATGCCCAGAATTATCAATGGTTATTACTTACACTTTATTTCTCTTTTTTTATTTGACTTTTCTGGGAGCATAGCAGATTTGGAGAGAATAAAGCAATGACAAACGAGTGTGAGAGGAGAGAACCTATTATGTTTTATGCGTAAAGAATAAAAAGTTGAGCTAAGCATGAACCTCAAGGAACACCAAGAAGAAAGGACATGTAAATATATATAGTTAAAATAGCACAATGTGGTAATTCATAATAAGGGAGGATATTAAGCAGTGTAGAACCACAGTCTAATTCACAATAATTAAATTATCCCTTCTTTCTGCAGAGGATCAGGAAAAGTCATAGAGAGATGACTTTGAGTGGACCCTAAGCAATGACTCATTGCTTATTCAGTGAACTAGGGATGGAAATATATGTTGCCTTGGAGTGTGGTATGTAAATGGAATAGGTGAGGTTATCTAGGGAAGAGGAGGTGTAGGGCAGTATAGGTGAAGCTGAAAAGATTTAGAAACAAAAACTGCTGGGTTGGGAAGGGCCTATGTATGCTGTGCCAGGGAGGATGGACTTTATTTGGTACACAGTATAGAGCATTTCAGTATGGGAAAAACACTAATGAAGATGTTGCCATAATTGAAGCCTAAATGTAGGCAAATGACAGTAGGGATGACAAAGGAGGCAGTTTAGGGAAGTTTTATATGATATTTATTTGATGGTATTTGATGATCAGTTAAATGTGGAGGATTTAAAGGTAACTCAGATGTTCCTTGCTTGGACAGCTGAATGATTGGCACTATCAACTGAATTAGGCAGTAGGATTAGGAGGAAGATACCAAAGCATGTTGAATTTGAGTTACCTCTTATATTTCAGTAGCAAGGTCTAGTAGAGGGTTGAACATTGGAGTTTGGAGCTCGGAGAGTGGTCGGAATCTGAGAAATCAACTTCGGAGCCATCCTTGTGGTAGTTACCAAAAAATGTCCTAAGCAAGATGTATAGGAAGAAGCATCAATATTTAATGATGGACAGAGGAAGGGAAACCAATGAAAGATATAAAGGATGACTAGAACAGTCACAGAAAATGGTAATGCCCTGGAAGTTAAAGATAGGAGAGTTTCCAGGGTGGTGTATAGTGAACAGTATCAGATGTTGCAGAGAGGTCAAGTTGGATCTGATCAGAGACCACTTTCCTTGGAAATTAAAGTTCCTGTTGACCTTTAGCAGCTTCAGTAGAAAGCTGAGGAAGTGAAGACTACTCTTCCAAGACGGGAAAGAGAGAAGCAGCTTGACGGGGAAGCAATGTCAAGAAAAGATGTTTGAGGAATGTTGAAAATTGAGCATCCAAGGGGAAGAAGCTAGGGGAGAGGAAAAGGATGAGGGAGGGGAGGTATCTGAAGAAAGGCATCAAGGGGATGGGAGTGCGCACATAGCTGGACTATTTAACTTGGAATAAAGACACGTTTTATCCAGGGGAGAGGGAGTGAAAGAAAAATAGATGGGTTCATAGGTTATTATGAGGTTGGGTTGGAGGAAAGTTTCAGTATATGCTTGAAGAATTTCTTTTCTTGATAAAATATATTCAGTCTTCTAAAGCGGTTGTTCTTTAGATGTGGTTGTCATGTAGAAAGTAACCATTGTTAATAAGTGAGAGAAAAAAATTTTAATTATACCTGTTATCAAAAAAGATTTCCAGAGAGCAGTGCTCTGCCACTTACGGATGGTATGATCTTGATAAAGACGTTATCGTTTTTGGACTTCACTTCCTTTGTCTAGATGTTCTCTGAAGTCCTTGCAAGCAGTAAAACGGATAAGATCCTTTGAATGATGAAGCTGAATATACCAGTTTAGCCTTATGACCTGTAACCATCAGCTATTCCTCAGTCCTCTTTAAGTGTGTGTGGCCAAGATGTGAATCATCATTATATCTTTGGATAGAATTTTGGTTTCTTTACGTCTATTAGTGTTAGTTGAAAAGCAGTAATTGGTAAAAGGGTTAGTGCTCAGTTATTCTAATAGAAAGTACAGTGAGTCTAAATGTCTTAAGTACATTTTAAATGTACATTTTTTGTTTGTGTTTTCCTTCTCTACCTTTTTACTTTCCATGCTTGGCTATTTTTTTCAAAATAAAATGTTATATAAAAAAATTAAATGATTACAACAGTGTGTAATGAAGAGGGACTCTTCTGTAATCCTCATTTAGTGTTGGTATTTATTCTTTTGCATTTTTTTCCTGCCTGTATATATTCTAGCTTTTTTTTTTTTAGATAAAATAGTATTATGTACATACATATTGTAATGCAGCTCACTATTAACTAAAAAGTAGATTTTTTATACTCTCCATGTCAGTTCATATAAAATATGCTGTACTTCAGTTTTTTTTAGTGACCACAGTGTATCTTATTATACACAGATGTATTATAATTCATGTAGTTTCCTGTTTATAGACATCGGTTGTTTTGGTTTATTTCTTCTTCTTTTTTTTGTTAAAAGAATGCTGTAGTAACCATCCTTTTGAATAGATATCTTTGCCTCTGTACAATCTGTGGAAGAATTCTGGGAAATGGAATTGTCAAATTAGAGGGAATATGAGTAATATTTTAGTAATTGCCAAATTACCCTACACAGAAGTTTTACCAATTTGCACCACACTACAGCTTGGTTTTCAGATGTCTGCTTTTTCATACCAGGCTAAAATATTGCAAACATTTTTAATCTTTAAAGGGATAATAAGCAATTAAATTGCATTATTTTTATTCTTTATTTTTAAGGTTAAGTATGTTTTCATAAATGTTATTAGCAATTTGAACTTTTTCTGTGTTCCTTTTTCTCATTTTCTAATGATTTATAAGTTTTTTTATTTTATTCTTTTTTTTTTTTAATTTTTATTTATTTATTTATTTATGGCTGTGTTGGGTCTTCGTTTCTGTGCGAGGGCTTTCTCTAGTTGCGGCAAGCGGGGGCCACTCTTCATCGCGGTGCGTGGGCCTCTCACTATCGCGGCCTCTCCTGTTGCGGAGCACAGGCTCCAGACGCGCAGGCTCAGTAATTGTGGCTCACGGGCCCAGTCGCTCCGCGACATGTGGGATCTTCCCAGACCAGGGCTCGAACCCGTGTCCCCTGCATTGGCAGGCAGATTCTCAGCCACTGCGCCACCAGGGAAGCCCTATTTTATTCTTTTAATTCTATTTGTTTTTTGTGACAGAGAAGTTTTACATTTTTATATGGTCAGTTTGTTCATCTTTTTCAAGGCTTATGGGTTTTAGGTCCTGATCAGACCTGGTAAAAGAAAGCCATTCCCTACCACCACATTATAAATATATTCATCCATATTTTCTCCTATCACATCTGTGTTAATTTTCTTCTTAATTGTAGTAAAATGTAAATACATAAAATATGCAATAACCAGTTTTAAGTGTACAGGTCAAAGAGGGTTAAGTACGTTCACATTGTTGTACACCCAATCTTTGGAACTCTTTTCATCTTGCAAAACTGAAACTCTTGACCCCTTAAACAATTCCTTCTTACCCCCAGCAATCACCCTTATATCTTCTGTCTCTATGTACTTGACTACTCTAGGTACATTATAAAAGTGGAATCATACAGGATTTGTCTTTTGTTACTGCCTTATTTCACTTTCCCTAATGTCTTCAAGATTCATCCACATTGTAACGTGTATCAGAATTTCCTCACTTTTGAAGGCTGAAGAATATTTCATTGTATGTATACCTACATTTTTTTTATTATTCATTTGTGGATGACACTTGGGTTGCTTTCACTTTGGGGCTATTGTGAATAATGCTGCTGTGAAAATGAGTATACAAATATCTCTTCCAGACCCTGCTTTCAGTTCTTTTGAGTATACACCCAGAAATGGAATTGCTAGATCATACAGGAAACCACCATATATTTTCCACAGTAGCTGCACCATTTTACATTCCCACTAACAGTGCACAAGGGGTCCAGTTTCCCTCCACATCCTTGCCAACACTTGTTATTTTCTGTTTTTTTGTTTTGTTTTTTGGGGTGTTTTTTTGTAGCCCAACTAATGGATATGACTTGTTTTTTTTAATTTTTTTAAACCTTAACTTTCATCTGGAGTTTGTTATAAGGGCTAAAGAAAAGGTGATACCGTTTTCTTCTTTGTTCATTATTTATCATTTACTAGTCACTTATCCCAGAACCATTTATTGACGAATCCTTTTTCTTATATTTGAAATGTCATCATTATAGGCAGACCTCAGAGATATTGCGGGTTTAGTTCCAGACCACCGCAAGAAAGTGAGTATCGCAGTAAAGCAAGTCACATGAATTTTTTGGTTTCCCAGTGCATATAAAAGTTATATTTATACTATACTATAGTCTTTTAAGTGTACAGTAGCACTGTCTTAAAAAAAAACAATGTACGTACCTTAATTCAGAAGCACTTCATTGCTAAAAATTTTTAACCGTCATCTGAGCCTTTGGTGAGTTGTAATGTCTTTGCTGGGGGAGGGTCTTGCCTCGATGTTAAGGGCTGCTGACTGCTCAGGGTGGTGGTTGCTGAGGCCTGGGGTGGCCATGGCAGCTTCTTAAAATAGGACCACAGTGACATTTGCTGCATCTGTTGATTCTTTCTTTCACAAATGATTTCTCTATAGAGTGCAGTGCTGTTTGATAACATTTTACCTCCAGCAGAACTTCTTTCAAAATTGGAGTCAGTCCTTCCAAACCCTGTCACTGCTTTATCAACTAAGTTTATGTAGTATTCTCAATCCTTTGTTGTTATGTCAACAGTCTTCACAGCACTTCACCAGGAGTAGATTTCATCTCAAGAAACTCCTTCCTTTGTTCATCCATAAGAAGCAACTTCTCCATTAAAGTTCTATCATGAGATTGCAGCAGTTCAGTCACATCTTCAGGGGCCACTTCTCCTGAATTTCTTTTTCTTTCTTTCTTTCTTTTTTTTGGGGGGCTGCTCTGCATGCAGTATTGGGATATTATTTCCCCGACCAGGGATCAAACCCGAACCCCCTGCAGTAGAAGCTCAGTCTTAACCACTGGACTGCCAGGGACGTCCCAAGGCACCACTTCTAATTCTAGTTCTCTGTTGTTTCTACCACATCTGCAGTTCATTCTTCCACTGAAGTCCTGAAGTCATCCATGAGGGTTGGAATCAACTTCTTCCACCCTCCTGTTACGTTGATATTTTGACCTCTTCTCATGAATCACAACTGTTCTTAATGGCATCTAGAATGGTGACTCCTTTCCAAAAGGTTTTCAATTGACTTTGCCCAGATCCATCAGAGAAATTGCTATTGATGGCAGCTGTAGCCTTAAGGAAAATATTTCTTAATAGGACTTCTAAGTCAAAAGTCCTTGATCCATGGGCTGCAGAATGGATGTTGTGTTAGCAGGCATGAAAACATTAATCTCATTGTACGTCTCTATCAGAGCTCTTAAGTGACCGGCTGCATTGTCAATGAGCAGTCATATTTTGAAAGGAATCTTTTTCTGAGCAGTAGGTCTCAACAGTGGGTTTAATATATTCAGTATTTGGTGTTAAAAACAGATGTGCTGTCATCCAGACTTTGTTCCATTTATAGAGCACAGGCAGAGTAGATTTAGCATAATTCTTAAGGGCCCTAGGATTTTCAGAATGGTAAATTAGCACTGGCTTCAACTTAAAGTCACCGGCTGCATTAGCCCTTAACAGGAGAGTCAACTTGTCCTTTAAGCCAGGCATTGACTTCTCCTCTCTAGCTATGGAAGTCCTAGATGGCATCTTCTTCCATTGGAAGGCTGTCTGGTTTACATTGAAAACCTCTTCTTTAGTGTAGCCACCTTCATTAATTATCTTAGATCTTCTGGATATCTTGCTGCAGCCTCTGCATCAACACTTGCTGCTTCATCATGCACTTTTATGTTACGGAGACAGCTTCTTCAACCTTATGAACCAACCTCTGCTAGCTTCAAACTTTTTTTCTGCAGCTTCCTCACCTCTCTCAGCCTTCATAGGATGGAAGAGTTGAGGCCTTGCTCTGGATTAGGCTTTGGCTTAAGGGAATGCTGTGGCTGGTTTAATCTTTTATCCAGGCCACTAAAACTTTCTCCATAAAAGCAAAAGGCTGTTTGGCTTCTTATTTGTGTGTTCACTGGAGTAGAACTTTTAATTTCTTTCAACAACTTTTCCTTTGCATTCACAACTTGGCTAACTGGTGCAAGAGGCCTAGCTTTTGGCCTGTCTTGGCTTTCGACGTGCCTTCTTACTAACCTTAATCATTTCTAGCTTTTGAAAGAGAGGGATGTGCAACTTTTCCTTTCACTTGAATACTTAGAGGCCATTGGAGGGTTATTAATTGGCCTAATTTACTGTTGTGTCTTAAGGAATAGGGATGCTGGGGACTTCCCTGGTGGTCCAGTGGTTAAGACTCCACTCTCCCAATGCAGGGGACCCGGGTTTGATCCCTGGTCAGGGAACTAGATCCCGCATGCCGCAAGTAAAGACTCCTCATGCTGCAACTAAAGATCCCGCATGCCACAAGGAAGATCCTGCGTGCCACAACCAAGACCCAGCGCAGCCAAATAAATAAATTAAAGAAAACAAAGGACTAGGGAGGCTGGAAGAGAGGGAGAGTGATGAAGGAAGTGGCAGGTTGGTGGAGCAGTTAAAACACACATAACGTTTACCAGTTAAGTTTGCCATCTTATATGGGCGCTGTTTGGGCACCCAAAACAATTACAGTAGTAACATCAAAGATCATTGACCACAGATCACCATAACAAATAGCACAATAATGAAAAAGTCTGAAACATTGCAAGAATTACTACCAAAATGGTGTCAGTAAACTTGCTCAACACAGGGTTGCTACCAACCTTCAGTTTGTAAAACGCACAATATCTGCAAAGTGCAGTAAAAAAATGTATGCCTGTATTGTAGATTTTGGTATGTTTTTGTTGTTTTTTCTTCAATAAAATGTTGAAGAAAGTTTAACCTGAAAGTTTAAAGAAGTGGTTTCTTTGGTTTTTCTTTTGTTTTTTGTTTTTTTAATTTCCAAGTGACTGAAATTTTGCTTCAATGTTCTTACTAACATTTACTTCCAATTTCACTTTTTGTGACAGGAGAATGTGGTCTGTAGTATTTCTTCTTTGATGAATTTACTGAGATTTTCTTTTTGGCCTACTACACAATTTCTGTAAAAGTTCTAAGTGTACTTGAAAAGAGACATAATCTAACTGTAGATTTAATTATATGTCAAATAATAATGTTTTATTATTTATATCATTTTTTTCAAACTGGATCACAAACATGTCATAAAGTCAGTTTCTTGTATCCTGACTAAATGCATATAACTTTTTTTTAATGGAGTAGAATAAGTAGAAAATTATCAAAGTATCACTTACGATAAAGCCTCTGAGACCTTTGTTTCAGTTATATATGTCTGTCTAGCAATCGATGTGTTTAGGGTCATAATCTACAATGGGTCTCTTACAGTGGGTTCCAATCAAAAATGTTTGAAAAACACCTTTCTGTATCAATTATTTTTGTGCTCTCTTCTCTATTAAGAGTTTAGATAAGAGAGTTAAAGCCTCATATTTGTCTCTATTGACTTTGTGCTTTATGTATCCTGCAGTGTTTATGCATTTCATTATTAGAATGCAGTTGTACATATGCCAGTATTGTAGATATAAATTCTGTTATTAAAAAGTACCTTTCAGCTTTAACACTTTGACATTGTCCATTATTAATAGCATGACTTTCTTTCCTTTACATTTTTTCTTTTTATCTTTATCTTTTCTTTTGGCCTAAACCTGAAATGTTTCTTCTTTCTCATTTTATCTTAGAGTAGTGTATTAGAAACTACCCTTCAATCTTGTATTCAGTGTATACTTTGTCTTTTTCGAGAGCTTTCATCAGAGGTAGTTTGACTTATCTGAGATGCTAAAGGTCTTTCCCTATCTATTATGGCATTCAAATTAATACAGTCAAGATTTTATAATCTATTATTTTGGTAATTAACCTTTCAAAGAGGCAAATATATGATGTGCTTTACTAGGTATTCAAAGGAACTGCCTTGAAAGTCAGTTGCCATGTTAGAGAATTGAACCATGTAGAGCAGTATACAATTAGAATATCAAAAATGGCACACTTACGTAAGTCTGCAGGACAGATATAAAGGTTTTTTGTGTTTTTTTTTTTTTTTTTTTTTTGAGAACTAGGTGTCTTTCTTTCTTTCTTTGGTTGCACTGGGTCTCTTAGTTGCAGCTTGCAGTCTCCTTAGTTGTGTTTCGCCAGTTCCTTAGTTGCAGCAGGCAGGCTCCTTAGTTGCGGCTTGTGGGCTCCTTAGTTGTGGAATGTACTCCTAGTTGTGGCATGCACGTGGGATCTAGTTCCTTGAGCAGGGATCGAACCCGGGCCCCCTGCATTGGGAGCGCAGAGTCTTAACCACTATGCCACCAGGGACGTCCCAGATATAAAGGTTTAAGTGTTTTCATTCTGCTTTGGGAAATCACCTTTATTTATGGATGACCTTTCATAATCTCCCAGTAGTGATTTTTTTGTTTGTTTTTTGAGTGGTTCTTGATCTTGAACTGCTTCGAAAGGTAGAATCAGTGGCAGGTTTAAATCCTCGTTTTGTTTCATGGTAGACTTAGATATGAGAATGGGTAAAAGTATACTGGAAAAGTTTGGGATATAAAATTGTCTTCTCATGCATACCACTAATGGGGAATTTCATTTGGAATTACCCCCTGGAACCTTGGAATCTTCTTGCATATGGTAATGATGTAGGTTCCCATTGCCTTTGGTAGAGAAAATGTCATCTTCTGTCTCTAAAACATAGGATTTTTTATTGTTTTTATTTGAAAGGATAGCTGTTTTCCCTCATGTTCCTTTAGCGTTTTGTTTATTCCTGTCGCATGGCACAAATTACGACTCACAACATTGCTACTTATGTACATGGCTACTTGGCTCCTACTATTAGTTTCTTTAGGGCAAGTGGAACTGTGACCGGCCTATTTTTTCCTTCAATACCCCCCACGTCCTGGCACAGTGCCTTCAATACAGAAGGCGTTCAGCAAAGTCAGAATTATGTAGTAGCCCATGTCTTTATAATTGTTTCTACTGGTCACCATTCTTTCCTTCATGTCTGTATTTTTCTTTTTTGCTTCCTTGCTGTCTCATTTGTGGTGCTGCTTAAAAGTGCTTGTTTGCTTTGGGTCAGAAAGCATCATTGCATCAGAAATATCTTTTTGACCATTGGCTATTAGATATTTTTGCTGCTGTTTACTTCCAAAAATAGTCCAAACAAACAAATCTAAGCATTTCAGCACTATTCTAATTCCAGATTATTGACTATATTGGAAAATTGATATTTTATATAAATAAGCTCTTACTGTTTCCCTTTAGTCCTCAAAGTGTGGTCTGTGAACCTTTGAGGTCCCTAAGACCCAAAAGGGTGTCCATAAGGTCAAAACTGTATCATAATAATATTAAGACATCACTTGCCTTTTTCACTATGTTGGTATTTGCACTGATGGTGCAAAAGCAATGGTAGGTAAAACTGCTAGTGCCCTAGCATGAATCAAGGCCAAGATTCCAAACTGTTCTAAACTGTCATTGTATCCTTAAAATTTTTAAATACCAGTTTCACTTAAGAATGTTCTTGATGAAGCAGTAGTTTTTAGTAAGATGAATATATAATCAAGTTCAAGAAACTCTAGTTCTCCTAGTACTCATTAATAGAATTTTTAGACACCCCCCCCATGCAGTAATACATTTAAATGGCCAGTTTGAAAAGCTTTTTTTTTTTTTTGGCTGCATTGGGTCTTCGTTGCTGTGCGTGGGCTTTCTCTAGTTGCGGCGAGTGGGATCTACTCTTCACTGCAGTGCATGGGCTTCTTATCGCAGTGGCCTCTCTAGTTGCGGAGCACAGGCTCTAGGGCGCATGGGCTTTAGTAGTTGCAGCACACGGGCTCAGTAGTTGAGGCATGCAGGCTCAGTAGTTGCGGCACGCAGGCTCTAGGGTGCCTGGGCTTCAGTAGTTGTGGCTCGTGGGCTCTAGAGTGCAGGCTCAGTAGTTGTGGCGCACAGGTTTAGTTGTTCTGCGACATGTAGTATCTTCCCGGACCAGGGATCAAACCCGTGTCCCCTGCATTGGCAGGTGGATTCTTAACCACTGTGCCACCAGGGAAGTCCCTGAGTAAAGAAGCTTTTTAAAGAAAAGTGGACAATCCAAATCGTTTTGCGAAAGCCCTTTTCAAGTATAAGAAAGCAGGACACTTTTGTTAAACTGTTAAAATGATATGCATTAAGTTTAGGTCAAATTTTTGATACAGTAAAGATCTAAATTCTTAGTTTTATGCGTGATTTGTCACATATCAGGAATACTATGTAAAAGCAGTGTCCCTAGTACCTTTATACTTATTTTACAGGAATTGGACTGTAATTTTATTACTTTACATAATTATCAGAACTTGTAAATGTCTTCATACATATGACAGTTAACATAGCTGTGATTTGTTCCAGAGCAGAGTTTTTCACCCAAGGCACACTCAACATTTATAAAATTGTTCTTTTGGAACAATTTTGGAATTTGCTTTTTGGTAATGTTTCTAGGACTTCATTGCAGGAAGTAAAGTATTTTTTAGTTCACTCCAGGTGATTGGTTATATAGGCCTTGGTTAATGTTATTTACAAATATGACTCAGGAGCCTTATGATAATGATGGCTATCATTTCATGACAGTTAATGGGGGGCGAGGCCAAGAGTTTTAGGGGGGGACTTGAGCATCCCCCAGTTTTGGTGTGGGGGGCAGGGAAGTCCTGGAACCAGTCCCCCCAAACCTCACCGATACTGAGAGGTGACGGTATTCACTAAACCAAGACACTGACTACTTTTACTTTAGTATGAATTTCTTAAATCTGATCTCTCCTCAAGTGTATAACGGAGAATAAGTTTAGAACTCAGCCCTTTGGAGAGAGGAGACCTCAATAGAATACTATACTCATTTGTTTTGCATAGACGGGTGATGCCAACTTCATTAGTTTGTGAGGGCTGCCATACCACAAAGTACCACAGACTGGGTGGCTTAACCAGCAGGCGTTGATTTTCTCCCATATCTGGAAGTTAGAAGTCCAAGATGAAAGTGTTGGCTGGCTCAGTTCCTCGTAAGGCCTTTCTCCTTGGGCTGCAGGTGGCCGCCTTCTCGCTGTGTGCTCACATCACCTTTCCTCCATGCACACACATCCTTGGTGTCTCTTAGAAGGACATCAGTCCTTTTGGATTAGGTCACTAACCTAACTGCCTCATTTTAAGTTAGTCACCTCTACGAAGGATCTATCTCCAAATACATTACATTCTGAGGTACTGGGGGTTGGAACGTCAACATAGGAATTTTGGAGGGGACATAATTTTGTCCATAACACCAACATTTGTGTAAGAGCTAATGTTTGTTGAATACTGGCTGTGTGCCAATTACTGAACTAAGTGCTTAATACATATCTTCTGATTTTATGTGCACATTAGCCCTGTGATTATTAGCATCTCTATTTTACATCTGAGGGTGTAGAGACTTAGAGAGATTAAGTAACTTAGCTGAGAGATGGGATTGAAATTCAAGTTGTTTGGGCTCTAGTGTCCGTGTTCTCTTAGGCAAGAACTGGGTACTAGGAAGCAAAAGCACAGAGAGAAAAGGGTTAAAATATAAAATGCAAACCTGTTTTGCAGTGTCCATTAAGTTCTTGCTAGTAAGTAACCTGTGAATTGGAAAATCATTTAATGCCAGCCCTGGTTGACTGTTAATTTTTTCTTTAAAACTTGGGAGGAATTTTTGGTTTTAGGATGGAAACAGTGAATGAAGCTAAAGATTTTTAGCACATGATTTGTAATTATCAAAAACAAATTTGCTTTATTTTCAAGTTACTCAAAATTCCTTTCTGCTTTTTCTCTTTTGCAGAAGATTCTAGTGTTCCAGAAATCCCAGAAAATGAAAGAAAAGCAAGTATATCGTATTTCAAGAATCAAAGAGGAATTCAATATATTGATTTGTCTTCAGATAGTGAAGATGTTGTTTCCCCAGATTGCTCCAGTACAGTTCAAGAGAAAAAATTCAGCAAAGACACAGTGATTATAGTGTAAGCAACTTAATAGATTCATTATATTTGCATGTATAAGACTTTTTTTGAGAAAAAGTTACTTAAACTGAAAATTTTTGATGACTTCTCCCCTTTTTTGCCTTTTCCTGACTGCAACTTCATCATTTTTCCCTAACTTAAGAGATGTAGAGAGATGTGCGTGGGTGTGGGTGTGGGTGGGTGTGTGTGTGTGTGTGTGTGTGTGAGTGAGAGAGAGAGAGAGAGACTGGATAACTGATTTTTTTTTTTTTCTGGCTGGGCCATGCGCTGTGGGATCTTAGTTCCCCAACCAGGGAGTGAACCCAGGCCACAGCAGTAAAAGCACCAAGTCCTAAGTACTGAACCACCAGGGAACTCCCATGGTTCTGATTTTCAATAACAAGTTCAGTGAGAGCAAATATTTAAGTTTTTCATTCTCCATAGATAGAGAAATTATTTTCACAAGTACCTTCAGTCACCTGTAACTGCTTTCTGATTTGTTCTTGAATCCTAGAGTCAAATCATTTTAACATTTTTGGGACACATTCATTGAGCTAGCACGGAGCTTTGTATGTTAGATAGAAAAACAGTAAATAAATTAAAAATGCAGTATGTCAAATAATACATATGATGGGCAAACGGAAGGGAAATACAGGGTTTGGGGCCGGGGTAAGGGCATGGTTTCTAAAGTGCATGGTCGGAAAAGGCTTCATCTTCTTAAGACGTGAAGGAGCTAAGAAAGGGAGCCATGTGGATATGGTGGGAGGGGCATTGGGAGTAGCCTGTTTAATGACCCTGAAGCAGTACTTTGCCTGTTGTTTTTGAGGAAAGTGGGCGGGGGTGGGGGGGAGAGTGTTGGCTAATGATGCGAAGTGAGGGACCTAAGGTCAGAAGGTGAGGAGTGGGATAGGGAAAGAGCTTTCCCATGTTAAGCCCATAGGCTCTTCGGCTTTTATTCTGAACGAGATGGGAAGCTAAAGGAACATATTGAGCAGAGGAGTAAAATGATCTGATCTATATGTTTAAAAGTTTTTAAGGCTGTAGGGGAGTCGTAGTAGAAGCATGAATACTGTTGCAATAACCAAGGCAAAAGATGGTGGAAGCTTAAACCATGCTAGTCGCTGTGGAGTGAATAATAAGTGGTTAGATTCTGAGTATACTCTGAAGGTAGAGCAGAGAGGATTTACTGATGGATTTCAAATGGCATGGGACAGAAGGGAGTCAGGGCTGACCCTAAGATACTTGACCTGAGCAACTGGAAGGATGGAGTCGGCACTAACTGGGTGAGGAGTGCCGCCTTGGGTGCGGTGGGGGAGCGCCTCTTGAGGGGAAGATCAGCAGCTCAGTCTCGGACGTGCTGGGATTGAGGAGATGCTTAGGCCTCTGAAGTGCGCCTGTCAGGTAGGCAGTTGCATTTGGGACACTCGGGTTCTGGAGAGAGGTCAAGCTTCCACATCTGAATTTACCAGTTGTCAGGATACTTGATATTAAGAGGTACGTGATTAGATGAAATCAGTAAGAGACCACTAGTATAGCTGGAAAACAGAAGATCTCTTAACTGAAGGACTTAGGCCAGGCGAAGTCTGGATTTTAGGAACAGGAGATGAGAAGAAACTTATAGAAGGCTCTAGGAAGGAACAGTCATTGAGGTAAGAAAAATGTCAGAAGGTTGTGTGATCAGAAGCTAAGTGAAGAAAGTGTGGCAGAGGTGCAAGAGGTTAACACCGTGCACTCCCAAGATGAGGATTTCCTCTGAAAATGAGCTGCTTTGTGTATATAAGCCCTGATGAACCTGCCTTTATCCTGAACGTCACTCTGAAATAAAAAATAGTGATGATCCTGTGTGGTAAATCCTGAGGAAAATTGATATATTAGCACTCCAAATTTTACTTTTTATTTTGAAAAAAATTTAAACTTACAGAAAAGTTGCAAGAATAATCACTTTCCACATCCTTTTAAAAAGATTAAGATTCACCCATTGTTAACATTTCCCCACGTTTGCTTGTCACCTTCTTCATAAAATAATAATTAGAATTATTACTGAAACCTTTGCCTCTAATAACTTCACATTTATCTCCTAAGAACAAGGTCATTCTCTTACATAACAAGAGTAGCATTTCTTTTTTTTTTTTTTAATTTTATTTTTATTTATTTATTTTTGGCCACACCTCGTGGCTTGCAGGATCTCAGTTCCCCGACCAGGGATCAAAGCTGGGCCCCATGTGTGAAAGCTCTGAGTCCTAACCACTGGACCGCCAGGGAATTCCCTCCAAAAGTAGCATTTCAAATTCACAAATACTGATTAACGTTGGTACAGTAATATCATCTAATATATAGTCCATATATAAATTTTACCAGTTATCCCAGTAATGTTCTTTATAGTAGTGTTACTCAGAGTACTAGTTTATCAGTAAGGAATGTGCCCTAGAATGTAAATCAATGTACTCATTCCTTCACCAAGAAAGTCTTGTAATGAAAAGAAAAAAAAAACTGAACTAAGCAATGTGCTCAGTAATGTAGTTGTTTTTCCTTCTGTTTTAAGTTCCTTATCTTGTCGTGGACGGATAACAGACAGTTTGATTTCGAGGACTAGCCGTCAGCCCATGGATCGTATTTTGAGTAAAGTTTTTTCCAGCGTCATACATTGGGTTTCGTTTTTCATGTGTCTTTAGTCTCGTTTAATCTGGAAGTTTCAGCCTTTTTGATTCTCATGATAATTGGCCTTTGAAGGTAACAGGCCAGGTTTTTTAGGATGTCTCTCAATTTCTGCACCCCTGTTGTTTCTTCATGATTAAATTTAGGTTAAGTGATAGGAGTGACATAAATGATTTTGTGTCCTCCTCAGTGTGTTATGTTAGGAGGCACACTGATAACCAGTTTGTCTCATTATTGGTGAAGGGAACTTAACCACTCAGAAGCCTGCCAGGTTTCTCCTATAAAGTTAACCATTTTCCCGTTTTTAATGATTAAGTAATCTCTGATGAGATACTTTAAGACTGGGTAAGGACCCTCTTCCTTAGCAGACTTCCCTTCAATAGTTGTAGCATCTATTGATGGTTCTTGCCTGAATCCGTTACTACACTGGTAGTTGTGAAATGTGGTATTCTAACTAACAGTCTAGAATGTATACTTTCATTATTTGCTATTCTACTATAGATAGTTTTCCCTTTTCTCCTTATTTATTCATATATTTATTTAGCACAGTAAATACAAAAATGGAATTATAGGTGCTTTTTTGCTTAACATTATAATCTATTACTATAATTACTCATTTTGATGCTGAAATTGCTCAGTTTTGGCAGGGCCCCTTTACATAGACCCTGGTTTTGACAGGTTCCTATCATTTTTTGAGCTTTCCCTTCTGGCGCAAGATGTTGCAGACTAGTGTTTTCTCTACTCCAAGCCTGAAATTAGAATTAGCCATTTCTCCAAGTAGCACTGGTTCCTTTTTAAAGGAATGGTATTTGGAAATGTGTGGACTAGGTGTGTCCTTTCTTTGCTATTGGGTGAAGCAGGGGATTATGTCATTGCCCTTTTAGCAAGAATGGGCTCTAGGATATAAGAGAACGAGAGAATGTTGTTTGTTTGTTGGTTTGTTTTTTAAATCATGAGTTTATAATAATATATTTCATTCTAATCTACTACTACAAGGCTCCTCCTTGCCTCTTCTCTATATTTCTTTCTCTGACAGTGAGAACTCTGCTTCCACCAATATCATTATATTTGCTGATTTGTTCAATCACTCAATGTACATAAAATAGTTTCAGAATTGCTGTAATCATGCTACTTGACCATTAAGCTCACTAAGAGTTTAAGATTTGTTTATAAGTTTTATTTTGTCTTTAGATGAGGGTGTATGGTTAAAGTACTTGGCTTATTTATTTAAATTTTTCTTTGTTATTCACTTGAAATGTAGTTCAGTTCATTAATTTCTGTGTGTATTCCTTTTAGGGTTTTTCCCTTGTCCCTTTTTAAAAAATTTTTACTTTCAAATATTTAAAATATTAACACAGTTCCAAAAATTAAAACTCCATGTGCATTGTGCTTAGAGAAGTATTAACTTTCTGTCCCTTCTCCTTCTGACCCCTTCCTCCTCCTACCTCAGAACTAACCAGTTTGTTTAGTTTCTAGTCATACTTTGTTTTCCTTTCGTGTATCTTTTCTTCTTGTTTCCTACACAGAAGACAGCACTGTATCTTGTGTTGGGTATGTATAGATATATATGTCCATTTATTCTCTGTTTTATTAACTTAGCAGTATATATATCCTGGAAATCATGTCAGCTCATAAAAATCCGTCTTCTTTTTCACAACTCCATAGTACTGCACTGTGTGCACGTTCCATCGTTACAATCAGTACCCATGCATGGGCCTTTTTGGTTATCAGGATTTCTTAACCTTGACACTGTTGACGTTCTGGACCAGGTAGTTCTTTGTTGTGAGGGGCTGTCCTGTACGTTGTAGGGTGTTTAGCAGAACCCCTGACCTCCACCGGCTAGATGCCAGTAGCACCTCTCTAGTCAAGACAATCAAAAATGTCTCTAGACCTTGCCAGATGTCCTCTGGGGGCAAAATTGCCCCCCTTTTGAGAACCACTGATGTAGATGATAGAAACTCTGGCAATTGATGCAATCTCGCAGGAAGCAGTAATAGACACGAAGGAGCTGAAGACGGAATCCTAGGTAATACTGGCAGTTCAAGGAGGTGAAAAAGGAAGAAAGCCTTCTACAGAGATTAAGGACAGGCTCAGAGGTCAAGGGAAAATCAGAAGTAATGATGCTGCAGAACCGCTGGGGTGAGGGTTAGGGTAGGGCCGCCTTTGCAAAGAGTAACAGTGGTGGGAGCACAGAGGAGAAGACAACCAGTGAAAGGTTCCGGGGGTTCTGGTTTGTGTTTTTAAATCACGTTTGACATTTTAGAGGGTATTATTGCCCTTAGGACAGTTTCACCAAAGTGGTGGGGCAGAAGATACAAACCAGTAAGTTGGGAACAATATAGGAAACGCTGAAATAGAAAATCAGCCTTATAAAATTTGTGAAGGAGAGGAGAGTCTGCTTATTTCACTGCTGTGTCCACAGTGCCTAGAACCCTTGGCACACTAAACGAAGTGCAGTCTTGAATGCATTGCAGGCTTGGGAGAAAGAGCTTAAGGAGAGAAAAGATTCAGGAGAGAAGATGGTGGCCAGTTAAGCAGGGCCCTGTAGGAAGTAGAAAGGGCTAGAATGAATCCCTTAGCACTAAGCAGGGACTTCAACAGAAGGGAATAACTTGATCTGAGACTGGATAAAAGAACACAAAGTGGTCATTCTTGTTCTTGTAGATTTTTTTCTTTTATCTTTAAAGCTTCAGTCATATAAGAAAATAAAATAATAGCTAATGAACACTTATATATACCACCTACCTTTAACAATTTTTAATGTTTTCCCTTATTTCATTATTTCATTAATTATTATTATTAGCTGAAGTATTTTAAAGTAAATTAAGGATACCCCAACATTTCTTCCCTTACTACTTGCTGTACATCCCACTTCCAAAAAACAAGTACTGTTATCAGTGAACAGAGCTCTACATCATCTAATTCCCAGTTTATATTCAGATTTCATGTGTTTTGTAGCTAGTTTTTCAAACCAGAATCCAAATAAGGTACATTTGGATGTCATGACTCTTAACTATCTTTTGATCTTAAAATAGTCCACTCCCCTCCTCTCCTCTTTTTTAAGGATTTTAACTTATTGAAGAGATCAAGTCTTTTAGACGAAATAGACTTTTCTGATTGTTTCTTCATGATGGTATTGAATTTATTCCTCTGTTATTTGTATTTCCTGTAAATTGGGCATTAAGTCCAAGGCATCATAAGATTCATTGTCAACATGAAGACTTACTACATCAAGGGCACCTCAGTTTGTCCCGTGGAATGGTGATGAATCTGATCGCTAGGTTAGGGTTGTGATGGTCAGAAGAGCCAGGACCTTTGAAGTGGTTTATCCAGTACAGGAATGGAAGAGGGTTCAAACCGGAAAGCTTTCATGTTCTCAGCGAGCTAAGACGCAGAATCAGTTAGGGAGCGTGAGTGTAGTGAGGCAGAGTGCAAACTTAGAGATGAGTGCATAAGGAATGAAAAGGCTGGGTGTAATGGAAAGGGAGGTACATGTAATTGTCTTCAAATACTGAAGGCCAGACAGAGTGTTAAAAGAAGAGATTTATTTTACCTTGTTACTTTAGAACGGTTTTTCAGAGCAAGGTTCAAGAAGTCAGCCTAGAATCTTGTTAAAATACATATTCCTCATCCTTCACAATCTGTTTTTATATGTTTTCAGGGGATTCTTAGGCATAACCGGTGCCCTAACAGGTACAGTTGAACTAACATGAATAAAGTATAGAGAAGTTACTAAAATACAGGTCCTGGATATGTGTCTAAGAGAGCTGTCCAAAAATAAAATTAGCTGCATAGCAAAGTCTGCATTCTCTGGCACTAGGAATATACTTAACTATATTTCTTTCTTTGATTTTTGTAACTTCTGCCCATTTGTTATACTTCTGCTTTTTGATCTTCAGAATGCTTACTGTGGTAGAAAATCACAATTTCAAAATGAGATTTTTTTTGTTTGTTTGGAAATACACGAGTGAAATTTGACTCACAATGTCTTTTATATAGGATAAACATATGAAGTGAAATGTAATGAGATTAAGTTAGTTGTTGTTGCACGAAGCCTTATATAAAATAAATGCTCCCCGTCTGTGGAAGAAGTGTTTTGTTCCTGGTAGACAGTCTGATATTGAATGGGGCCATTCCTATTTTAACACTTAGATTCTGATCACCTAGCTAGGATATGAAAATTCTTTTATCTTTGTACTAGTGTATGCTTCAGAATTTCTCAGGAGCAACATGACAACACTCATCTTTTATTCAGGGTACAGGTGAAAAAGTAGGAAAGAGAAAGTGGGCGTGCAATGGATGAGTATGGATCTTAACAAAATAAGTGCAGGTTTTTGCTGTTCTTTTCTATCGCAGCCCAGATAATTTGAGATATGTTCAAAGTATGCTGACTTTGGGAATGTAGATTTATATGCACAACTGTACTGAAATGAAAAAAGTCGTTTCAATCTTTGACAGGTATAGATTGCATTTATTATTGAAAAGAACTGCAAATATACTGTATTTTATATATACACATATATACAATTATAATGAAATAACTTTAGTAATACATTAAAACACTGTTTTTTTCCCTCTGAAAATATTTTTAGTTCTGAGCCATCTGAAGATGAAGCGTCCCAAGGCCTTCCTGCCATGGCAGGTAGAAATAATAATGATATTTCAGAATTGGAAGACCTTTCGGAATTGGAAGACCTTAAAGATGCTAAACTTCAGACCTTGAAGGAACTTTTTCCGCAGAGAAGTGACAGTGATTTACTTAAGGTTATATACCCCTTTATAGTAATTGGTTATTATAGTTGTATTGATGATTAAAATGTCTCCTATATCCAGTGCTGTATTTAGTGGATAGTCATTTTTCTAAAGATATCTTATGTTTGAAGATAATTGTTAACTTTAATAATTAATAAAGGCAAATGCCAGAGATTTACTTGTTGAGTCTTATAGTAGGTGAGGTTTATTCACCTATAAATAGTATAATCTGGGCTTCTCTGTATCTCACATAGGTTGTGAAGTTTTTTGTGTTTGAATGGTTCTGAAATGGGGACAACCTTCCTCCTGCCACCTCTCACTAGAAACTCAGAAATGTCAGGAGGCTTTTTTTCTTTTTTTCCCCGGAAATAACAAGGAGTTGTTGCTGTTCACATTTAGTGCATGTGACCAGGGATGCTTAACACTCTACAATACTGAGGCCAGTCCTGCATAACAGAAGAATTGCCTGCCAGTAGCACCCTTGCCGAGAAATATTGATTGAACTGTAGAAACAAAATAAGTGGCTGTAGTTGGACTGTTATAGGTATCTATGTCTTATTATAAAAGGACATAAAAACTCACCATTCCATTAAGTTTTAGATAGAGAATAAACCTCTGAAGGTTAGTAAATAGTTTATCCCTAGCTCTGCCACTTGGTAATTGAATGATCTTCGGGGAATCATTTAATTATAGGTGCACAGTTTTTTCGCCTTTGTATTGATCATCACCACCACCCACCCACCCCCGACAATTCCCCTTCCCCAAGCTGAGGCGTAGGAGGTGCCGTATCTGTGTGGGCTTGGCAGGTAACTCTGAAGTGGTGGACACTGGCACATACCCTTTCTAAGAGGGGTAGCTGCTCCTTGGCTTCAGTAAGATACGACCATGTGAAATCAGTGACAGCCTGTTTTTATCAGATAGTTCAGATTTTCAAATAAAGTGAAAGGGCTGGATTTTTATTTGGTGTTGATCATCAATTTAACAGCTTTATTGAGATAACAGTTTACATGCCGTAAAGATCACCTATTTAAAGTGTATAATTTATTGGGGTTTAGTATATTTACAAAGTTGTGCAACCATCACCATAATGTAATTTTAGAACATTTTAATCATTCCAGAAAGAATCCTACCCATTAGCAGTCACTCTCCATTTCCCTCCCCCAGTCCTAGACAACCACTGATTTCTGTCTTTATAGATTTGCCTATTCTGGACATTTCATATAAGTGGGAACATAGAATGTGTGATCTTTTATGACTGACTTCTTGCACTTAGTGTAAGGTTTTGAGGTTCTTTCCTGTTGTATCGGTACTTCATTCCTTTTTATGGTAACTAAAGAAAGACAAAACCAAAAATACCATTCAGGTCAAACAAAGCATGTCTGAACCAAAAATGGTCCTAGGCCTGCTAGTTTGAACTCCTTAAGTGTAGATTATATTATTCCTTTGTTCTCTGGTATATTTAATATGAATCTTTTTTTTCCCAGATCATTTTGATACCTTCTTACTGTTAGCTAAATGAAACTTTAATGGTATCTTGGGTCTACATTTTCCCCTTCTAGTAGCATAATTTGCCTCCCAATGGGGTTTTTTCCTAGAAAAAGAAGGAACGGATGTAGCCACTAGTAGCAACACTTAAAAGTGTTGGAAAGAACTTTCAGCAGAATAAACATGATGGAGTAGTAAAATATTCAACATAAAGAAACAAATCTCAGTTTAAAAATACTTTAGCTTGATTGCCAGTTTTTCAGGTAGTTCAAGGGGATTTATTTCCTATAGAAACATTTATCTCTAATTTTATAATTACAGTGGAAAAATAGGATTGATATCAATAAATGAACTTTGTATGTATATTTCAGTAGTATCTGAAATTTTGGGAATTTAGCCTATCACTTGCTCAAAACAGCACTCTCTTGAAATAATCTGGATTTCAAGTGATCTCCCATCATTTCAAAAGAGTTAAAGGTGACATAGGTTACTCTACAAAGGCTTTTAGACCCACATAAAATAATTCAAGAAGTTATAAAATATAAATTTAGTCCTAGGCTTGATAAGAATATGCTTTGACTGTTTTGAAAATGAGGAAGGGCTTACAGGATATCTGAGGATCCAAGATGAGGAAAACTAGTATAGAAAAGAGCATTATCAATTTGTTTTGAGGCTATTTAATTTAATACAAAAATAGCTTATTTTAAAAAGTGAGATCTTTTTAAAACAAGTAGCTCATTGGAAATACAGGAAACTATAGCAAGAGAAAAATATGGGATATTTAGTTTTTTCTGAAATCCAAAATGTTACAGAACAGTATAAAAAAATAGTATTTTGAAACTGTTAATTATGTAAGCCATATATTAATATGTTCTTGAACAAATTCAAGCAATTTAATTTAGAGCAATTTAGAAATAGAGCAAATTTCAAGAGTCCTTTATCCCACTCAAGAAGTATTAGATTTAAAAAAAATTATGCCAGAATTGTGGTTTATTTTAAATGTCTGTCAGTGTCTCTCTCTCTCTCTCCCTCCTTCCCTCCCTCTTCTCCCTCTCTTTCCCTCTCCTTCCCTTCCTTTCTCGCCCTCTCTCTTTCCCTCTCCTTCCCTTTCTCTCTCTCCCTCCCTCTCTGTCTCTCTGTCTCTCTCTCTGTCTCTCAGACACACACACACACACACACACAGTGCCTGGACTCACTCATAGGTAGGAAGTTTTTGAGACTTTAGTGCACAGCCTTGCAATTAAAATAACAAAACCTTGAATACACTGTACATAGACTATGTTTTATTTTTTGCTTTAAAGTGGTGTTAAGTAAATCTAATACATTTTAAGGTACGCTTAGGTAAGACTTTTTAGATAAACCAGATTTTCTGAAAATTTATCATAGGATTTAATGAACTTAAGCTAATATGTATGTATATTTCTCCACTTTGTGTATATTTAATATATTCGTTCTTCAATATTTGGTAACTTTGTGAAATAATTCTTAAAGTATTATTTTTAAAACATTAATCTTTTCTCATTTTGTTAGTTAATTGAATCAACCAGCACTATGGATGGAGCAATTGCTGCTGCCTTGCTGATGTTTGGTGATGCAGGTATGCCTGACTTAGTTTCGCCCCATGCTGACTTAACTAGTTACATAATAAATATCTTCTCATTTTAACATTACTCTTTAATTTACCAAGCTCCTTCATGAATTCTTATAGGAACCTTAGGAGGTATTAACAGCTTCAGGGTTTTTAGGTGAAAATTGTGAAGATTAAGAAGGTTTAAAAAAAAAAAAAAAAAAAAAAGGTTAAGGGAATTACCTGAGGTCATACAGCTACTTGGGAACTGAATTTTCTAGGTTGATTTTTTTTCCCCAAAAAAGGGAAGGGGGCAGTTTTTTCATTGGTAATTTTGCTTGTTCTCTACAGATCAAATCTCATATCAGTGAAGTTTTGCGAGGTAGGTGTTCTTTCTTAAGTGTCCTTTCAATTGCATTATAGTTTTATTTACATAAATCTGAGTCAAGAACATAATGTCTTAAGGAACGTCCTAGCTGGTAATCAGCATTCCTACATTTAGTAAATATTTACTCTGTAATCCAGGCTTAGAATACAAAAATAAATACATTTAAAGGAGCTTGCATTATTAAAAACACCTCCAGTTTTTTTTTAGTAAATGCTATCTAGATTTTTTATTTTTTGTACATACCAAACAAGTAAAAATAACCTATAATCTCACTACCAAATAAAGTATTTAAGGAATGAAAGCAAACCTACACACTATTATACAACACACACACACATTAGATTACAAAATATGATTATAGTATTGGTTTGCATTTTGAGAAAAATCATTTGATGATTTACCATGGATAACTTGTCAGTGCAATCAGATTTATCTAATGAAAAAATGCCTCCATAACATTCCTCTGTAACTACCCATAAGATTAGTTTATTAACTGTTTCTGTTAATTAGCATTTATGGTTAAATTATTTCATTAACTATAGTACAAAAGTAAATAGCCTTGTAAGTAAATCTTTATGTTATTATTTCTGTAGGCTAAACTTCAAACTAGGATGCTGAATCAAAGGGTATGCACATTTTAAAATTGAACATGCACTTCAGTGTTGATTTTAAAAGTTCTGCCAATTTATGCATCCATCGACAGTGTGAATGGGCGCCCGTTTTCCTAAGTGGGTAGTTATACAAAAATAGAAAACACCAAAATGTGTTCTCATGGGCCCATCATCTTTCTTCAACAATTATCTACCTCATATTTACCCCCCTAAATGGATTGTATTGGAGTGGATCCAAAGATGATGATATTTTATCCACACGATCTCTCATTCATAACCAAATCTTAGAATTCTTCCTTTTCCTTTACTTACTAGCTGTATAACCTTGGGCAGTGTTGCCTAACTTTTCTGTCTGTCTCCATTGCAGGAAAATAGTATGATAATAGTATCAAACTCTTAGATTGTTAAGAAGAAGTGATAAAGTTATTGTAAATTTCTTATAGTGAGTGGCACATAGTAAGTACATAGTACATGTTAGCATTTCTTTGTTCTTAAGGGCCATCTGATAATAGGAAATGGTACAGGAGAAGGTTGAGTGTGTCTTCATTACAGTATCCTTACTGTAAAAGTTCCTGAAAAATGGTAGGCTCAGTTAGCATTTGTTGAGTTGCTAAATGGTTTGGGGCATTTTACATATTCTTTCTTGTCTTCATAATATCTCAGTATTCCAGAATCTTTCCAATGCAAAACTTGTTGAATAACTTTATTCCACAGCAGTGTCTAATCTTTTTTCTCTTGAGCAATTTATATCATTCCACTTTATTCATTAATTTAACAGATATTTATTGTGCACCTACTACTGGATGCCAGATGCTATTTTAGGCACTGAGGGTACCTGCCGAAACAAAATGGACAAAACCTCTGCCCTCATGGAGTTTACAGTCCTTATTAAGTTTGAACTTTAGCTGAGTGTTTTTTATTCTCATTCTTATTACTAGACTTTGATATAATTTTTTTTTTAAGTGTTAAGTGGCAAATTACAAGGAAAGAAGAAATCAGGTTTTTCTTGTTTTTTTAAAGTAAACTTCCATGCTTCCTCTTAGAATGGACAGGATAGTCATGTATCAGTCATCCTTATCTTTAGAATAGTACACTTTTGAGGTAATGTATAGAATGACAGCTTTGTCTCACCGACAAAAGGCCTGTAAGACATCTTGGACAGTTCCACAAATCTTGATGTTGGACATTGGTTTTACCACAAATTACAATCTTTTATAGACAGTATCATCCTGCATGTTAAACAGTAAGGGTATCTTTTTTGCATTGCCTTCTGAAAGTTTTCATTTATGAATACTAAGTTATAAAAACAAAAATGTGTATCTGAAGTTTTACCCTGCTTTAAAAGGTAAAAATATGAATTTACTGATGTTGTCAGGAGTCTAGCTATTTCTTCCATTTCTCTATATATGTATAAGAGCAGGCAAAACATTTTTATGTGACTATCCTGTTATTTTTGCTGTTTTGTAACCTTTTTTATATCTAAAAGTCTACTCAGTTCTTTATGACAGTGTATCCTGACTTGTCTAATAGCTTATTAATGGGCACTTAGATACTTAGTTTAAAATTTTTATGTATGCCTAAGCAAACATTCTCCATCAGTTTTGTAAATAAATTCCTAGAAAAAGAATTGTTGGACTGAAAGAAACACACATCTAAAATTCTGAGATGTATTATTTAGACTACCTTCCAGAAAGACTGTAAAAATTTATAATGTTTAAAAGTGGCTGTTTGCCCACAGTCTGCTACAACTGTCCTTTTAATCTCAGGATGAAAAAAAAAGGGTTACTTTATTTTACCTGTCTTTAGTTATTAATGAGGTTGACCATCTTTTCTCTTTTTTTTTTTTCCTGTTGAACTGCCTGTTTGTGTTCTTTGTTCATATTTTCTTTTTGCAGCTTCATATTATACTTTTTATTTTTAAGTATTGAATTTAAGTAAAATATATTTTTATTTGGGGTGTGAGGTACATGTCTAACCTACTTTTTTTCTTCCTGAAATTGATGATGGGTGCACCCCAAAAAAGATGGAAATGTATGAGACACGTAATTGGGAAGTGGTATTGAACATAGAATATTAACCTGTTTTCTTTAGATACATGCACAATTTTGGGTTAATAATTATAAATAAATTTATATGTAGGTAACTAAGCATTGTGTGCTCTTATGTAACCTTTTTTTTTTGTTTGTTTGTTTAATTGATTAATTAATTAATTAATTTTTGGCTGTGTTGGGTCCTCGCCTCTGTGCGAAGGCTTTCTCTAGTTGCGGCGAGCGGGGGCCACTCCTCATCGCGGTGCGCGGGCCTCTCACCATTGCGGCCTCTCTTGTTGCGGAGCACAGGCTCCAGACGCGCAGGCTCAACAGTTGTGGCTCACGGGCCTAGCTGCTCCGCGGCATGTGGGATCTTCCCAGGTCAGGGCTCGAACCCGCGTCCCCTGCATTAGCAGGCAGACTCTCAACCACTGCACCACCAGGGAAGCCCTTATGTAACCTTTTGTACTAAATTTTTAGTTATGTGTTTTCTCCCACATATATTTGCAGATTTATGCCTGTAGCCATTTTACATACGTGTAAAAATTTGATGCCATAATATTAACCACAGAAAGATATATAAACAGATAATTAGGGCTGAAGAATTCTTTACTGACCAAGAAAAAGCTTTTGTTCTTTTTGAGAAAGGATTAAACATGTCTAGGTGACATGGCATAAATCACCTAGTTTGAAGCTTTTTTTCAGACTTTGAATATTAGAATATTACTAATGGTATTCACTTAACCCCAGCATATATAGATGATAGAGTGGTGGTTATATTTTCCCCTTTTTAAAGTGGATGCTGGCAATTAGTTGGCATATGCAGAATGCACATTTACTTTATGAAATAAAGGGGGAAAAAATTTAAGCTTGCATACTTAAAGCATGTAATTACTATACATTGAAATGTTGATGGCATTCAATTTTATTATAGCCATATTATGAAATTTTCATGCTTACAGCTTAAAAGCTGTCATGTCTATATTTATTTTGAATATTATATTTCTACAAGTTTTATTTCTAACTGCATAGTTAGGGTACTGATATAATTAATAACTGAAATCTTAAACCTTTGTAAGCTTTCAGCAAATGCTTTCATACTAGCACTGCAGTATGTCTCTGGAATTCGCTCTCTGAAAGCAAAGGTACTGAAGAAGTATATGAATGTATACAAAGTAAAAAATACGCAACATAGCTTCTCCAGATCATGTAGATTGAGTTCTTCTCTCAATCATAACAGAATGTGCAGATTTCCTATTACTGTCATACAGCACTCTCTTGTGTTACACTTTCTTGTTTTTAGGTTAAGAGCATTAATCGCTTGAGCTCTCTGTATCTCAGTTCCTCCTAATTTGTAAAATGAGTATATACTTACTTTGTAGGTTTGTTGTGGAAAGTAAATGAAACAGCAGTTTATAAAAGCCCCCTGCAAAGCCTGGTACATAGTAGACACTTAATTATTGACAATTATCTGATGCTATTCAGATAAGCTGATGGGCTCAATTTTTTTTTTCACTGCTGAACATTCAGGCATTGGGGAGAACCTCTTCTTCCTACTATAGAATTACTTTCAATTTAAAGATGTGTATTTTTAGCATTAAATAATGTGATGGTTTACAAATAAGTACATTTTTACAGTGATTTCTACTTCTGAAAGACTGAAAAGAGGCTCTGTTTATTTTTCCTTCAATTCGGTTAACATTTATTGAATGATGTCAAGTGAACTGTCTACAAGTATATTCATTATAATAACATTTTCGCCTTTGTTTTGCATTAATGATTCTTATAATATCTGTGCAAACTTTGAATGTCCTTCTCTGTTTTAGAAGGTGGTGGACCCAGGAAAAGAAAATTATCTTCTTCTTCAGAGCCATTTGAGGAAGATGAATTTAATGATGATCAATCTATGAAAAAGAAGAGATTGGATCAAGTGAGTTACATTTGAATTGCAACATCAAAATTAGTTGCTTAAGCACAGAATTTGTTGAGTCTGTGGACATACTAAAAATGCACCTCAGTGAATCAGTCTTCTCTCTTACAACTAAGAAAATTTATGGTTGCATCTCATTTGTGACTGATTTTGCTTTCTTTTTAATTTATCCAGTATTGATTGCTTATCTCTGAGTTATAAAATTAACTTAAAAAAATATTCTAGTGCTGTGGTAAAGTACCTTTTGGGGAAAATACACTTTAAATTCTATTTCATAAAATTTAATAGATACATGTGGTTGAACCACACTTATGTAAAACAGCTGTTACCAGTACCAGCACCATTTCATACTCCTCAGTGACAACTACTTACAATTCTTATAGTTGACTCCTTTGATACTTAACTGCTTATCTAAAAATAATAGTGGTTACGCTTTTACTGGGTTATTCTAGTTTTCCATTGACGTTTACTTTATGGAGTAGATCTACCAGGAGGCCTCCCAGTGAATCTAGACGTAGTCCTCCCGGCCTGCATGCATGACCGCACAGTTTCTTTTTGGTAATCAGAATCAAGCTCCGTCACCCCAGCTAGCACAGTCACCTCCGCCTTTGCCTGTGATTTAGTGATGCATGAAGCCCTAAATAGCAGATGGCAGTCTGTACCCCAATTTAACGGGGTAGTTGTTGTGTCCCTCCACAGAAGTATTCTTGCCTTGAGGACTAATAACGGTAGGAAGTAAAAATTCTGTGAGTTTCAGGTGTGAGGAGCGACTGGTCTTGTCCTGTTGATCTGTGTGCACAGACCTAGTCCGTGTTGCCATGGCCGTTTGTGTATAGACACATTGAGCATGCATCCAAGTGCGTCCAGGCATGCATCCACAGTCTTATTTTGGTGTTCAAAGAATGAATCATGTTGTCCACGTGATTATTAAAAACTCCTATGCGATAGATACATTTGCCGAACATTCACATGGCATGCTCTTACCCTTACATTCTGTTCTCAGAAAAACTTCTGCGTCCAACAGTGTACCTCTTCCCCGATCTTCCACTCTTGTTCTTCTCCTTGGCTGTTGTCCATGGTGTATCATTGATCTGTACCTCTAACCATCTTTTCTGTACAAGATGGACAGTAAGTTGTACTGCCTGAAGTTGTGTACAGTGCTGCCGTCTGAAATGGGATGATATTGTAAGCAGTTGTTCACATTCAGCTGGTTCTAACAGTTATGTAAACTCTGTAAAACAAGTTCAGGATTTTTCTCCCACTTTATCTGATCATAAAGAATTCTGCAAAGTGCAGTAAATATTGGTTGAAGGAGGCTTTTTTTCTTTTGCCTCCAAAAACCACCTCATACAGTCTCTTGGTAAAAATGTGTTAGCAGCATTTATGGCTTACTATTTAAAGTGAACATTTAAGATACTAATTACTGTAATTGAAGGTGAGAATGCAGATATGGTTATAGAATTTTGGAAGAGATTTAACATTGGAGCGGCCATTGCCACCATTTTAGAAGCCTGGAGTGATGTAACAAAAGTGTTTGCATTATGTATCGTGGAAAATTTTTCTTGACTTGATTTGTGATTTTGAAGAACTTGAACCTTCAGAGAAATTTTTTAAAATTCAGAACAAGCTGTTGGTTTAGGAAAACAGGTTGGATTTGAGGAGATAGAAAATGAAGATGTTGAAGAGCTAGAGTCCCACCCTGATGACCTAACCACAGAAGACTTGGAACAATTTGCTGCTGACGGCCATGTGGATGCAGACGATGATGGTGACAGTGACAATGAAAATCAAAAGTTTACACCATGACAGATTAACAGTAAAGTTATCAAGTGTTTTAAATGTTGTTGAAAACAGTTTTGCTGTTTACTTCAGCCTTGTCTTTACTGAAGATAATGGCTTTAATGCTGAACATAGTAGGAGAGTTGTTCATGGCATCCAGTTGAATCTTGAAACTAACAGGCAGCTTTATTTGTTTTATTTTTTTTCTTAAATGTATATATTTTTTAATTTATTTTATCTATTCTTTTTTTTTTTTGGCTGCGTTGGGTCTTCATTGCTGCACGTGGGCTTTCTCTAGTCGAGACGAGCTGGGAGCTGCACTCTTCATTGCAGTGCGCAGGCTTCTCATTGCGGTGTCTTCTCTTGTTGCAGTTGCAGAGCACGGGCTATAGGCGCGCGGGCTTCAATAGTTGTGGCACGTGGGCTCAGTAGTTGCGGCGCACAGGCTTAGTTGCTCCACAGCATGTGGGATCTTCCTGGACCAGGGCTTGAACCCGTGTTCCCTGCATTGGCAGGCGATTCTTAACCACTGTGCCACCGGGGAAGCCCCAGGCAGCTTTAATATGAGAGGAGGAGGCTAGCAAAGTTAGCAGAAATTTATTGATTTTATTTATTTGTTTATTTTTAAGTTAATATTTATATTTTCAGCCATACAGCAGAGATAGCACAAGGACAGTGAGTCACGCCTTTCCATAGCTGTTCATTTTCAAATAACCATTCATCTGCCATTTCATAGTAACTCATAAGCGACAACTCTTCCAATGTTAACATCCCCAAGCAAACTTGAGTTCATATTTATTGTAGTATTTATGTATTTCTTAACCATTTAATGTGTAAAATTATGCTACCCTTCTTTTAAGGTTTCTTCCTTTTTTAAATGTGTCACTAATGAAGTTTTTGAATGTTATACCTCTAACACAATTTTTCTCAAACACAGTAGCTTTTATTTTCATGATTTTGCACGTGCAATAATTTTTGGAAATGGATGTGTCATGTTATAGTGGAACAGATTGTAGTTGTCAGCAGAAGAGGACATGACCTCTCTTTGAAGCCATAGGGTTTCTGCCATGATTTTCCTGTTGGGGATTTCCAGAGACTTCAATACAACATCCTTATGAGCCACAGATTCTTTGGGAATCACTGCATTTACTTGCTGGTCACAAAACCCAAGTGGCAAAGGACCTTGCACCGCACCCTGGACCTGCTACAGAGCCTTGTCTTAATCTGGGCCCCATTCCTGACAGACTTAAGGGCTCTTCGTAAAGCGATCAGAGCGGCACACACTGTACTGAAGTATACGTTGCCTCCAGGATCCAGAGAGGCCCGCCGAAGTGTTGCGCCTCCCTCTCAGAGGCACCAGTGCCAGCCATTTGTCTTTTTTTTTTTTTTCCAGAGTGGAATTTGCAGCGTGCTCCAGATTGGACCCCTGTATAATTCATGAAAGTGGTGGGCCCAGGATTTGAGGGTGGTTATTTTCTACTCTAGCATGCATGTTTCTTACTAAGGCCATCTAAAAATAGCCACTGCTTCCTGCTTCTCAAGTCCAACCTGTGTGACGTCTTCAGTATAGAGGATCAAAGTGATATACTGTGGACTGTGCAGAACTATCAGAGTCCTTGAGTACTGTTTCATGAAAGAGAGATGGAGATTTACCATAGCTCTGAAAACAGTGACGGTGTGTCCATCGCTGACCCTGCCCAGACAAAAGCAGATTGCTTCTGCTGGTCTTTTCTAATTACTGCTAGAGTAGTAGTCTCGTAGTTATCTTGATTTTCTCTAGTAAAAATAGCAGGTGGGGGCTTCCCTGGTGGCGCAGTGGTTGGGAATCCGCCTGCCAATGCAGGGGACATGGGTTCGAGCCCTGGTCCCGGAGGATCCCGCGTACCGCGGAGCGGCTGGGCCCGTGAGCCACAATTGCTGAGCCTGCGCGTCTGGAGCATGTGCTCCGCAACAAGAGAGGCCGCGATGGTGAGAGGCCCGCGCACCGCGATGAAGAGTGGCCCCCACTTGCCGCAACTGGAGAAAGCCCTCGCACAGAAACGAAGACCGAACACAGCCATAAATAAATATAAATAAATAAATAAAATTAAAAAAAAAAAAAAAATAGCAGGTGGTATAGCAGCTACCAGTTGGGGTTGTCACCTGTTTGTTTATGATAATCTAAACTAATTCTCTGTGACCCATTCAGCTTTTGTATAGGCCATGGAGGCACATTACCCTGGGATCTGGGATGGTGGAGTCAGTCTCTGCAGTCACCTCAGAAATATGGTGTTGCTGCTGCTGCTTCTTCAGAGGGACAATGCTAGTAGTGCCTTAGATTTGGTATTTTCTGCAATTATGGCCCTTAATCCATGGGTCAAGGAGCTAATGTGGGATTTCTGGCAGTGACAAATTTGTCAGTTGCAACTCTGCATTCTGAAACCAGAAAAATAACCACAGGATTGATTCATAACCCCTGGACCCACTAAGACGATTTGAGCCCAAAGGTTGTGTATCACCTGGCTTCTGTAAAGCTCAAGCATAACCACTGGACTGCCTAGGTATCTTCAGTCACCAGGTATTAGCAGAGCTGATAGAAGTGTGGGGTCCGCGAGCGAAGAGCAGATCGGCACACGACCTACTGAGTGTTTAATTTGTGCTGCCACATATTTAATTCCCAAAAGATATTTACTGTTTTCCAAATATTTTAACTTTTTTTCTTCAGGTGAAATTCACATAGCATAAAATTAACCATTAAAACTTCAGCGGCATTTAGTACATTCACGGTGTTGTACGACTACCACTCCTGTCTAGTCCCAAAACATTTTTATCACCCAGTAATAGCATGCTGTATTTTTTAAGCAGTTTCTCCCCATTCTCTTCTCCCCCTAGCCCCTGCCAACCACCAGTCAGTTTTTTGTCTCTGGATTTACCGATTCTGAGTATTTCATATAAATGTAATCATAAAATATATGACCTTTTGTGTCTAGCTTCTTTCACTTAGCTTGATATTTTTGAGGCTCATCCATGTTGTAGCATGTGTCAGTACTTCATTCCTTTTTTTAGGGCTGAATAATATTCAGTTTTATGTGCATACTACAATTTGTTTATTCATCCTTTGATGGTGTTTGACTCATTTCAAATTATGAACGTGCTGTGTGAACTACTAAAGTTTAGGAAACGCTTAGGTAATGGAGGAACACTGATCTAGGGTTAGACGCCTAAGTTTCTATTTGTACCTCAGCTGGTGATTATCCAGCTGTGACCTTTAAAAGGATTGTTCTTCGAGTTTCAGTGTCTTCATCTGCAAAGCGAGGATGGCGGTATGAATTTTTGATGGCTTTGAAATGCTTTCTCCGAATATTAATGTTTTATTATTCCCCTGCTCAAAATCCTCTTGCTTTCTGAATAAAGACTGACCTCAGTTTGGCACTCCAGACCTTTAAGCAATATTAGCACTGGTTTAATTTTTCAGCTTTATAGCGTATCCATGGTCTTTGTGGTCCAGCCCACACAGGCCACTTAACTATTACAAAAACACATCTAGTTTTCTTCTTCCTACTCCTAACTTCCATACCGTCTTATGTCTCTGTCGTGTGGAACTTCATCTTACTCCTGTGTGCAAGAAAGGTATCGCTCACAATTTAGATATTTCTCTCAGTGAAAGAAAAAAATAGTATTGTTGTTGGATAAGAAAGGAGGTAAAAGAGAAAGTATGAAACCGTGCTTTTCTCTCTCATGTTTGTATAGCATGTGGTACAGTTCTTAGCAAAGTAGATAAATGCTTTTAGATTGACTAAAATGCAAGATTTTTCTTATATATGAACCCAAGGAATCTTTTTTTGTTTAAATGTGGAATTTTAACCAGTTTCTTCAAATGAAGTTAAGTGACAGAGGAAAGAGATAGTGTGTATGAGTAGCCACAGTTATTCCCAAATTAATGTTTAATTTATATATTATTTAGTTTTGTATATGTTTCTTTGTCATTGTGTCACTTTTGTGACTGAGCAGTTAATATTTAAACCATTCAAGAGTGAAGTAAAAGTAAACTTCTTTTCTCTCAGTATTTGAAATTTGTAGAGGATATGAAATTGTCGGCATGAATGAGGTGGTTCGGTTTGGTTGGGTTGGGTTGGGTTTTTGCCATTGGCTTGGAGAGACTTCCGTATACCTGAGTTATTTCAGGTTAGTTTGAGGATCATTCTAGTTATTTTAGCAGATTTAGCTCATTTTAAGCATCGTATGAGTGAAGTGTGAGTTATTGGATATGTAGTCAAGGTCTTTTGAGTGATCTTAAACCAGTAATATTTTTTATCCTTAAGATATAAATCTGTCAATTTTCTCATGAACAAAAAGAAACATTTTTGGATTCTTGATCGAGTGTGAAAACTTCCAAATCAAGTCAAAATACAAATGTGATTGTCTTAAGACTGTTGTTATTGATGATATCTTAAATTGGTTCTCTTTTTTTACCTCCCCATTAGGGAGAGGAATCAAATGAGTCTGCAGAATCTAGCAGTAATTGGGAAAAACAGGAAAGTATTGTGTTGAAATTGCAAAAGGAATTTCCCAATTTTGATAAAGAGGTGAGTAGTCATGTGCAGAAATTTAATCAGTATGTACTAAATGTTTGTATTACAAAATAGTCTTTTGAGGTCAACCATGTGAAAAGCTTAGGGTGAGTTTTGCACTTTTCTGATTAAATATTCTTATTTATCAATATTATAAGATATCTTTGTACTGCTAGTTTACATTGTTTATTTACCTTATTTGCTAACTATAGTATCAGCATTATAACGGTAACATCATATAATCATAACAAACATAACTGTAGTAACAACTGTCATCTCATATAAAATGCAGATCCTCTACAAAGCCATCTATAATCCCAAGTCACTTGTTTTAGCTTTCTTCGTATGCTCATCCTTTAAATTTTTCACGAAGAATTTTAAAGTGTAATACTATATTTCAGTGTCTTAATAAGCTTTGGTGTATTTGCTAGATAGTAAAAATACTTAAAGAGTCAGTAAAGACCCATGCCAAGCATGCCAGTGCTAAAAGTGCCTGTGTTTAATCACCTTATTGTACTTGAAAACACATTATTTGTTTAACATTGGGACTACATTTACACTTGTATTGATTTATTCAGGTATATGTACAAGTAGTACATCTGCTAAATTCTGATGAGCTGAATGCAAAGTCTTGTTGCTCTACTGGTTCTTTGCATATGTTCAAATTACATGTTTTGAAGTTGGCAGTTTATAAAAGCCTATCTGCATGTTGCAGTTTAATTGAGCAAACAGTTTTTCATACTCTAGTGTTCAGAGCACCTCATAGCAAGAGTAGAAATGCAAAAACTATCAAGCTTCCTTCCCTTTGAAGAAATTTACAAAAGTGAAATTAAATATACAGAAAGCATTTGTAAAGCAACATAAAAACAAGTGTGAAATAATCAGATGTGAACTCTATTAAGTTTTCAGGTGATTTACTTATTTTTAAAAGAGTATAAAAGTTTTCAACAAGTTGTTAATTTTAGATTTTTAATAAAAGGATCAATGACTTATTTCTAGGAATTAAGGGAAGTACTCAAGGAACATGAATGGATGTACACAGAGGCTTTAGAATCTTTAAAAGTGTTTGCGGAAGACCAAGGTAATTATCTGTTCTTTGTCATTACAGAAAATTCATACTTCCCAATATATTATATCTTAGTATATAAGAAAATAGTAAACCTATTAGCTAATAACCAGGGAATGGGATTGCATGAGATGTTAGAAACCAGTTCCCAAATGTTTTGGCCTGTTCTTTACTGCAGTGTAGAATGAAACAATAAACATTTTTTTCTATTTGGCTAACTTTTTTTGATAGTTAAGTCTACTTATAAACTACCATGTTTTATTGAGTACAAAAGAAACATTTTTTTTTTACATTTTAACAGCTCTTAGGCTGGTGTCTTATAATCACTGTAACGTAGATGTCCTAGTCTGCACTTACATGAATATCAAAAGCACCAGTATCAGAAACTTATAAGATGCTTATCACTGGCATGGAAGACAGTCCCTGATCCCATAGTGGAACATTTTTAACACTAGGCACCAAAGGGTAGAGAAGTAGTGGGGAGGAGCTGAATCACACATGTTTAGTAACATCCTTAAGTAGAAATCAAGTAGACTAGCTCTTCTTAATTGCAAAGCCAGCTTTTTAAAAGGCCAACACAATGGCTTTAGGTTTTTTGTTGTTTTTTGTCTGTTTTTAATTAATTATTTTAGGAAATGCTACACAACAAATGCTCTTGAAGGCACAGAGAATGATATTGTGTGGAGAAAAGAAAACCACCAGTATCACTAATTCTGAGTCTGAAAAAAGATTCAGAAGGGAAAGATTATGAATGTGAATAAATGTGAAGAATATTCAATTTATTTTGCTTATTTTTTAATATGTGTACAAGAATGAATGTATGATAATATGTAAGTCTGAAAGCTCTTTGACTAAGTAAAACATAAATATTCTAAATAACAAAATACTGTGTTATAGAGAAACTGTTTGTATTTCTTACTAGTACATAAAATAACTGTACCTTCGATCACGGGCATCTTAGAAATCCATGGAATATGATAGCGTAATCAGTGATAAAGTAGTGGTGCTTGTTGATAACATATTTAAATGATTTTTGGTAATGATGAACCTAGAATAGTGGGGATGGGTGATGGAAAAATTAGTTATACTATGGATAGTTTTAATTTAGGATGAGCATTATTTTTGCTGCACCCATCAGTTTTGGCCTGGGGGTGGGGCTGCTAAGTAACATCTGGGACATCTTATGTATATGCAGCTGCCATTTATATTCTCAGGATCTTTGATAGAAAATGAGGATTTATATTTAATTTGTTTAAAAAAAGAAGTTGTCACCTATTTTTGAAACTATTTCAATTCATTGTATAACTTCAAATTCTACTTCAGTATTTCTCTTTAAAGTATATCAAGATTTAACAATAAATTATAGTTGAATTCTGTATTAAAAAAGCATGAATACTTGTTTAAATAATTTTCTTACTTGAAGTTTTATTTAATTTTATCTTTAATGTAGTTATTTAATTTATATTAGTTTATATTTAATTTATATCTTTCTCATGTAGTTACTTTTGTCTTTGTACACAGATATGCAATATGCTTCACCAAGTGAGTTTCCAAATGGAAAAGAAATTTCTTCAAGAAGTCAAAATTATCCTAAAAACGCAGCTAAAACAAAATTGAAACAGAAATGTTCCATGAAACCACAAAATGGTTTTAACAAGAAACGTAAAAAAAATGTATTTAATCCTAAAAGAGTTATTGAAGACTCTGAATATGATTCAGGTTCTGATGTCGGTAGTTCATTAGACGAGGACTATAGTAGTGGTGAAGAAGTGATGGAGGATGGCTATAAAGGTAAAATTCTTCACTTCCTTCAAGATGCTTCAATTGGTGAACTTACTTTGATTCCTCAGTGTTCTCAGAAAAAGGCTCAGAAGATAACAGAACTCCGGCCCTTTAATAGTTGGGAAGCTCTGGTAAGGCTACATTCTTTTTTTTTCCCCTGTGTGTGTGTATTTAATTCACAGTACCGTTTATAGTCAAGGTATCTTCAGCCCAGGGAAGCATAGATGGGTGGCCTTATCCTGTGTAGAGTCAAACATTACTTTCATTCTAAGCCAATAGTATTTCAAATAGTGTCATATGACCTAATTTTGAATGAATTAAGGGGTGATTTTCCTGAAAAACCCCAAGCGGATTGGCTGGGCATACTGTCACTCATTCTTTTGCATAGAAACTTGGTTCATTTCACTGCAGAAGAAGAAATTAGAGCTTACATTTAGGAAGGAGTTGTTTGCTAGCCTGTTCTGATCGGTTACTACTGAGACACAGTGCAGAAAGCAAGAATGTGGCGGAAGTTTTACTACAACTACTTGAAGAGCAGTAGCAACGTCCAGGGGAGCTCCATGATTTAAAATGCCAGCCTAAGTGTTTTATGCTTCACCACAAAAGAAGCAATTGTTTATTTTATTTTTCTTTTAAAAGTGACAGCTCAACCTCTAACATGTTTTTCTTGGTTAAACAACACGGCCATTTTATGGGGTGTAGCAGGCTGCAGCGTTTTTAATTGGAAAGTTAGAAAAGTGTGTGGAAGCCTAGAATTCAAGCGTTAGGTGAAGGGAAGGCGTAAGCACTGGTAAGTACACTCTGCATGATCATTTTCTGGAATTTCATTTCCTGTAAACAAGTTTTATCTAAAATACCTGTATTTTGAGTGTCATAAATGTCAACAGTCAGCAAATCTTATTCATACAGAGAAATGTAAGAACTCTGTCTTTTAAAGTTTGCTTCCTATTGTGAAAATGTGGGCTTTTATAGCATGGATTCTAAACAGGCCCTCCTGTGAAAGCAGTATGGATGATTTTTTACAGCTTTAGAATGTGAAGTCACATCAATAGTGACTCTTGATGTTTTATAAATTTTTAGGAAGTTTTATTCCCTAACTTAGGGAGTAAAGTTGCTTTTGTGATTAATCTTATACTTGGGACAAATCTATGTGAACCTAAGTTCCCTTGATGAGTATCTTCAAGTGGCAGGGTGGGAACGTCCCTGAACAATGGTTGTAAATAGCATTTTCTAAAAAATTAAAATATTTGAAAAATATAGAAACATTACTAGTATTTCGTGGCTTTAAAAATAAATAAATAAATAAAGATACTCGTTTTGCCTAAAGCCTTTGCTTTTCCAGAGAACATCTGTCAAAGCAGGCCCTTTCAAAACTTGTTCGGCTTTGCCTAAGTGATTTATTTGTTAAAGTATTTGCTGACGGGCGTTCTTGTTCTTCTTTTCTTCATTTTCTTCTTTCTTTTAATCTTTAATGGTCTCCTATGTCATTACAGAGTTGGGTTGCTCGGGCTTGTTGGGATTCTAATTTACTTAATAAGGAATGCAATTATCTGCACCAGTGTGTTTAGTCCCTGTGACTACTTGCCCACATATCTTATAGTAAAAGTAAATTATACCAGAGTTACGTGTGCCAGATGCTTTTAAAAATATTCAGCAACTTAACGTGTAGAAAGCATATTTCCCCCACTAATTAATTGGCATAGTTTAAATTAGTCTTGACATGAATTTGGAGATTATGCATTATCTACTTAAACCTCCTATAGCATCTTGCCCTCTTTCTCAAAGTTGAATACAGAGACTATTTTTGCTAGCCATTCATCTAAATGTTGATTATTTTATGTAACAGTTAAAAAGTAAACTTGCCACTTGAGTTTAGCAAATACAGGGCTTAGCTATTCTGAAAAAGTTAGTAAATACAAGTTCCTGGAAATGAACAGTTTAGCAAGTCAGTGTATATGAGCTTTGAGTTTTCATTTGTTTAGAACTTTCAGCTTCTACTTTGATTTACTTTAGAATTTTGAATATGACTGATTTAAAGATCAGTTTAATGTCTTAAAGTCATCAAAGGAAAGGTCAATATTATGTACATTTTGGTAAAAAATATATATATATTATATAATTAACTCCTTCCCTATTAATCAGAGAGGCTTGCTAATGTACCTGTGAACTACTTCAAAAATAAACAAAAGAAAAAGCATTTACTTTTGTTTCCATAGCTACTGTTTTTAGAAATTCTTAAGAGAATTAATTGAAAGTTTAATTTTGTTCGTCAGTCATACTTTAATGAAAATTACAAGGCATTATATATTAAGAACAATGTGCAAATGTCTAGTAAACTCTTAACATCATTGTTGAATCTTAGTTCAGTCTTCAGGATTGGGGAATTTGGCAGAACTTTAAAGCTCATTAATATTTCATTACAGTGCATACTGAGCCAACAAATCAAAGTAAACACATATATTTTCATTGTGATTTTTTGCTAAAACAGAAGTCTCCATAACATTGATAGGTTAAATGTAATCATTGGTATTTCATTGTGTTATTTTATTATAAAATTAATTTGAATGTGAAAATTATTTTAGCAGTGCCTTTTAAAACAAAAGTTGAAAAGTTGTACATTATGATTATGACTTTATTGTCAAAGAATTACACTTTTAAAAAATTAAAATGCTCTGAGATATTCTAGTCACCCTTATTTACATGAGGAAAATTTGGTTATTTAATAAGTTCTTTATGTTGAGGGTATTTATGTTTGCAGCTTTATACCCTTTTTAAAAATCAAAATCTAAATAGTGTGTGTCAGATTTTCTTCATAATTTTTCCATTTCTCTTATTTTTCTGCTTCATAGCAGTAAAGTATGTGCTTATGGTAAGAAATCACATCATTAAATCATGTAGACTTTGGAAACAAAGCCAGCCAAAATGTCATTAGTTTAAAAATGTGTAGTGTTAAATGTGCTAAAATTGGGGTTTTTATTGCCAGATTTCACACATTTGATGGCATCAGTTCACCAACCACTTACTGAATTTTTATCTAGCTTTGTGCAAAATAGGGTGGAGATGCTGTTACGTCTATGATAATCTTATTATGTTGCATCTTTGTACTTTAATCAGAATCGTAGTGTATACTGATCAAATCAAGATTCATGAATAGCTCATTCATAAATAGCTCAATCTAAAAATTTTTCATATGTGCACTTACTTCCTTAACATTTAGATCAGCATAAATGCAGTTTTCTTTGATTGTTAACCAAGCAACCTGGGTTTACCTCGTGTGGAAACATGACTCTCGTCATTGTGCTGCTCCCATCCACCAGTAACTTAGGCCACAGGTTTTCTTTTCTGCTTTATTGTAAAATGTCTGTCTAAATTTGTGACTCGAAGAATTGTAATGCATACTACTTCCTGATAGGGTGGCTTCAGTAAAGTGTGTGATTACTGTATCCAGGCTTTGTTTTCATTTTTGTTAAGTTTGATAAATATTTATTTTAAAATTATAAATGCATTTTGAGTACTTTGTAGGCTGCTCCCAGGTATTTATAGTATTTAAGACTCCTGTCCTCAATAATGTTACTTCTTAGGTGGGGAATTAAATCTGCTTTTAAACAATTTCCCCCTTCCTGTAGAAATTCAAAATTATTTGTATTGTAAGAGTGACACATGGTGGCAAGAGATAGGTACTTCAGTCTGTGACTGTTTTAAAAAGATAAAGACCTTAAAGTAATACTTGACTTTTTGATCAAAGAGATAGTAATCAGGGCCATCCATGTTGATGTTCTTTTTTCATGTAATTATCCAGTTAAGTAGCAGTTACTTTTTTTCTCTTTTTTTCCCTTTGAGAAGATAGCTTTATCGTTTTTTTGAAGAACGATTTGTTTTCTTTGTCTAAAATTGAAACAGTACATGTGAGAACAAAGAAGAAAATCAAGTCTGGCCAAAATTCTAGCGAAGATAATCCCCACTTAAGACTTGTTTAGCAGCCATCTGTTGATGAATATGTGTGTGTGTTTCATATCGCGTGGTGAAGGTCGCGTTCACTGTGCTCATCGATAACCTTAGACTTACCAGCGGATCCCGCCTTTACAGAGTGCTTTGTATTTCTTAGGTCTTGTTGTAGTGAAGCTCAGTAACTTCCAGGACTGTTAGATGCTTTTTGTCTTCAGAAGGCAGTAACCTAACAGTACAATGTTCTGACACCTTTCCTTAGGGGCAGACACCCATTTTCCCTGCCCCACACACACCTAATAAAAAGGTGTTGGAATTAAATGTTGGGCTTTTTTTAATGTTTTTATTCTTTTATTATTTATGCGTGTATTTAGATCAACAAGTTAAAAAATTCTACAGGCTTGTTCTCCCTGAAAATCCAGACCCATCCCCTTCTCCAGCCTATTTCCTGTACCACAGATAACGGCTTCTACATCTTCTGTCTGATTCTTATCACTTCCATATCCAGGAATATAAAGATAATGCTTTTTTAAAATTTTTCAGTTGCAGGCCTTATCTTTTGACATGACACAGACATTATAGCATTGTGGTAGGATTAGCTCTCTTCTCGCTGTCTGTCTCACCTCACATGCCCATTCCCCATTCCCCATTCCCCAGTCCTATCAATATGTTAATAATGTGGTAAATTTGAAAATCATTTTTTAGTATATGTTGTTAGACTATGCAAATGCCTTTTATAGCTGAGCCATGTAATATACTACATGATTACTTTTTTTCCCTGCTCAGCATTTTGTTTTCCCTACTTATTAGTTGTCTTGGTTTTTCTGTTTTCTTAGTTTTGTATATACTTATTACTTCAGCTCTAAACTCTTCCCTAGTTGTCTAAATTTCCCCTCAGTTTTTAGACACTTCAGATATTTTATCAGTTTCATCTTCTTGAAAAAGTCTCTTCTGGAGTCTTACGACCTGCGGTAGGGGATCAGCTGTGACATTGGAATCTCATTTCCCCAACATCCTGAGAAATGTTGTTTTTCTCTCTGTGTTGGTTCTCTTGTTTCAGGATTCCATTCATGCCTCTTTATTTATTCCATTGGTTTTGTAAATGCCATACATGAGGGTGGGTAAATAATATAGTGGAGCTAGATGGCCTGGTTTTGAATCCCAATTCTGACATTTTCTAGCAACTTACAAGACCTTAAGCAAGCCCTCTCTCTGTTCCTGTATTTCTTACTCTCTAAGTGGAGTGTAATTATGGTACTGACCTCTGGAGAAGGCTAAGGATTAAATAAAGTAAGTGCCCGTTCAATTGTCTGTCTCTTAAAAAATGTTAGCTGCAGATATCCACAATATTTTGTGTTGGAAGTGTTGTATATATTATTAGTGAAATGTTAAGAAATGATTATAGTTTTCTACTCTCCCCCAAAATCAGTTCTAGTCATATTGAGTCAGACTTTTTTGGATCAAGTCATTTTTCTCTCTCTCTTTTTTTTAACCCCCTCTGTGCTTTTAAACAGATTTATGACTGGTTACATTACCCACAATATATTAAGACTACATTTTTCAGCCTCCCTTTGGCGATTTGACAAATTCCTGTCCAGTGAGATGTAAGCAGAAGTATACCGTGATTTTTGGAAAGCGTCCTTAAAGGATCTCTTCTTCCTGTTGGTTGAGATGTCAGTGTGACGAGGACTCACAGGTTGAGGATATTGAAGCAACAAAGTAGAAGAATTCTTGATCTTGGAACCACTGTACCAGATCTGAACTGCCCCCTGGGGTCTTCATTTACACGAGAGAGAAATAGACTTATGTTTTAGTTAAACCCCTGATGTTTTGGGTTTACTGTCAGCCATAACTGAACTTAACTCTAGCAAATTTATCAAACAATGAAACTTTTTCCTCGAAAATCTGTCTGCTGATGTCGCGCATTCATGAACAGTGTATCACTACTAGATAGATCTAAATTCTAAACCAGCAGCAATAATTTGGATCATCTCTAATGTTGGTTGGCTTGTATGGAAAGAGGATAAAGAGAGTGGGAAGCCTCAGGGAGTTAAATTGAAACTTTGACTTCAGAAATAACCAAAATGTCAAGTTCCTTAAAAGTCTCAATCAAACTGTTGCAGCATCATGAAGTAAGAGTTGCTTTTTGCACACCCCTTCATTGCCCCTACAAAAGTATCAAACATAAAAATTAGAATACTGAATGAACCCCTCATGTACTTATCACCAGGTTCAGTTACCAGCTTATGTCTGACCTTGTTTCATCTATCCTCTCCGTCCCCCCCTCCCCACCTCCCTTTCCCTCTCTCTCTCTCCCCCCCCTCCCCCTCCCCCCTTCCTGTAATATCTTCAGTGAAGAAACTGGATCATTTGTTCTATAGCTTCCCACTCTGGGCTTTTCTGGTTATATTTTCTGTGGAATTAGGATTAGAATTAAATGCTCCCATCAGTACTATTACATGGTTGGTGATATGTTCTTTCATCAGGAAACGGTAATGTCTGGTTGTTTCTTTTTTTTCTAATGTATGTTTCTCTCTTACTTCTCTAGGTTCTGACATACTGAATTGATCTTCTTTGAGTCAAAACAGTTCTTTCTGATTTCTGGACTTCCTAGATCCTAGATTATATTACTCTCCTTGTGAAAAGTACCCATGAAATTTTGTTTTTTCCCTTATAATACCAGTTGTTAAGACTTAAAATTGTATGTTGCATGTCTTTCCCAATGACTATAAACCACACGAGAACAAGGGACTATGTCTGTATACCAGGTACTTTCACCATCCAGGTTAGTACTGAACTACGAAAGAAAAGAAAAGAAAAAAAACCCAACACAATACATGGCAATTGGTTACAGAAAAAAGGGTTTTTGTTTTTTAACTTTTTATTTTACATAGGAGTATAGCCGATTAACAATGCTGTGATAGTTTCATGTGCGCAGCAAAGTGACTGAGCCATACGTATACATGTATCCTTTCTCCCCCAAATTCCCCTCCCATCCAGGCTTCCACATAACATTGAGCAGAGTTCCCTGTGCTCTACAGTAGGTCCTTGTTGGTTATCCATTTTAAATATAGCAGTGTGTACATGTCAATCCCACCCTTCCCCCCTGTGTTTTTTAACTTTTAAGGTTTTTTTTTTGTTTTGTTTTGGGAAGTACTCGTTTTAGTGAAAAGAGAAGAGCATAGACATTGGAATCTTTTATCCTGCTTCGCGACCTTGGAAATTGAATCTTATTCATCCAGAACTGGTGGACTGATCTTGCAGTTGTGAGGACTTAATGAGTTAGTGAATAAAAGACACCTAGTAGTTTCTGGCACATACAAAGCACACAATATGTGTTCCTTCTTTTTTTTTCCTGGTTATTCTTGTTGGTTCTCTCACACACATAACATATCGCAAACACACATACCCCACAATAGACATGAGATTGGTTTTTTGGCCTATAATTTTGGGGTTCCATTTAAAAATAAAAATATTTTAATTAAAAGTTCTAGTAGAACCTCATTAAAATCTTCAAGGCACTGATTCTTACATAGCCTGTTCTTTATGTGTAAATCTTTTCCCTGGAAAGTACAGAGTGGGAGGTTACATTGTGATTATGAATGTTGTCCTTGTGAAAATACAAAGTAGTGTACAAATCACTTTATTTCACAATGCCATTTTGTGGCATGCTAAGTTTTTGGTTTGTTTTGTTTTTTATTCCTGCAGTACAGTAATAACATGGCTTTGGAATAGATGAGTAAGTTTCATTTCTCCCAACCTACTCTAGGTTAGATATGAAAAATACATGTTATTATAAACTGCATTTTTTATGAAGTTTTCTTAGTATATCCTCTAAGTATTGAATTTCTATTGCTTGAGCTTCTCTGTGAACTTAGAAATACTGTGTTCATGGGGATTATTTAGAGTTGTTAATGAGATTCTTGTCATAACTTGAAAGAATATGCTAAATATGATACCATGAATCAAAACCATGTGTGGCTTTATTCTAACAGATGGTTTTAGTTTAGTTTCCTTTATTCTGTCTGGATTATGGTATTTTTCTTTTTGCCCAACAAACAGCTTTCAAATAGCTACTGGGCTTTTTTCTAATCCTTTACACTAAAAATACTTTTTTGTACAGTTCTTCAGGATTTATTTTTTTCAGCTATCTATTTGGGAAAATTCTAATTCTGTTACAGCTTTTACCTTGCAAAGTATTCAGTGTCTCCTTTAGAAAAATAAATACAAATACATTTTGAAAGAAGTTCTGAGTTTTCATACAAACCCATTTATACAAGTCTTGTATTGAAATTGATACTATTCTTAAGTTTTATCAAATTATTGAATTGGTCATGGTATACTTTTGATTCACGCAATATCTTTCCAAGTAGTAGTAGTCTCAGTTTAGAGTAAAATATCAAGTGACAAATAATAATTGGAGTTTTGAAAGCTTGAGGGGTTGTACTTTGATGATAGATAGGGCAAAGTATGTTTTGGGAAAATTAATCTTATATTCATAGGAAGTGACAAAAATGGAGGCAAGAGATCTAGTATGCAGTTTTTATATCTGGCACTATTACCTTTGGTAATAGTCATAAATCCGAGGTTTTGAAGACAAAACCTGATAGGAGACATTAACAATTACTTTAGAGTTTCTCCCATAAGAGAACAGCTACCAGGGTCAAGGTAGCCAGCTTGGGATTGTGCGTTTTGAGGAGAAAGGTATGTTTTATTTCAACATGATGAGTTTGAGGTGACAGTAGGATTTATCAAACTGAAACGTGAGAATGCAAATGCAGGTTCTCTTCACATTTGATTAAGGTCATTAGTAAAAGTTTAACAAACTTTTTTCCCTCACAGAGAAAGAAATTGGCTCCCTATTTACTAGATCTGAACTGTTAAATTATTTTTCTTTTCACGCCATAGTTCACAAAGATGTCCAAAACGAATGGCTTATCAGAAGATTTGATATGGCACTGTAAAACGCTGATCCAAGAAAGGGATGTAGTCATAAGGCTTATGAACAAATGTGAAGACATTTCACATAAATTGACCAAACAAGTTACCATGCTCACTGGAAGTGCAGGTGGATGGAACATAGAACAGCCCTCCGTTCTAAACCACAGGTAATACTTGCTGTGTGTGCCTAGTCATTATTTTATCTCAGCTGTGTAAAAATGCTGGATTTATTCCTGTAGTGTGCCTAGGGAACTTAAGTGTGGACACGGTAGGAAAACTAACGTTTAAAAGGGAAACCCAGGGTTTCCTGTAATGGCACGTAAGTGGCGTATGAATTCTTTTTCATTGATCGCCACCCCCTCTGCCCCCAGTCAGGATATCTTACTCCATTATCACGTTGTAAATTAGAGGGAGGAGATATTATGTGGTCTTATATAACCTATGTTTTCCTTGTCTGATGACGGATAATTTCATATATAATCACAGAAGCTGAAAAGGTGGTTTTTTAGGTACCTCTTTACTGAATTTAGTGCTTCAGAGAGTCGGCTGCTCAACTGCATCAGTGTAAAAATCTGTCTTCGTTCAATTTCTTTTTGCTCGTAAGTGATTGAAGTATCCTATATATGTGATTAAATGCTTTCAAAAGCCCAAAATTTTTAATCTTTTTGAGGTAAAAACACATAAAAATTGAAAAGGACACTTTCATTAAATAGATTATATAAGGAAAAATTATTAAAAAGTGTGTATTTAAAAAGTATATTACCCGAACTGCTACTGTCAGTAAAATACCTTGTCCGAGTGCTTGCAAAAAATAAACACTAAATTATTTTCACTAAAAAATTTGTCCAACAGCCAGAACGTATGAAAACGGCGTTTTGTAATTGTGAACACCCCTCCTTTGCATGATGTTGGGATATGGCGGGCGGGGGGTTGTTTTGAACTTCTTTTAAAAGTTTATTTTCAGGTTGTCTGGGAACTCAGAACTGTTCAGAATGCTTCCTTTTTTAAAAAAAAGTATAAAATTGTTTACTGTGATATACATACAGAGGCAAGAACATGGAAACAGTCAAAGTTTCTAAGATCCGAGACTAGTTAGAATGATTTATGGTATATCCATACTCCGCAGTGTTAATGTAATTTTTAAAATGAATTATTTCTGTTCAAAATATTTCTGATAGGTATTTAATAAGATTAGCACTAGGGTCTCATTAAAATTATTTACCCTAGTTGTTGATTTTATATACTTCTTCTGATATTTTTCTCAGTTAATGATCAAAGCACATTTGCTGATCATTGGTTAATTAAAAGTCAAGATATGAAAAAAAAAATCAAGATACGGTTACTGGCCTTTAATAGTAAGCTACAATCTTTTCTGTGCCCTTCTAGGGTGCTATGGGATGGTGTAGGGAAACGTGATGCAGTTCCCACAAAGAAGCTCTTTTCTCTGTTGCATAGAAAGAACTATGACCATGTCAGCAAATTCATCTCCTAAAAGTGTAGTTGGAGCTGCTCCTTCTTGTTCTACAGCATTGGATATGGGGAGTTCTTCACTCTACAAGGCTTACCCAGTTGAGTCTACTTTATCATAATTTGGAGTTTAAAAAATCAAGTGCTTTATTGCATCACTTAAAAAATTTCTCTCTTAAACCCACATCCACAAAGTCCTATTACTTGTAAATAGTATGATCAGGTAATAAAGCTATCCTTTTCGTTAGACTGAGGATTTTTTAAATGAAATATTAAACAGGTGAGAAAAATAGTTTTGGGGGTTTTTTTAGGTGCTTCTTGGATCTAGTCCCAAAGTACAACTTCTGAAAACCTGTATAGATAGTCTCTTTGGAGTTTATTTAAATGCACTTTTAGGGGGTGAAATTTGTTGTCTTGGTTTTTGTTTTTAGCCAATGTAAGTTGCACAAGCAACTTGCAGATTTTTACTTGGTATACTGGCCAAGCATAATGGCTGCTTAGTATAGAAACATTTAAAGTACTTTTCCCACAGAGGAAAATATTAAACTATCCTAATGAATAAGCTGTTGTGCTTTTGCTTAACAGAACAAATTCTTTATAGTAAAGTTTATTTTGAAGCAAAATTATATTAACTGTTTTCCTATTAGAAATTTTTAAGAATTATAACAGAAGAAAAATAGCCTTTTAGAGATAAAAGAAATACACACATGCTGTAACTCCCTGTTAAAAATAAAGTCTTTGCAAGGGAAAAAATTCTCATATGTATCTCAAAACCATTACATTCATAATGTTTATTTTAAAATGTCAAAACTAAAATTACCTTAAGTTAAAATATAATACAATGAGGAAAAAGTAAAAAAAAAAAAAAAACCTCAGTATTTCTCCTATTTTATTCCTATCATAGATGTAGCCATCTCTCAAGCTTCAGCGGCTTATCTAAAATTTATCAGCTTTAAACTGTTTTAACTGAAAAGGTTTATCACATGTTCAGTATAAAATAATGTTTAATTATGCGTGTCCTGTCTTTTTCGGGGCTAAATCTACTAACGTTCTTCTGATCTTGTTCCTCCTCAGCTGGCCAGGATGATTCCATATCCTGTTTCTAAACAGTTGCTGTGAAACCATTTGATGTGAATGCAAATCAGTAGTGCAGATGTGTTGACTAACTCAGAGTACTATGATATAAACATTTTAGTAGTTTAGATACTACTCTTAGTACAAACTGTTATTGTGGTAGTATTTTCAGCACTCATGACATACTTAAGGGACATAAATTTTTGGTCAACTAGCATCCCTAATCTGTTTCATATGAACTACTTCAAGAAGTTTCTCTAGCCCTCTATTCCTGCATTTTAAACTTAAATTTAGCACATTGTATATACTCCAGTTTTCTACTTCCGGCCTTTCTCACCTTTCAGAATAATTTTGATACTAGTTTTCTCTGACAGGAAATTTAAACCCAATTTAATTTTCACTCTGAAAAGAAATTATAGTAACTCTCTGGAAGGAGTTTTTTTTTCCCCCCCACAAAACAAGTAACTTTAAAATAACATGCTACCTCATTTTCTTTCATGACCTCAGAAAATCTTAAAATCACTTTTTTCCTCATTGGGAGGTAAGAAAACCTTCAGTTTAACGATATTTGTAGTCCCCTTTTGAAAAGAGATCACTTACCTAATTCAAAAGGCCCGGGCTATAGTTCTTACCGTTTGGATAACCCTGAGCAGATTACATTCTTATTTGTAAACTAAGTGGGTGGGGTTCATATGCAATCACAAAAATTTTTACGAAACTCTTGAATGTCAAAAGTAATGGAAGGTATGATTGTATAGCAGCTAAATATTAGCGCCTGCTAGAGAAAGAATATAAGCTGCCCTGTTTTAAAACTTGTCTTAACAAGTGAATTGGAAAGCTGTTTGCCAGAACTACATTCTCAATGATCCTCTTGCTTTCTGAAGAAAGGATATGTTATGGGCAGCACTATTGTGACACTAAGCAGCAGAAAGTTACTTGTAATTTAGGTAAATCTAGCAGAGGAGCAAGTACACACACATACACACTTATATTTTTAAAACAAACACTTCAATGTAACAGAGGTATTTAATGTCCTGATCAAAACAGCTACCATAGCTGCTTTGTGAATGTGGATGAAACAATTTTATTTGAATGAAAAATTCAATGCTTCTCAAAATTTCCTCATCACTTTTTAAAATTTTATGTATAGTGAAGAATATTTTAATAGTTAGACTCGTTCTCAACATATGTTGGTGATACATACATTCAGTAATTTTTCTTTGTTAAGAATATTTCTTGGCTATTTGTGATAAATTTACATTGGGGTAGCATGTTGGCCCTTGGGATGCATTTATAAGTGATGTAATATGCCTGCCTTACCAAGTTTCATCATTTTCGTGGAATGTGAACCTTAATGTGTGGGGGACAACTAAGATAGTAGGAAGGACTCAGGAAAATAATGAAAATTCTATTTAAAAATAGGAAGTTTCGACTGTAGAGTAGGTGGGCCAGAGAGAGAAAACTTTCATGTCTGCTGTTTAGTGATTAGGGGCTGGATCAGAACTGGATTGGGTACCAGCTCTGCCAGTGCAGACATGCATTTGGGCAGCTGGGACCTTGGGCAAGTTACTTAACTGCTCTGAATCCCAGAGAGAGCTTCTCATCTCTAAATGGAGATGATGACAATAATAGTATCTACTTTATAATGTAGATTAAATAAAGTAATAATGCATGTAAAGTATAGTGTCTAGAATTCCAATATTAGCATTTACTCTACCAGTATAGTAGAATTTATTTGGACCTGAAAATTAAAATGTCTATGATAATATTCTATTTATTATTACTTTCATAGTGGCATAGAAATTATATTGGCCAAGAAGGCAAAGACATTTTTTTTTTAATTAATTTATTATTAATTTTTGGCTGTGTTGGGTCTTCGCTTCTGTGCGAGGGCTTTCTCTAGTTGTGGCAAGCGGGGGCCACTCTTCATCGCGGTGCGCGGGCCTCTCACTATCGCGGCCCCTCTTGTTGTGGAGCACAGGCTCCAGACGCGCAGGCTCAGTAGTTGTGGCTCACGGGCCCAGTCCTTCCGCGGCATGTGGGATCTTCCCAGACCAGGGCTCGAACCCGTGTCCCCTGCATTGGCAGGCGGACTCTCAACCACTGCGCCACCAGGGAAGCCCAAGACATTTTAAAAAATGAACTGTGGGGCTTCCCTGGTGGCGCAGTGGTTGAGAATCTGCCTGCCAATGCAGGGGACACGGGTTCGAGCCCTGGTCTGGGAAGATCCCACATGCCGCGGAGCGACTGGGCCCGTGAGCCACAACTACTGAGCCTGCGCGTCTGGAGCCTGTGCTCCGCAACAAGAGGGGCCGCGATAGTGAGAGGCCCGCGCACCGCGATGAAGAGTGGTCCCCGCTTGCCACAACTAGAGAAAGCCCTCGCACAGAAGCGAAGACCCAACACAGCCATAAATAAATAAAAATAAATAAATTAATTAATTAATTTTAAAAAAATGAACTGTGAAGACTTCAGCAATACTGCTGATTTTTCCTACCTATGCTTTTAATTTTTTCAAATGAGAACCGTTTTCTAGATTGTGTACCCCACAGTTGAAACATAGATTCTGATTTAAGATGGATATCTTTCTACCTCACCTCTTTGATCCCTGTTCTAATTAAAGTGTCTTGATTTTAGAATTTGACCGCTTAACCATTTATCAGAGCCATTTATCAGAACCATTTATCAGACCCCTTCTCTATGTGCAGTTAGGATCTGTGTAAGAGGAAATTAAGGGGATAGGATAAAAGCTGTAGAGTGAGAAGCATGGCCTTGTCCTAAGTTGTCATGTTAATGTGGGGTTTATGCTTCCCTAGTGAGTATAAGAATAAGCTTTTGCATGAGATAGACTTTTCTGAGTTAAAATCTTAGCCATAAGACTTTGTAGCTATGCAACCTCAGGCAAATTACTGAGCCTCGGGTTTTTTCATCTGTTAAAAAATAACTACCTTAATAGCATATTAAAAGATTGAATGAGGTGATGCTAGAAAATGATATTTTTGTATATCTGTATATAATAGATGTTCAGTAAATAACTGCTATTAGTTTTTAACCGCTTGAACTTTTAGAAAAAACTAACCATTTCGTCCATTAGACCCCTTCCATGTTGCCATCCAAGCAAGTTAGTCCCAGGGATTAGTCTGTTTACATGTTCACAAATTAAATAAGATTCTTGACACATGCCTGCTGCTTTCTACTCACTGGTATTTATTGATGCCTAGCAAATTTACATTTATATGTAGTTCAAACATAAATACACACATACATACATCCTCCAGAATTACACATACCAGTGATATTAGAGGTGATTGGCATTCAGTCAAAGTTTTATTAAATCAGCCTGGCAAAGTAGCAAATTATGCGTATGTTTTTGTTCTAATACTTTAAGTTCCTTACTGTGCTAATATTCAAATCAGTACAATACATTTTTCTAGAGTATAAATATTAGTAATATGTTATCATAGTTAATATTCTGATCATTTATGGAATTAATTTGGTGGCATTAAATTATGACTGAATATGAAAATTTTTTTGTAATTCTTATTGCCAGAAACAACAAATACAGAATAAAATTTGAGAGGTTTTTTAAAATGTATTATGTTTGGGGTTCATTTTCTTAAGTAAGTGTAAATAGCTTTTAGCAGTAAGTTAAAAGGTAAGACTAGACCTAGATACTTCAGTTTTTTTGTGCATTGCAAACCTAAACCTCTTCTCAGAAAACTAGTAGAGAAAACTAATAGAGGTATAAATCTATAATATCTGGTCACTCTCTCTTTACCAGTTTGTCACTCAAGCCCTATCAGAAGGTTGGTTTGAATTGGCTGGCATTGGTACATAAACACGGACTGAATGGCATTTTGGCAGATGAAATGGTAAGTAGTACTCTATTTCTAGGATTTATCATTAATAGGCGTCCTTGCTGTCACTCAAAAGATGAAAATTTCCCTTGACCCTGTTAGTTCACTGCTCTTACCAAAGTATAATCCCTCTCACTCTTCTCAGTTTTCTGTTGCTTGTCTTAGTTCTAACCTCCTTACTTCCCCCTCAAAAATGAAAATAGGTTTTTTGTCTTTCTCATCAAATTAATAAATAAATGTGTTTTTAAAATTAGATGTTACATAAAAATACACAGGAAAAAAAACAAAATCACACATAATCCTGCCATCTTAAAGTAAGTACTATTTTGGTGTATATCTTTTTCCAGAATATTTTCTTCTGAAGGTGTGTGTTTGTGCATGCATACATACATACACATATACATATATATGTTATATTAAAAGAGATTTTACTACGTGTGCTTTTCTATAGCTCCCTTTAAAATTTATCATAGATACCTGTCCTTGTTAGTAGATAAATCTACACGTTTATCATCACCATCATTTCAGTCATTTTACTTTTATTAGATGTTTCTGAGTTTCTTTTCTTTTCCAAATCACATTTGACTTGAAGGTAAGCTTAGGAAGTTCATTACAGCCAGTAGTCCAAGTATTGTCATGTAGAAACTTGACCTTTAATCTAACCTTTACCTTCCTTCCTCCAGCTATGCTTTTTAAAAAGTGTTTATTATAAATGAGTCATGTTCAGTGGAGAAAATGTTTATTGAATATATGTATTACATTGTGTATTAGTTTTCCAAAATAAAAATTAACAAAGATAATAATCCTTGTTCTCTAGCTAGCTTCTAGTAAAATAATCTTTAGTTTTTCAAGACAGTTTGCACACATACCTCATACTGTCATTAAAACAGAGATGCTATTTATCTAATAGAAAGGTGAATAATATATGCAGAATTTCAAAATAGTTAGAAATTACATATAGAATATAGAGTAGTACAGTTGTGGAAACTGGACTTGGAAATCAAATCTGGGTTCTGGGTACCAAATTTGCCTTTCGTGGGCTGTGTAATCCTTACCAAATGACCTAATCTCTCAGAGCCAATATTAATAAAACATATGTAATTCCTGTATCATAAGATTATATTTGGTATCAAATGAGGTTTATTATGTGAAAATGTTTTTGTAACCTGTAAAGTACAATACTTACGATAAGGTAGTGTCTGCTAGGGCTTCCCTAACAAAATACTGAAGACAGTGTGGCTTAAACAACAGAAATTTATTTCTCACAGTTCTGGAGGCTGGAAGTCTAAAATCAAGGTGTTGGCAGGTTTGGTTTCTCTTGAGGCTGCTCTCTTTGGTTTGCAGATGGACACCTTGCTGTGTCCTCACATGGCTTTTACTCTAGATACATCCATCTCTTCTTTTATGATAGAAGTTGGGTCCCTACCCTTGTGACTTTATGATAACTTTACTTATCTCTTTAGAGGCTCTATCTCCAGATAAACCCCAGCATTGGGAGTTAGGGCTGCAACATGTTTGGGGTTGGAGGCAATTCACTTCCTAACAGTTGGCAATGTTTAGCTCTCCTAAGGAGCTATACTTCCTCAGGAGCCTTTTTTTTTTTTAATGCAATACTTTATTGGTGTATAATTTACTTGAAATAAAATGCACAAATGTTCAGCTCAGTGACTTTTTACATATATGTACACCCATGTGACTGTCTCTGAGATAAACATTTCCATCATCCTAGAAAGTTCCCTTATGCGCCTTTTCAGTCATTACCACCACTACTATTCTGACACCTATCACTATAGAATAATTTTTTTCTGATTTTGAACTTTATATAAATAGATCCGTACAGTATATACTGTTTGTTTCTGGTTCATTTGGAGCATAATAAAGTTACTAAGATTCATCCTCTTCTTACATGTATCAGTAGTTTGGTTTTTGGTTTTTTTTATTGGCTTGTGGTAGTTCATGGTATAAATACGCTACAATTTGTTTATCTGTTCTCCTGTTGATGGCAGTTTAGATTATTTCCAGTGTGTGGCTATTATAGTAAAACTGCATCGATATTCTTACCCAAGTCTTTTTGTGGGCATATGCTCTCATATCTCTTGAATATATTTTTAGGAGTGAAATTGCTAGGTAATAGGATAGGTGTGTGTTCAGCTCCAGTTAGTCATTGGAACGTCATTCTCCATCCATCCAGTATGTATTAAATAGTAGCTTTATATTAACAGTTACCAAAATTATATCCTTTGTATGCAAGCAGAGGTCTTCCATATTAATGTGTATTACATATTAACTAGCAGTTAAAATACATTCCTACTCTTAACTAAGTTGTAGTATCACTTGGAGATTATCATCTGTTTTATGTGTTATTGAGAACTAAGAATATAGTAGAAATTCTCCTAGAGTTGCATGGGGAATCATAAATAAATAAAACCAGAAATATTCTTTTTCCTTTCATTTTCCCAATATTTATTTGGGTTTTTTGTTTGTTTTTAAATTTAGTATATTGTCTTTTAAACTTTTCATTTTAGGGCCTGGGAAAAACTATTCAAGCGATTGCCTTCCTAGCGTACCTCTATCAGGAGGGTAATAATGGTCCTCATTTGATTGTTGTTCCAGCGTCAACTATAGGTTTGTAATACTGTGGACAGCTTTACTTGACTCAGTAGTATTTTATACAAGGGGAAGAAAAACCGTGTGTACGTGTGTGTTTGTGTGTGTGTGTGTGTGTGAGATTTCTTAGTTTGTGAAAGTGAATATTCATTTCTTTGGTTTCCTTACACTTTTCACCCCTTTGCATATGTGTGTTTGATTATACTGGAAGTCTTTTTAAAGAAAATAACTCCAATATAAGTCAGTTATTCAGCTTATTATATAGATTATCTATAAATTATTATAGATCATGTACCATTTGAAAAGATCATTTGTTTTCATAATACTTTTAAGTTGTTTTAATGAGTAATTTAAGAGAAACACTTTTGAATTTATAATTAAACATTTATTAAGAAAGAATGTATGCAGTTCATCCCCACTCAAATTACTTTCATTCTTTCTTGATTGAATGTAGAGTAGAGTAAGAATGTATGTATGAATGTACCAAAAAAAAGAAATCCTCTTTAAATTGGAAATTAATAATCACCTCTAAATATAATGGTTGGCCCTCTTCTCTTCATTTTGATGCCACCTCAAAATCTCAAAGTCATTTTAATCATCAAGAGTAAAATTGTGAGGAGTCTGTGATTTTTAAAAATTATCTTCTATTATTTTATAAAAATAATTTCTGGGTAGAACTTCTCAGACTTTAGTGTTCATTTCAGTGCACACGTCTACCTGTCGTAGCAGGTGCAACTAATATCTCTTTTGTTTCATAGATAACTGGCTAAGGGAAGTTAATTTATGGTGCCCCACTTTAAAGGTGCTCTGTTACTATGGTAAGAATATGTCATTATGCTTTTAACTTCGGAGACTTCTTTAAAATCTTAGCATACAGTAAAGTACAATAAATACAATCAGTGTGTGTGTGTCATTTTTAAATTCTAGGTTCTCAAGAAGAACGTAAACAGATTAGATATAACATTCATAGTAAATACGAAGAATACAATGTAATCGTGACCACGTAAGTATTGAGAAAAAATTTTTTTGGAAAAATAATTTTGTACATCATCTTAAATTTTTTAAAAATGTTTAAAAAATATTAGTAGTAAAATAAAAGAGAGTTTATGCTAAGAACTATGCAACAAAAGCAATAGAATGAGTTATGTTGAAGATTCAGGCATTTTTCAGTTTGGTGTATAATACCATGATAGCAGTCTTTTGTTAATTCTATAGGAGGTCATGATTAAAAGAATTCATCCAAAATTCATCTTTTCTTAATAAAATGGACTCCATTTTCATATATAGTCTTGCTAGCTGCTGTTAACTGTTATTTCTTGGTTTCACTCTGCTAGTTTAATAAAATGGTGTTATGTTCTTAACAGAAATGTCTTAGCTTCATGTTCTTTTTTCTACTGCTTCTTAAAATATAACGGTTCATAAAGCAAAGTGTGTAATAATTACAGGTTACATACAAATTGTGCCCAAATTGGCCTCTTCCTAGATGTGTAGAAGTTGTCTAATTACATTATAACATATAAATTGTCTTTTAACTGCATATTGCAGCTTTTGTAATTTGGTTACGTGTACATCAATAATTTTGGATATAAGTACATCAATATTTATTTGAGTACCGACTGTGTCTAGCGTTATCTTTTAGCTACTGGCTATTAGAAATATATAAATAAAAAGAATTTGTCAAATCATTAAATCTCACGAGTCCATGCTCTTAAAGGTATGATCTTAGAGATTGATTTTTTTTTGGCAACAGGTATAATTGTGCAATCAGCAGTTCTGATGATCGTAGTCTGTTTCGTCGGCTGAAGTTGAATTACGCAATTTTTGATGAGGGCCATATGCTGAAGAATATGGGCTCCATCCGCTACCAGCACCTTATGACAATTAATGTAAGAGAGTGTTCTGCGAATTTGTCCAATTATGATAAAATTTCAGATTATGTATTTTAATATATGTAGTATTTTATATCAGGGACCAACAGTCTTTTTCTGTAAAGGACCAGGTAAGTAAATATTTCATGCTTTGTGGGCCATTCGGCTTCTGTCACTTGTTCTTTGCTTTTTCTTTTTTTTTTTTTTAAACAACCCTTTTAAAATGTAAAAACCATTCTTAGCTCATGAGCTTCAATTTGCCAACCTTTGTTCTATAGGACAAACTTTGTGAATATCAGATATAATCTGTCTTCTTCCATTGCCTCATCAAAAAGTAATGTGGGAACACAAGTTACCTACTTAATAAAATGAGAGTTCTACACATTCTACCTTAAAGTACAATATATGATAATTTTTCTAAATTACTTATCTTTTATGACAGAATGTTATATTACTAATAATGGTTTTAATTTTTTTCTCCCTCACTGAGGGGGAAAACAAGAAGGATGTGGATCTTTAAAAAAAAAAAAATACTAATCTAAAATTTACCTTTGTTCGTAGGCAAATAACCGTTTGCTGCTCACAGGCACACCTGTGCAGAATAACCTGCTAGAACTCATGTCTCTGTTGAATTTTGTTATGCCGCACATGTTCAGTAGTAGCACCAGTGAAATACGAAGAATGTTTTCTTCTAAGACAGTAAGCATAAATTCATAGTTTTTCTCAACTATCTTACTTTGCGTTTTACCCGGACCATTTTTCTATTTTGTCTCTTTTTCTTGTTTTCATGTAGCATACGTGCTATGAAATAAGTTTAAGTAGTTGATACCCCTATGTTGGGATGAGTTGGGAAGTCAGCCAGAATACAATAGGAAATAAATGGGTGGCTTCTATAATCATTGTCTAAAAGTTTTGGTTTTTAATACCCTAATTTTCTGAAGAATGACAATTTTAAATTAGTGGGTAGCTCAGATATATAATATGTGAGCTACCATCTTCTTTATTAAAATTAGGTAAATTAGCATTTTTTAATAGGTAAACTATAAAACTGGGCAAAAGTAGAATATCCAGAAAATTCCTATACTGGGAAATAACGTTTTGAATTAAAACTCCATAAATTAAAAAGTAGCAATTTCTAAAAGTCACAATAAAGAAATCCTATTTCAAAGAAAATCTGCTTAATTTTTTCCCTATTGCTTAGAAAAAGTAAGAGTGTAGTTTTCAAGAACTCTCATTTTCCAGTACAGCAATGGTAATATAGATTCTTGACACTCCCAAATCACATGTATTTTGCGAGGATTTTCTGTGATAATCTTCTACTGCAAACTGACTGCCTTTCTAGCTTTCACTAATGTATTCCATCCCACTTGATGGCCTAGCAGATCATAGGATATGGAGGATTTCTTAGAATAAAATTCCTCTTCTCCAAAATTAACAGGTTTTGACTAGGAACCATCCCATTTCTGTAGACCTGCACTAGCTTTCTTTTGGGACCATTTTCCACAAATAAATACAAGTTTTCTACTTCTTTCTCTCTTCCCCTCCACCCAAACTACCTTAAACACACACATATTTTTTCAAGAGAGTTATCTATGTAATCAGTGATGACTTATCAGTTAATTACTTCTGAATACCATTCTAGTGCAGTTCAATTTCATTACCTCTGCAGAGTACACGATTACATGTCACAAAACCCCAAAATACATGTGGAGCTTTAAGAAATATATTGCAGCCCAGAATTCAAGTCCATTTAGAATGAATTGAGTTTCTATGGGAAATAACTCAGATTGTAGTGAGGGAGATTTTCATGTTGTGTAATACTGTCATTGTGATCATTTAAATGAATAATCTAAAGGTCATGTTCTTATTTTACTTAGAAATCAGCAGATGAGCAAAGTATATATGAAAAGGAGAGAATAGCACATGCAAAACAAATTATAAAACCATTTATTCTCAGAAGAGTAAAAGAAGAGGTAACTCTTATCTGCATATTTTTATTATGATTGGTTTTTTAAAATCTGTTTTCTTCTTTATTTGAATGATCTGCTTCAACTGTTTTCCTTTCACAGGTTCTCAAGCAGCTACCCCCTAAGAAAGATCGAATTGAGTTGTGTGCAATGTCAGAGAAGCAGGAGCAACTCTATTTGGGTCTTTTCAACAGATTGAAAAAATCTATCAATAACATGGGTATAACCTGATTTTCACAATTTTATATGAAAAATAATTCTGTACTAGGGCTGCATTTTGTTTAGTGCTATGATAGTGGGATTTGCTCATTTTTAAAAAATTAGTTGGAATTTGAAGAAATAGTTTTAAAACCTTTTGTTTGCATTGAGATGTATTTCAATAAACAGCTATCAGCTTGTTGTTGTTTTTAATGTGTCACAGAAAAAAACACAGAAATGTGCAATGTCATGATGCAACTGAGAAAAATGGCCAATCATCCTTTATTACATCGCCAATATTACACAGCTGAAAAACTCAAGGAAATGTCTCAGCTTATGCTAAAGGTAAGGATTTTGTATTATGCTAACACTAAGCTTTATTAACACTAATAAACATGAGGTTTATTGTTAGTCCAAAAATCAGACCGTTGAACCTAGTAAGCATATTAATTAACCACGTATTTAAGAAAAACATTTTTAACACAGAGTTCAAAATAATATAGGGGACGTAAGAGCCAAGAAGGACTGACAGTCTACATCAGGAGTCAGCCAACTATGGCCTTAGGGCCAGATATGACAATAGCTATTTCTACAAATAAAGATTTGTTCTAACACAGCCACACCCTTTTGTTTCTTTGTTTTCTGTGACTGCTTTCTCAGTACGAGGGCAGAGTGGAGTAGCTGCAAAACAGATTATTTCGCCTACAGAGCCTAAAATATTTACAGAAAAAGTTTGCCAACTCCTGGTCTGGACTTCCATAATGCACTTCTTTTATTTATTTTTCACCAAAAAGATTCATCAGATTGTATGTCCTGGATAATGAGTCATTTTTGTCCGTTTATTTTCTTCATTTTATTTCTTCTTTATTGTAGTTTGTCTACAGTTTTAGCTGTTACTCTCTATTTTTGCCTCATTCTCCCTTAATCGAACCCTATTTCTCCCCGCAGATCATTGTGTTTAAAGCAACCGTTTGCTTTTTTTAAATTTTTTATATTAAACTTATGGAAAATTTCAGACATGTAAAAGCAGAGAGAATTGTATAATGAAATCTTCTACGCATATGAAACCTTCACCCATTTTCTACAGTTATCATCTGGAATGACACTACTCTCTCTTGTTTCACCTAGAATCCTCTCCAGGATCATTTTGGACCAAATTCTAGACATTTCATCTGTAAATTTATCAGTGTGTTATCTCTAAAACAATAAGAACATCCCCCCTTTATTGTACCTAAAAAAATGAATATTAATTTCCTTTGGTAAATCTGTTGCACTAAAATATTTTATGATTTAGATATTTTATCAGATGTGAACAATTTTATTAGGTTGTTCTAATCATATTATAAATTATCTTCATTTTGAAGTATATATTGTTTTGTTTTGTTTTGAGGAACCTACACATTGTGAGGCTAACCCTGACCTGATCTTTGAAGACATGGAAGTTATGACAGACTTTGAATTACATGTACTTTGTAAACAGTATCGACACATTAATAACTTCCAGTTAGACATGGACTTGATTTTAGATTCTGGAAAATTTCGAGTTTTAGGCTGCATCTTGTCTGAATTGAAACAGAAGGTACTAAAGAAGAATTCTGCTCCTTATATGTTTCCCCAGTTAGTTCAACTTCTTTGAAACAGTTCTGGCATGATTTGACTTTCTTGAAGCTTTAGCCTGTGTTCTACATTCTTCTAGAAACTGGTGTTTGAGCATTTTTTGGATGTATTTGGGCATATATTTTCCTGATTACTCTTCTTCCATCTAACAGAAGTTAGTAGAATATATCTATACTAATTTTTTTTTAATAATTTTAATTGTCATTATTTCATAGGTGACAATCTATATAATTGCTTCAAAATTAATAAATTGAAGATATTGATACTATGTAAAATAAATTAATACTACAATTTATATGTGAAATAGATTTGTAAGATCACAATCTAAGTAGTACTTTTAGTAGCTATTCCCATTAGTCTTAAAAATCAATTTTAGGTCAAAGTTTAGAAGATAATTTACTTGTATATAATCTAAAATAAGAAACCTTAGCTATGATTACTTTATTATTATTAAAGAAGCAGTTTTTCATTAGATACTTATAATTTTACTTTTTCTGTGTCTAATTAATATGTGTATTTCCACAGGGTGATAGAGTTGTATTATTCAGCCAGTTCACCATGATGCTGGATATTTTAGAGGTTCTCTTAAAACATCATCAGCATAGGTACCTCAGATTAGATGGAAAGACTCAGATTTCTGAAAGGTTGGTATACTTTCGTTTCAGAAAATCTCTCCACCTTACCCTCAGATAAGAGTAAATGTTAGAATTTTAAATGTCTAGGGCATTTGATGGAATTGTATTGCTTTGAGTCTTACGTTTGGTTACTTTTAAATCATTCATTAACTTAAGATGAAGAAAATTTAATTTTTGGTCTGAATCGTATACAAATATATTTTGAAACAACTACTAGAATTATATATATGTCAGTGTTTTCTCTTTAAAAATCATTCTAAGTCTAAAACACTTTATCTTTAAACCAAGGTTATCTTAAAATCTTGGGCTTTTCATATTTTAAGGGTAATTGAGTAAGTTTGGGTTTGGTTTTTTGTTTGTTTTCTTTTTTAATTCCCAAAGTTTAAAAAGATTGTCTTAGAAGGAATGCTTTTTCTAGTGTGTTTAAACTGCATTGTATCTTTGGTTTATTTTTTTTATCGGCCAGAGTAAATTTTTTTTTTTCCTGCTTTAGAGTAAGAAAAGAAGTCTTGCTAAAAGAGAATACATCAATATAGTTTGATTTTGAGATTCTTAGTTCATCGGGTATATTGTCTGAGTCACAGCTGACAGACTCTGAGAAGGTTAAAGATTGAAAAGCCGTGTGCAGAATTTAGAAAAGCCGGAAGTCATTAAACAAAGGACAAAACAGTCCCTTAGCAATTAATCAAATCTGAATAGTTAAAAGTAAGAGTTAGTAGGGAGATAAATGGTATAGAAAAGAAGTTGGTGAATTGGGTAGGTCTTTTCAATAAAACAGCTGCAGGAAAAATAACTAGAATGCCAAGAGCATGTATTTACATCTTCAGGTTTATTTTCCATGTGAAGTGATTGTTTTCAGTTTTAATTATATACCTTTTTGTGAGATTTAACCTAATATATTTGTCCTATAGGATTCATCTAATTGACGAGTTTAATACCGATATGGATATCTTTGTGTTTCTGCTGTCAACAAAAGCTGGTGGCCTAGGAATAAACCTGACTTCAGCAAATGTTGTTATACTTCACGATATTGACTGTAATCCTTACAATGACAAACAAGCAGAAGATAGATGCCATAGAGTAGGCCAGACTAAGTAAGTGTTTGCAGTTGAAATTTATTTTTAATCAAATGCCAGTTTAATTTGTATAGAATATTAGGATGTGATCTTGCAGATGTCCTGCCTTAGTTTTTATATTTTCAGCAAAGCATGGCTCCCGCTGTATTTTATACCAACCAGTGTTGAATATGAACTCCACCATGTAATCTATTCATATTCTAGTAATTAAAACAGGGAGTTCCCTGGCAGTGCAGTGGTTAGGACTAGGTGCTTTCACTGCCGAGGGCGCGGGTTCAGCCCTGGTCAGGCGACTAGGATCCCACAGGCCATGTGGCGTGGCCAAAAAAATAAAAAATAAATAAAAGAAAACCACCTCCCATCCCTGGTCCAAGTAGTTATGCAGCAAATGAAAACTAAGTATTACCAATGGTCCAGCCCCTTTGAAAAAGATTAGTAATTGGTAATTACTAATTAGTAACTTGCTTGTTAGACCATGTAAGAGCCAGATAGACTGGGTAATGTGCATACGATTGCTACCTTGTTACCTCATAGGAAATAGATTATGTGAGCTGTGGATATTTTAGGTGAAGGTTAAATTAGACATTGGTCACAGGACACAAAGATGAAAATACCTATAATTCAGCTCTATTCTCACATGTAAACAGCAGACAATCAATGTTTTCTTTGTGGAGTATTTTACTGTACTTCCAAAAGACATTGATAAGTTCATTTATGAACCAAATATTTATCAGTACTTAAAGGTGGAACTAAAACCTCCCATGTAATCTTTATACTTTACTACACTTCCTTACTTTTTGAACTAAATTATTTCTTGGAACCTGATAAGCACAGCATGTTGTTTTTAAAAATAGAATACCCTACCTCAACCCAGAACTGTTTGTTGTAATACACTTTTACCAGTAATTTTAAAGTACAGATATCTTTTTCTCATCTCTTGAATCAATAGGAAAGGATGTTTAAAAGTGACGTGCTCAGAAAATGTCAATCTCAAGTAGTTTGAATAAAAGAATTTAAATTTATGGATGTATTTGTTAAACAATTTTCAAATTATTCTTATTGCATTCTAAGGTGAGTTATGTCGTTTATATATATTAAGTAATTATATATTAAGTAACCAATGGACGTATCTTGTATTTTCCTTAGAGAAGTACTAGTTATAAAATTAATAGGCCAAGGGACAATCGAAGAATCCATGCTAAAAATTAATCAACAGAAATTGAAACTAGAACAAGATATGACCACAGTAGATGAAGGTAAGTTATTTGTCAGCATAAACTTTATTTATATGAAAAGGCATCAACTTAGCAGTAGCAAGGGGATAATAAAGATGGTTTGAGTCCTTAACTTGGCGTGCAGTTTAGGGATAGCATGGGAGAAGATAAGCATACTTATTTCAAAAGTACTACAATAACTAAGATCATTTTGGCAGAACTGATACGAACACTTTGATTTTGAAAAATTCTGTCTCTGACATCAAAATATCCCAGAAATAAATTAAAATTAGGTCTATAATTTTATCTACAATTTTATGATTTACTTATATTTATGAATCCAGAGATTTAAAGTACATGGCATAATATTAAGTTATTTAGAACTCTCATATTTATATTAATTTCATTTTGACTAGCCAAATACTCATTTCACTAGAGTACAATAAAATTCATTTATTCAAAAATTGAATAATTTCAGATTAAAGAGCAGTTGGATACTAGAAACAATTGTCAAATAAGAGAATCCTCTCCATTTCCTCCATGTTTTTGAATAGAATAATTTTTAAAGTTTTAAAAGTTCAAATTATATATATATATATATATATATATATATATATATATATATATATATATATATATATATATATGATAATACATTCACATAGTTCAAAATTCCTAAGATATTAAAGGGCAAACAAAAGCCTCTTTCTCACCCTATCACCCAGCTTCCCCAGAAAGATGACGCATTAGGGTTTGTTTTTTTTTTAAGTGTACGACTAGTTGTTTTTGCATCTTGCTATTTTTATTTGATGTTAAGTTTGGATTTCATGGGCTATTTTCATATCTGTGGACGAGCTTGGAGGCAAGCATGTCAGTGAATTCCCTGAGAGTTTATGCAGTAGTTTGTGTTCCTAATCATGTTTTTTACTGAAAGGAGAAGAGTAGATAAAAGTAGTCTCTTAAGTTTAGACTGTAACTGGGGTCTCTGTGGTGACAGAGAGAGAGAGAGAGAGAGAGAGACAGCTGGATAAGTGTCTAGATACTGGGGTCTTGTTTAATTGAAAAAAAAAAATTTTTTAAGACAATGTATCTTTGGACTGAAAATAAGTGTAGATGAAATGATTTCTGTTTGGTTGGATTTGGGAGTTTTGTCTTTATTTTCACTATTCAGATTGTTACATTAAAAAAAAATTTATTTTTTTTTTTGTATATTTTCTTTTATTCTCTTTTACATCTTGTGTTGAATTTTTTGGTAAATGTTTTTATTTAGTGAACCTGAGGAGTAAATACTATGTGCTGTATGAATAGGATATGATCCAAACTATATCTGCATATCTCTGTCAAATCAAAAACAGAAGCTGTAGACTGCTGTGCTGGCAATGTGAACACAAGCACAGAGGAAGTTGCCCTAACATATGTAGGAATTCGGGAATATTTTTAACAGGAAGTGACACTGAATCAGGCTGGGCCTTGAAAGATTATTAAGAATTCACCAAAAGTAGGGAAAATTGGAGAGAAGAAATACGTTGCATAAAATATTTTTATCAAAATTTTAACACCAGTTTCTGACCTGCAGGTGACGAAGGGAGTATGCCAGCAGATATAGCCACATTACTAAAAACATCAATGGGCCTGTGAAATAAGAATTGTTAATTCCTAACTGATGATGAAACATCAACTTGGTGCACTCAAGGACATTTACATTATGATGACCATGGGGTTTATGAACATTTATAACTTTTTATAATTTCCATATTACATTTCTCATAGTATGGACAACTTTTTTGCCACTAACTGAATTCTCCAGATGCTCACGTGAAATTTCAAAAAAAAGCCACAGATACGTAGTCTTGAAGATGTTAAATAATCATTTTACAAAACAGTTTTCTGAATGGGGATTAGTTGGTGATTGTTTGTAACAAATACGCTAATGCTTTAGAAATGTCAGTATTTTTGTAATTATTTCTACCTCCAAATATATATATATATTGTCTTTCACTGGATAATATGTGTAGATTTTTACATGTGCCTTATTTGACAATGCTTATGTCTTGTTTTTGCTCGTCTCATTTGAAGTTCTTTTTTATTATGTTAAAGAATGCAGCTGTATAGATTATATAGCTTTCATTTTATTGCTATTTGAAACAGATGTTCACCACTGTCAACAAGAACTCAACCTGAATTTAAAGGTGGCATTCCATATACTAACACCCCCAGGTCCTCCCAAGTACTTCTGTTAAAACAGATTTGTTTGGCTAGGCACTAAGTTGTTTTCCAGTGAATAGTAACTAAAGAAGCCCTTATCTTGCTCCATGGATTAATTCCTTCTGTTCATTTCCCAACTGCACTAACTGTGCTTATTACTCTGCCTATTCTTGTGCATGTTTTCATTGATTTCCCTCTCCTGGCTTTTGCTTCTCTTGAAACTGTTGCCCAGTCATTTCTGCTCCAGTTCTCTTTACTCTCTAAATAGTAGTTTATTCCTGCCACAGCTCCGCACATCAGCAAAATATTTGGTGACATTCTTCTAGCCTGGCAGAACAGGTTAACAGGCTATTTCACTTCAAAGCAGACTGAATGTGACTTCATTTCAAGGCAGCATTAGGTACTGCATGGAAATAGGTCATTAACTTTAAATTCTTATCAAAATATAACTTAGCAGTTTTCAGAATTTCCAGTATGGGACCTCCTAAAGAGAGAGCCATTGTTCAATTCCAAATCAGTGTGGGTGACAAAGTGAAATTTAGAAGAGGTAAAGTTGTCTACTTGATATTTAACTCTTTATTAAATCTTTCTTTAAATTTTTGCCTGTCAGTCTATATTGCTGTTTTATTATACATCAGTTTCTTTGTATAACTTGTGAGTTTCATGTGTTTTGTTTTATTATGTAAATATTATTATAAATAAACTTATTTATAAATCAAAGATTTGTTAATTATTGGAGATTATACTTTCAAGACCTCCTGACTTCCTAAATTTTTAAGGTAATATAATCCTCGACTTAGAAGGCTAATGAAGCTCTTACATTGATTCTTCAGATACTGTAGACTGAAAGCTGATGAGTCAGTAGACTTAGCCAATCTTGCAAGTGTATTGAATATACTCAACAGGTTTTAGTGTACTGGGCTGAAGGGACCTGCAAATAGTATTAATACCTCCTTCTGCATCACAGTACCCAAATTGCTTAGTGAAATGTTGAGAATATCCTAAAAATCGCATAATGGATTTCTCATAACTTTCCTGTATTAACGTGTCTTCAACGATAGTCTGTTTCTTTTGTTGTTGTTGTTAAATCCATATTTTTATTTTAATGAAATGTAGTTGGGTTCTCCCTGTAATGCCATATTATGTTTTTGGTGTAATAAAAATATTTGTGATCATAAGTTGTATTTTCACACCCTTAGTAGTTTCTAAACTTTCATCCCTTTACCTTTAAAAATGCATGATATGGAAGGACTTCCCTGGTGGTGTAGTGGTTAAGAATCCACCTGCCAATGCAGGGGACACGGGTTCGAGCCCTGGTCCAGGAAGATCGCACATGCCGTGGAGCAACTAAGCCCGTGCACCACAACTACTGAGCCTGCGTGCCGCAACTACTGAAGCCCACACACTCTAGGGCCCACGTGCTGCAACTACTGAAGCCCAGGTGCCTAGAGCCTGTGCTCCACAACAGGAGAAGCCACTGCAGTGAGAAGCCCACGCACCACAACGAAGAGTAGCCCCTGCTCAGCACAACTAGAGAAAGCCCACGCACAGCAACAAAGACCCAAAAAAAAAAAAAACCCATAATGTTGAGCACAAAAGAGATGATATTGTGTGCTTAATATCGTCTCTCTCAGTAAACTGGTACTTACTACTTTGGGTGTATTCTCATTAGTCCCTTTATTGGACTGATGTCAGTAAATATCATAATTCATTGTCAGTAAAGAGCCTATGAAGCCACAGTTGTTGGAGTAATATCTTGGCCAACTGAAGCAACTTATGTTTTTATTAATACAGGTCACACACAGAAGACGTATGTGTTTTCATAACTGTATTTCTCACCCCATAGAGATGTAACTTTATACCAATAGATAATCTATGTTGAAACATTAATATTGCTCCTAGTTGTTGGTGTTATTGTATAGTGGTTAGGAGTATCAGGAGATTTGGTGTCCATTTTTGTGACCTTCAGCAAGACACTTAAATGGTCCATAAAATTAAGGAATTGATTGTTTTAACTTCCCAAAAGGTATGGTTATTTTTCTGATTATAATATGCAGTCAGTTCCGTTTCTGCTCTGATTAATTCATGTTCTCTCACACTTGTTTACTTGCTCAGTGAGGAGACGTTTAATTTAGATATAGGATGGGGTAATGGAATGTGGTGTTGTCCTTTCAGTGAAAAAAAGTTGACCTAAAGGTTATGATGATGCTATGATTGAAATATTTCCTTATAAAACCTGCTGTGGTTGCAGTTTCTATTAGAATTATGATAATTATATGTAAACAAGTGGGGCTGATTATCTTAGAGTTTTCATAATTTAGATAAACATTGTATCTGTCAGTTTTACTAAATTCTGTTTTCATTAAAGCTTGTCAGAATGTAATTATGTGGAGGAAAATGAACACGCATAAGAGGGAAGAAAAGTTTCCACCTTCGTTAGAGTATTTGAATTTCTTCTGTGAAAGGTAATTTTTTTTCTTTAGACTGCCTTGATGACATGATTCAGCACTTTGCAAATGAGAGTCACTTATAACCTATTGTCATTTCTTAACAGCCACTAACAACGGTAAGAAATTGTAATCCAAAGAAGCAAGGTACTTGGGAAATACACTGTTTTTCTGTGTAATCCTTAATATACGTGTACAGTATTTAACTTCCTTTTCCCGAGTTTCATAGAGCATCTTTGGGAGGAAAGAAGCACCTTCAACAAGGTCACACTTAGATGGACTTGACTTTTCTTTCTTCCTCCCCACAACCTCTCCCCACTTTGTGCCTCTCAACTACATTCTCCTTCCTCTGCCCTGCAGTTCACGGATAAGGCCATCTATTTTGTTAATGTGTTTCCTGATACAACATGACATACTGAGATTAGACTATTCAGTATTAATGATATTAACAGGTAAATTGAACTAAAATGTGATGTTCCACTATAGTTATCTAAATATATAGTTATTTGGAAGATTTCTATATAAATGGCTTGTTTATACGGGCAGTTCTTGTACAGTAGTGTGGGACTGCAGAAATGATTCAAGTTGAAAGTGTGTAATCACTGGGGAAAATGATTTTTCCATGACCTTTAAAAATTTTGTCAGCACATTATAAATGTGTAAGTGAACAAAGTAGTAAAACTAATATTCAGTACACTGTAAAATATTAGAAACATTGAGGAAGTTTTATTTTTGTAAAAAATTTATCAGAGTAGTTTGAACAGTACCTTCCTATAAAACTTGGAAGCGAACATTTTTTTTTTGTCTCTCGGTAAATAGTCATAATCCTAAATTTGGATCAGCTTCCAACATTTTATTGCTCTTTCAGTGTCATGAAATATCCCTGTTCTTTTTTCTTTTTAAATGGAATTTATTTCTTCGAGGGGTTTAGGTTCATAGTAAATTCAGCCGGAAGTACAGAGAGGTCCCACGTACCCCTGCTCCCACACAGACACACCTTCCTTCCCCCACTATCGGCATCCTGCACCAGAATGGGACATTTGTTACGATCAGTGAAAATGCGTTGACACGTTATAATCACCCAAAGTCCGTAGATTACAGTAGGCTCCACTCTTGGTGTTGTACATTCTATGGGTTTGACAAATAAATCCATTATAGTATCATACAGAATAGTCTTACTGCCCTAAAAATCCATTTAAGTTTCCTCTATATCTTTTCATGGCTTGATAGATCATTTCTTTTTAGCACTGAATAATGGTTTCTTGTTTGCATGTACCCCAATTTACATATCCACTAACCTACTAAAGGATATTTTGGTTGCTTCTAAGTTTTGGCAGTTGTTGATAAGGCTGCCACAAACATTCATGTGCTGGTTTTCGTGTGGACCTGTTTTCAACTCCTTTGGGCAAATACCAAAGAGTGTGATTACTGGATCATATGGTAAGAGCATTTTAGTTTTGTAAGAAACTGCCAAACTCTCTTCCAAGGTGTATGTGCTGTTTCGCATCCCTATCAGCAATGAAGAAAAGTTCCTGGGGCCCGACGTTTTGGTGGTGTCAGTATTTTTAATTTTTGCCATTCTAATAGGTAGGTAATGGTATCTCCTTGTTCCTATTTGCAATTCCCTAGTGACATATGATGTTGAACATCTTTTCATATGCTTATTTGCCATCTGTATATCTTTGGTGAGGTGTCTGTCCAGGTCTTTTATCCATTTTGTAATCAGGTTTATTTTATTGTTGACTGTTAAGAGTTCTTTGTGTATTTTGGATAAAGTCCTTTTGCAAATGTTTTCTTCCTGTCTGTGGCTTGTCTTTTCATTTTTTTTTCTTGTATTGAAGTATAGTTGATGTACAATATCATATACATTACAGGTGTACAGTATAGTGATTCACAATTTTTAGTTTTTTAATTCATTTTTACTGGAGTATAGTTGCTTTACATTCTCTTCTCATTCTTTTGATCTCAGTTCTTTTAACGTGAAGGGTTTTTTGCCAATCTCACCTCCTTTGGGATATCTTCATCTTCTTTGTCACAACCAGTTTCCTCATTTGTGTCAATAAGTTTGCCTTCACCAAGTTCTTCTGGCTGCATATCTAGAGCCTCTTGAACTGCAACAGTGTCAACATTCTCACAGCCAGCTCTTTCCTTTTATGTTCAACTTGAATTTCACTCTACCATTTTCACTTTTCATTTCTTTATTGCACTTTAATCTTTGTTGGTGAGTTCCCTTTTTCAATTATCCATTTTTGTAAAATGTCAAGTGGGTTTATCACTGAAAAACAACACTTTGCTGTCTGTGCATGCATGGAAGATGTGCAGTGACCAATCACTAACAGATTTTGAAAGAAGCGGCATTGCTTATATATCTATCTGTTATTTACATAGTGATTTGCGGACTGAAGAGCTAGCAGCAAAGTTTATACTTTATGCGGTTACTCACAGTTAATATAGCATGGAAACTGAAGTCCAAACCTTTTCGGGGTTTTTTTTTTTTTTTGAAAATTTGTTATGTAACTAAACCATTGTGACTGAAATTCATGCATGTCAGAACTAGTGCAAAGCAAAGCCTGCCTGTATTGGAAACTATTTTTCTTCAGTTATAAATAATGTGAAGCTATTCTGAATAAAAAGGATACTGGAAACAAAACCCTTTTCTTCCCCCCCCCCCCCGCTTTTTTCCCTTTTTTTGATAAGCAGAATATGGCAGAAGTGAAAGTCTTGATGGAGCTGGGGAGGGGAGTGTGCAGGTTATGTGGCACGCTGGTGTAGCTTCTTATCTGATGAGAGTGGTGCTGTGAAGAATAACGAAGTTTGGAGGCAGCAGGCATCACCTAGAGTTTGGTTTGGGGCCTTCGCATTATCCAGTTGGCGATGGCAGGAATGCTTTGGACTTTCTTACGTAATGTCACCAGCCTGGGATGGTTGTCCAACAAATCAGGTTTAAAGACCAAAAGTGTGGTACTGCAAATTTCCCAGTAGAAATCTGCCCAAGTTACCTAGTTTAAAGGAAACAAATTTTCATTAGGACATAAAAGGCCTAACTTCTTAATCTAAAAATAGTTTCTTTTTAATTCAAAATAATGTGTTATTACAAAAGCAGAATGTGTGTATTATAGAAAATTATAGATAACACCATACTCCCAACACACAGAGGTTACTCACGTTAACACCTCTGTATATGGTATTTTTTTATGCATGTGTATTTTTACTAAAATGAGATCTTACAGTACATGATCTTTTGTAACTTGATTCAATTTCCATCTCCCTGTGACAGTACATTTTCATCTTATTTAACACATCATCAGTACTTTTCCATCTGTTCCAAAAATGTCCTTTATAGGACAAAGCAGAATCCATTCCAGGACCATGCATTTCACCTGGTTATGTCCTTTAACTCTCAATTCAGAACAGTACCCTTTTTTTTCCCATGTCACTGAATTATTGAAGATTCCACACTAGTCCTGCAGAATGTCCTGTCTTCAGGATTTTTATGATTACTTCATCGGTTCCTTTATATGGCAGAGTAAAAAGGAAGAGAGTGCAAGTTATCTTTAGAGAGTTCATAGTTTGAAGTTACATATTTTTGGCTAGCATACATTATACTGAATCACATCAGAAGACATATGTCTGACCATTAGTGTAACCCTAAGATTGGCCACAGGACAGTATCAGGATGATGGCAGTGTAGTCCTACTCTTGTATACCTGTTTTTTTAAATTTGTACGCTTGTTTGTTCTTTTATGACTAGATACTAATCTGGATGACATTACTTTGCCTCCATATAAATATCAGTCAAAGAATGAAGTTTAAATATGGATTATTCTTAGTTTTCCTTTTGTTTGGAATTTAATAATGCTGATTTCTAGTGTTTTATGAACTTGCTTACTAAACACCTGTCAACTAGGAGAGTCTACTGGTTAGAGGATTCAGAGTTCAGTCAACAAATATTTATGGAGGACCTACTATGTGCCCTGTACAGGTCTAGGTGCTGGGATTGACTAGAGAGCGAGATGTGATGCAAGCCCCTTCTCTGGTGCAGCTTTTACTTCAGAAGCAGGAAGACAAACGTCAAGTGTGGTACGAGGGATCGGCCAAGATGGCGGAGTAGAAAGGCCCTGAGCTCACCTCCTCTTACAAGCACACCAAAGTCACAAGTATCTGCAGAACAACCATCGATGAAGTAGATCAGAACCTACCAGAAAAGATCTTCTACAGCTAGAGACATAAAGAAGGAACCACATGAGATGGGTAGGTGGAGCTGACTCACAATATAATCCAGTCCCTTACCCCCAGGTGGGCAATCCACAAACGAGAATAATTATAATGCAGAGGTTCTCCCGTAGGAGTGAGAGTTCTAAGCCCCATGTCAGGCCCCCCAGCCCAGGAGTCCTGCACCAGGAAGACAAACCCCCAGAGCATTTGGCTTTGAAGACCAGAAGGACTTAATTTTGGGAGTTCCAAAGAACTAGGGGAAATAGAAACTTCACACTTAAAGGGTGCACGTAAAATCTCACACCAGGACCCAGGGCAAAAGCAGCAATTTAGTAGGGGCCTGACCTACCTGCTGGTCTTGGAGAGTCTTCCGGAGAGTCAAGGAGGCAGCTGCAGCTCAAACTAGAGACATAGAAACTGGCAGCAGCCATATTAGGCAGCTTTCTACCATGTGGGCACCATTGTAGGATCCTCCCTCCAGCTCATGAGTGCCAAGACCTGGCCCCACCCAACAGCCTGTAGGCAACAGTGCTGGGGAGCCTCAGACCAAAAACTAACTAGGGGGGGGGAACACAGCCCCACCCATCAGCAGACAGGCTACCTAAAGACTTCCTGAGCCTAGGGCCACTCTAGACATGCCTCTAGACCTGGCCCTTCCCACTAGAGGGCCAAGACCCAGCTCCACCCACCAATAGGCAGGCGCTGGCCTTGCCCTCAGGAAGCCTGCATTAGCCTCTAGACCAAACTCATCCAACCAGGGGGCAGACACCAGATGCAAGAAAACCACAATTCCACAGCTTGTGGACCCAGCCTGCCCACAGCAGGCCAGACCCTGCCCTGGGAGCAGCTGGGCCCTGGCTCTGCCCACTAGCAGGCCAACACAAGCTGTGGGACACCCCATACCCCATACCCAACTGTGTCAAGAACTGCCTCCCCTCCCCCCACAGCAATCTGACACCAGCTCTAGGATCCCTGGGCCCTGCAGCAAGATTCCCACATTCCAGGACCAGTTGTGACTGCCAATAGTCCAGCACTAACCCCAGGACCTAGCTTCACCCACCAGTGGACAGGAACAGCCGTGGAGTCTTCTGGATCCTGGCTTCATCCACCAGTGAGCCAGCACTAGCCCCAGGACCCCCTGGGGTTCTGAAATCAGCCCTCTTGTGACCAGGCCCCACTAACCAGCAGCCAGCAGCCTCCATACAAGGCAGGGCCTGGCAACCAATAAGACTAGGGACAAACCAAGTCTACCAGACCACCCACATAGTCAGCCTGCCGGCCACAACAGAAAGACCCTCGCAGCCCTCCTGGGGAAACCCTAGAGCATATAGCTTGGGTGACAAAAGTGGAGTGCCCTCCTGGGACGCATAGGACGTCTCCTACAGAAGGCCACTTCTCCAAGGTCGGGAAATGTAACTAACCTACCAGATACATAAAAATACAAATAGCAACTTAGACAAAATAAGGCAGCAGAGGAACATGCTCCAGACAAAGGAACAAGATAAAACCCCAGAAGAACTAAATGAATGGAGATAAGCAATCTACCCAAGAAAGAGTTCAGAGTAATGATCATAAAGATGATTAATGAACTCAGAAGGAGAATGGATGCACAGAGGAGTTAGAAGTTTTTAACAGAGTTTGAAAATATAAAGAACAACCAAATAGATGAAGAATACAATAACTAAAATGAATACACTAGAAGGAATAAACAGTAGACTAAATGATACAGAGGAATGGATCAATGAGGTGGAAGACCAAGCAGTGGAAATCACTGATGCTGAACAGAAAAAAGAATGAAAAAAATGAGGACAGTTTAAGAGACCTCTGGGAAAACATCAAGTACGCTAATATTCGCATATAGGGGTCCCAGAAGGAGAAGAGAGAGAAAAGGGGGCTGAGAACATATTTGAAAACATAATAGCTGAAAAATTCCCTAATCTGGGAAAGGAAACAGTTACCAAGTCCAGAAAGCACAGAGAGTACCATACAGGATGTGTGTTCCCAAAGAGGAACACACGAAGAGACGTTGTATTTAAAATTACAAAAAGTAAGGATAAAGAAAATATTAAAAGCAGCAAAGAGAAAGTGAAAAATAACATACAAGGAAACACCCATAAAGCTGTCAGATGATTTTTCAGCAGAAACTCTGCAGGCCAGAAGGGAGGGGCACATTATATATAAATCCCCTATATATATATAGTGATAAAAGGGGAAAACCTATAACCAAGAATATTCTACCCAGCAAGCTCTCATTCAGCTTGATGGAGAGATCAAAAGCTTTACAGACAAGCAAAAGCTAAAGGAGTTCAGCCCCATCAAACAAGCTTTACAACAAATGTTAGTAAATTCTCTAGGCAAAAAAGATAAGGACACAACTAGAAACAAGGATATTACAAAATGAAAAAGCTCACTGGTTCAAACATACAGTAAATGTAGGAAATCATCCACACACAAAGCTAGTAGGAATGTTAAAAGACAAAAGTAGTGGGGACTTCCCTGGCGGTCCAGTGGTTAAGACTCTGCCTTCCAATGCAGGAGGCACGGGTTCAATCCTGGTAGAGGAACTAAGATCCCACATGCTGTGGGGTGTGGCCAAAAAAAAAACAAAAAAAAAAAGACAAAAGTAGTAAAATCATCTATATCCACAATAAGCAGTTGAGGGATACACAAAACAACTAGATGCAAAATATGATATCAAAAACAGTAAAGAGGGAAGGAGAGTACAATTGCAGGGTTGTTAAAATGCATTTGAAATTAAGAGATCACAACTTAAAACAATCATAAATATATACAGAGAGAGAGACTGGTATATAAAAACCTCATGGTAATCAGAAACCAAAAATCTATAATAGAAAAAAAAAAAGGAATCCAAACATAACACTAAAGATGGTATCACAAGAGAAAAGAAATCACAAGAGAAAAGAAAAAGAAAGGGGGAAAAAAGACCTACCAAAACAACTCCAAAACAATTGACAAAATGGCAATAGGAACATACATATCAATAATTACCTTAAATGTAAATAGACTAAATACTCCAACCAAAAGATATAGAGTTGCTGAATGGATCCAAAAAGAAGACTCATATATATGCTGCCTACAAGAGACTCAATTCAGATCTAAAGACACACAGACTGAAAGTGAGGGGATGGAAAAAGATATTCCATGCAAATGGAAATCAAAAGAAAGCCAGAGTAGCAATAGTTATATCAGACTTTAAAATAAAGACTGTTACAAGAGACAAGGACACTACATAGTGATCAAGGGATCAATCCAATAAGAAGATATAACAATTGTAACTATATATGCACCATGCACCCAACATAGGAGCACCTAAATACATAAGGCAAATATTAACAGATATAAAAGGAGAAATTGAAATATATAGAGCATTCCATCCAAAAGCAGCAGAATACGCATTTTTTCCAAGTGCACATGAAACATTCTCCAGCAGAGAACACATGCTAGACCACAAAATAAGCCTTGGTAAATTTAAGAAAATTGAAATCATATCAAGCATCTTTTCTGACCACAATGCTATGAGGCTAGAAATCAACTAGAAGAAAAAAACTGCAAAAAAACACAAACATGTGGAGGCTAAACAATATGCTACTAAACAACTAATGGATCACTGAGGAAATCAAAGAGGAAATCAAAAAATACCTAGAGATATATGAAAACAAAAACACGACAACCCAAAACCTATGGGATGCAGAAAAAGCAGTTCTAAGAGAGAAGATTATAGTGATACAAGCTTACCTCAGAAAACAAGAAAAGTCTCAAACAACCTAACTTTGAACCTAAAAGAGCTAGAGAGAAGAACAAATAAAACCCAAAGTTAGTAGAAGGAAAAAATCATAAAGATCAGAGCAGAAATAAATGAAATAGAGACACAAAAAAATAGAAGAGATCAATGAAACTAAAAGCTGGTTCTTTGAAAAGATAAAACTGATAAAACTTTAGCCAGATTCATCAACAAAAAAAGGAAGAGGACCCAAATCAATAAAATCAGAAATGAAAAAGAAGTTACAGCCAACATCACAGATATACAAAGGATCATAAGAGACTATTACAAACAACTATATGCAAATAAAATGGACAACCTAGAAGAAATGGACAAATTCTTACATACGTACAATCTCCCAAGACTAAACCAGGAAGAAGTGGAAAATATGAACAGACCAATTATCAGTACTGATATACAATATTTGTTTTTCTCTTTCTGACTTACTTCACTCTGTATGACAGATTAACACATATATGTGGAATCTAGAAAAATGGTATAGATGACCTTAATTGCCAAGCAGAAATAGAGACACAAAGAACAAATCTATGGATACCAAGGGGGAAAGGAGTGGGGTGGGAGGAATTGGGAGATTAGGATTGACACATATACACTATTGATACTATGTATAAAATAGACTACTGATGGGAACATAATGTATAGCACAGGGAACTCTACTTAATGCACTGAAGTGTCCTAAATGGAGGGGATATATGTATATGTATGGCTGATTCATTTTGCTGCGCAGTAGAAGCTAACACAACATTGTGAAGCAACTACACTCCAATAAAAATTAATTTAAAATTTTACCAGTACTGAAACTGAATCAGTAATTTTAAAACTCCAAAGAAACAAAAGTCCAGGACCAGATGGCTTCACAGATGAATTCTACCAAAAATTTAGAGAAGAGTTAACATCTATCCTTCTCAAACTATTCCAAAAATTTGTTGAGGAAAGAACACTTCTGAACTCATTCTATGACGCCACCATCACCCTGATACCAAAACCAGAAAAATATACTACAAAAAGAGAAAATTACAGGCTAATATCACTGATGAACATAAATGCAAAAATCCTCAACAAAATACTAGCAAAATACCAGGGATGCAAGGATTTTTCAGTATCCACAAATCAATCAGTGTGATACACCACATTAACAAATTGAAGAATAAAAACAATATAATCATTTCAATAGATGTAGAAAAAGTTTTTGACGAAACTCGACATCCATTTATGATAAAAACTCTCCAGAAAGTGGGCATAGAGGGAACCTACCTCAACATAATAAAGGCCACATATGACAAACCCACAGCTAACGTCATACTCAATGGGGAAAACCTGAAAGCATTTCTTCTAAGATCAGGAACAAGACAAGGATGCCCACTCTTGCCACTTTTATTCAATATAGTTTTGGAAGTCCTAGTCACAGCAATGAGATAAGCAAAAGAAATTAAAAGGAATCCAAATTGGAAAGGAAGAAGTAAAGTTGTCACTGTTTGCAGATGACGTGACAATATACATAGAAATTCCTAAAGTCTCCACCAGAAAACTACTAAAGCTCATCAATGAATTTGGTGAAGTTGCATGATACAAAATTATTATACAGAAATCTGTTGCATTTCTATACACTAACAATGAGTTACCAGAAAGAGAAATTAGGGAAACAATCCCCTTTACCATCACATAAAAAAGAATAAAATACCTAGGAATAAACCTACCTAAGGAGGTAAAAGACCTGTACTTGGAAAACTGTAAGACACTGATGAAAGAAATTGAAGATGACAAAAACAGATGGAAAGATACACTATATTCTTGGATGGAAGAATTAATATTGTTACAATGACCATATTACCCAAGGCAATCTACAGATTCAATAAAACCTCTATCAAAATACCAAGGCATATTTCACAGAATTACAACAAATAATTTAAAAATTTGTATGGAAACACAAAAGACCCTGAATAGCTAAAACTATCTTGAGAAAGAAGAACAGAGCTGGAGGAATCACACTCCCTGGCTTTAGACTATAGTGCAAAGCTGTAGTAATCAAAACAGTATGGTACTGGCACAAAAATAGACACATTGATCAATGGAACAGAATAGAGAGCACATAAATAAACCCACGCACTTATGGCCAATTAATCTATAACAAAGGAGGCAAGAATATACAATAGAGAAAAGACAGTCACTTCAATAAGTGGGTCTGGGAAAACTGGACAGCTACATGTAAAAGAATGAAATTAAAATATTCTCTAACACCATGTACAAAAATAAACTCAAAATATATTAAACACATAAATGTAAGACCAGAAACCATAAGACTCCTAGAGGAAAACATAGAATAATACACTTTGACATAAATCGTACCAATATCTTTTGGATCTGTCTCCTAAAGCAGAGGAAATAAAAGCAAAATTAAAATATGGGACCTAGTTAAATGTAAAAGTTTTGCACAGCAAAAGAAACCATTGACAAAATGAAAAGAACCTACTGAATGGGAGAAAATATTTGCAAATGACATGACTGATAAGGGGTTAATATCCAATGTATATAAACAGTTCATACAATTTAATATCAAAAAGACAAACAATTAAAAAATGGGCAGAAGAACTGAATAGACATTTTTCCAAAGAGGACATGCAGATGGCCAACAGGCACATGAAAAGATGCTCAACATCACTAAGCATCAGGGAAATGCAAATCAAAACCACAATGAGATATCACCTCACACCTGTCAAAATGGCTATCATCAAAAAGAACACAAATAACAAATGTTGGCGAGGATGTGGAGAAAAAGGAAAAGGGAACCCTCCTACATTGTTGGTGGGAATGTAAATTGGAGCAGCCACTGTGGAAAACAGTAGGGAGGTTTGTCAAAAAACTAAAAATAGAACTACCATATGACCCAGAAATTCCACTCCTGGGTACATATCTGGAAAAGATGAAAACTCTCATTTGAAAAGATACATTCACCCCAATGTTCATACCAGCATTATTTGCAATTGCCAAGATAAGGAAGCAACCTAAGCAACCTATCCATCAACAGATGAATGGATAAAGAAGATGTGGTATATATATAAATGGAATACTACTTGGCCATAAAAAGAATGAAATTTTGCCATTTGCAGCAACATGGATGGACTTGGAGGATATTATGCTAAGTGAAATAAGTCCGACCGAGAAAGACAAATACTGTATGATATCACTTATATGCAGAAGCTAAAACATACCACAGACTAGTGAATATAACAAAAAAGAAGCAGACTCACAGATATAGAGAACAAACTAGTGGTTACCAGTGTGGGAAGAGGGAAGGGGGAGGGGCAATACAGGAGTAGGTGATTAAGAGATACAAACTATTATGTATAAAATAAGTTATAATATATTGTACACCATGGGGAATATAACAAATATAATAACTATAAATGGAGTATAATCTTTAAATTTTTGAATCACTATATTGTACACCAGTGACTTATACAATATTGTACATCAACTATACTTCAATCAAAAACAAAAAAAAACGTAAAGTGATAAAGGTGATATAGACAAAGTAGAGTGATGAGAGGGATTCTCAAGTGGTCAGGGAGAGAAGTCCTTTAAGAGGTGACATTTAAGCTAACGCTTGAATGATGACAAAAAGATCCAGACAGGCAGTGATTTGGGGATTAAACATTTCAGGCAGGAGGAGGAGCAAGTGTAAAGGCTCTTAGGCGGGAGTATGACTCGTGTCTGAGGAAAAAACAAAACACCAGAGTGTTTAGAACACTTTGAGGAAGGGAGAGAGCACTTAGAGATGGGGTTAGGTTACAAAGGAATTTTCATAAAAAGCAGAAGGAAAAAAATATTTTACATTCTTAGAAATTGTTCAATCAATAAGGGCAGAGAAAGGAACATAAAAGATATGGCAAGTTTGCTTCTCTTCCTCCGCAGGACTCAGCAGACAGTGATTAAAATAAGTCACAAGAGCGTGGCAAAAAGCAGTATCTTGTCTCCTAGAATGGAGTCTCCTTGAAGGCAGGCACCCCAACTTACCACAGCTTCTAAATCAGATTGAGATTTGATTTTTCTCTTGGCAAGACTACTTCATAGGTGGCAGTGCACTCCTCTGTCAGTAGGCCTGTAATATCTGGTTCTCTCCTTTTTTGTGATATTGACAATTGTTGATAGTCAATGCTTAGATCCATTGATTCATCATGGGTTGGAAAATGGTGATGATTTATTTTAATCTCTCCTTGTTTATTTATTTATTTATTTATCTATTTATTTATTGGCTGCACTGGGTCTCCATGCGGCGCTTGGGCTTTCTCCAGTTGCGGCGAGCGGGGGCCACTCTAGGTTGCGGTGCGCAGGGTTCTCATTGGGGTGGCTTCTCTTGTTCTGGACATGGGTTCTAGGCACGCAGGCTTTAGTAGTTGCAGCACGTGGGCTCAGTAGTTGCGGCGCACAGGCTCCAGTAGTTGTGGCACACTGCCTGGGCTTAGCTGCTCCACGGCATGTGGGATTTTCCCAGACCAGGGATCGGACCCGTGTCCCCTGCATTGGCAGGCAGATTCTTAACCACTGGACCACCAGGGAAGTCCTCTTTCCTTACTTATTAACTAGAATACCTTTATGTAGACAGACTTTGTCCATCAATTTTTTTATCTTGAGGTATAATTGGCATAGGAATGGCACGATAAATGCTTTATTCAAACCCCCCAACTTTTTTGTTTTTAACAGTTTTCAGAATACAGACAGTCTCTGGCTTATGATGGTTCAACTTACAATTTTTTGACTTTACCATGGTGCAAAAGTGACACATGTTCAGCAGAAACCGCACTTTGAATTTTGAAGTTTGATCTTTTCTCAGGCTAGTGATATGCTGTATGGTACTCTCTCATGTTACTGGGCAACGGCAGTGAACCACATAATCAGGAGGGTAAACAACTGATACACTTAAAATCATTCTGTACCCATACAACCATTCTGTCTTTTACTTTCACTACAATATTCAATAAATTACGTGAGATATTCAACATTTTATTATAAAGGCTTTGTGATAGATGATTTTGCCCAACTGTTGGCTAATGTAAGTGTTCTGAGCAAATTTAAGGTGGGCTAGGCTAAGCTATGGTGTTCAGTAGGTTAGGTGTATTTTTTGACTTATGATATTTTCAATTTACGATGGATTTATTGGGACATAATCCCATCATAAGTCAAGGAAAATTTGTAATAATTTGGCTCCATAACATCTTCTAAAAGTCACCAATGAAGCTTTGTTTGGTTTTGAGGGGTGTGTGTGTATGTATGTGTGTGTGTGTGTGTGTGTGTGTGTGTATTTGGTGATGGTGGTTTTCATAAACTCATGGATTCATTCATTTTGATTTGTTTCAATCCATTGCAGTTAATATTCTTATTGTGGCTTGAATTTTCTCAACTTTGGCCAGTGAGAGCCTCTACAAGTTGACTGCTAAGTCCTTCTGACACAACTCTGGTGTTTTGGGGGGGGTTTTGTCTGATAATTTATTTGGTTCTATTATGTCAAAGTATTCCCGGCTCATGTTTTACGTTTCCTGTCCCAAACTGAGAATGAGCTATTTCTCCAAGAAGTTCTGGTTACTTTTAGTATTTAGAGACCAGAATCTGGGTCCAAGGGGTGGCCAGAACAACTAGACTGGTTATTTTTTCGAGAAAAAGAGACACAAAATGCTTGTTTTCTTTACCTTAAGAAAAAGTACATCGTGAACTGAAACTGGTGTATAATTATTATTTTTTTGTCCCAAGAAAATATCTATAATGAGATGTATAGTCAAATCACTGTGTTTTTTAAAATGATGATGTTTCTTAAGATCGTGTTTCACTAACAGAGTCCACAGGTACTTCTCCACATACCCTATGCACCAATGTGACACAAGTTCATTTGTTTCACTTTGCTTTAGTTTGTCAGTGATAGCTTTTTAAAATGTTTTTGTTGTTGTTATATAATCATTTAAAATGTTTTTGTTGTTGTTATATAATCATATAAAATATTTTAGTTCATGTTTCCAAAGTTAACTCCACCAAAAAAGTTTTATTCAAAGAAGTTTAGCTTTTGTCCCTGCTCTCTAACCTACTCCCTCCCTATGAGTAACCCTTTTTTCAATACATTTTTATAAAGTTTTTGGTTTATCCATATATGTATATGCTTGTATTTTTTTAAGATGTAAAACATACTCACAGAGTTACCAATAAACCACTCGTTTTCCCCTAAGTATGTGTCCAAATCTTGCAGAAGATGAGACGCATCACATGTAAGTAGCTCCGTAAACATCTGATCCTACAAGAGGGAGAAAAAGATTCCTTTAAGCATAATAAGAAGAAAAACAAATGAGTTGAAGAGGAAGCAGATTTTTCCATCTTCTTTCTCCCACATGAGTTCAAAAAGGAAGTAGTTACGTGTTATTGGTGGTTGTTGCTTGTTTGTTTGTTTTTTAAAATGTATGGCATGGAGATTCAGGTCTGATTTTCTATAGATCTTATTCTTCCCTTTATTACTCATGGATTAAAAAATAAATATTATTGTCATCAGTTCTTATTGTTTCTTTGTATATAATGACTAAATATTTCATCAATACAATCTTTTCATGGTTTTTTATCTTAATTTTTGTTAAGGAAAATTATTCCATTATGTTTTTACATTTCTAAAATTCCCTCCCTTTTTTAGGCTCACTCCCTTTAAAGTGAAATAATTTAACTAAAGGTAAAGAAATTAATTTATTTTGTAAATAAAATTTATTCTGTAAGACTATTATTAATAAAATATTAATAAAATATTATTATTTTGTAAGATTCCTCCAGTTTAGCAGTCTTTCATCTCACCGTTACACTTAACGGAAGTAATGCATAATGAATAGTAACGTTCTTGGGCAGATTTCCTCTGTTTGGCTTGACATTGTACCTTAGGGTGAGATTTCTCTGCCTTGACTATCATCTGTAAAATCAATCCAAGGTGCCCCATTTTGATATAATATGTAAGATATTATTACAAACCAAATAATATCCTTGGGAAAAAATAACAGATATATCCATTTAAAAACATTATCTTTGTGTTTTTACTTGAATCTTTGAAGACCAAATAATTTATTCATGGTCTCTTTCTTGGTAAGAGGTATTTATTTGTGTATATATGAAAATCAGGCTGGTTTGTATTGTGGATATGAAATGTAAGCCAAACTCAAAATATTATAAAATATACATATATCATTAATATTCATAAATGAATGAATATTATAAAATCTGTAATAAAATCCAGCCTCTATTAAGGTAAGTCAAATAGTGGATCACTCCCTCACCAATTTACTGATTTACTTCCTGTTACTATTATGACTTAGCTGGGTAATATAGATTATTATAACATAATGCCTTATATTTGTAGGGCACAGTTTGCAAAAGCATCATTACAGATTTACATAGGTTTGCCACATTTCAGGAACTGAAGGTTGGGAAGTTTGTCATTATTTTGACTTTATATGCTTTCCATGGTCTATACCACCTTTGTACCTAAGGTTCTCTCTCTATGGATAATATATTCATAGTTCTAAATAAAATAGTGTGAATCCTTCAGCCCCTTCCACAGAATTTGTGAGCTAAGAGGCAATGGGTCCAGAAACACGTGACATTTCCCATAGCTTAGCTTAGATCAGCATCAGTTGGGGAGGTAATAGCCAGCTTGGCTGTCCTAGAATAGCTAGAAACAGGAGGGAGTTAAATGGAACAGGATATAGATGCTGTACAGCTTTCCAAAAACTCCTGTGCATTCACCTGGGTAATTCTGCTACTTTTTCTACTGTGCATTTCCTCAGCGTAAGGTACACCAATGCTTTGTATATGCAGTGCCAGATAAAAATCTTATCTCTGCACTCTTGAGTTCTTTAGCCCAGGTTCTCTTTATGTGTTTGGTGAGAATCATATCAGTCTAATGAAATGTAAATTGCTAAACAGCATAACCATTAGTATTTAAGAGTCATTTTAAAGAATACTCACCAAAATAACCTAAAGAAGATAAAATTTTCTTATATATCCTTTTTAAAATGTGTTTTCTGATAAACCCTAGATAGCCATTCCTACACTTGGTGGACTCAGAAATTTCCTTCTACCTCCCCCAGAGAGTTATAAGGAAGGAGATTTTTGCACACTGAAAAGTCATTGCTGTTGTATTCTATCAAATGACATTTAGAGGATTTAGGGAGGTTTGCATATTTCTCCAAAGCACCATTTTAAAATCCACACTGCCCAAATCGTTTAGGATTGGAAATGGGCCACTGATGTTCCTTCAATCCTGCTGACCCATCACCCTCCCACCCCCAACCCCCTGCCCTGTTCTTCAGATGAGGAAACTGAAACAGATGCATTGAATAACCACAGAAACACTAGTGATAAATTCAAGGATTATCAGTGTGGCCAATGCTCAGAGACATATTTTGCCTTTAAATTAAATTTAAATTAATTTTTTAAAAATTTTAAATTGGAAATGGAATTTTTAGCACTGAAACATTTATAATTATGTGTACTCGATAGATTTTTAAAGAACATATAAGAAGAGGACTATTTTCACTGTTCATCCATCTTTACTGTATCAATATTCTGCTTTTGAAAATTTTATCTGACCACAAGGTGGCAGCAATGCAACCCACTACAGAGAGACTAAGTAATGAGATGCAAAAGAACTGTGTATTTTTCATTGTATTCTGGCCAGGTCCTGCTTATTAATCAGATAGTCTAGCTATTCGCAATTATTTCTGCAACATGTTGTCCCTTCATATGATTTATTCATGAACTTGGATTATGTCCTGTGAATTTGTTTTTCTGAGATAGGTAGCATGGAAGAGCATTGTTATTCTAATACAAAGATAGAGTTCCCCTTATCATAAACGTTCAAAGAACATTTTCCTTTGGGAGAAAAGGAGAACGGAAAAATAGAGAAGTAGAGAGAGCAAGCCCACATGGAACAAAAACCTTTAGATACTTTTTTCTAAATCGAGGATTATACATCTACTTGTCTCTGCATTTATAAGGATATGTGAAATATAGATGTCCTGTCTGACAAATAAAAGGAAAAGCAATGAGCACTGAATTATATAAAAACACTATAATAACTAATATTTAGTGAACACTTTCCACCTAGCCATAGGTACTTATGCTACCATTTAATGCTCCCAACATACTCTGAAGCAGATTCTATGATATCCCTACTTTACAGACACAGAATGTGAAAATTTGATAGGGAGTTAAGTGACAACTGGTAAGAAGAGAATTAGGATTCAAGCCTGGCAGTCTGACTCCAGAGCCCAAATGTATTTCTATCCTCAAAGATGAGCTTTTATTTAAGACTTTGTTCTGGTTAGTCAGGTACGTGTATATATACGTATGTGTGTGTGTCTCCCCACATACCTTACATTTATGTCAAGGAATCAGTAAATGTGAATACTTTTATGTTCCAAATATCTCTATTTAAATCAGAGGGTCCTAATTAAACAAACAGTATTTAGAATAAATATGCTTGGGGCTTCCCTGGTGGCGCAGTGGTTGAGAATCTGCCTGCCAATGCAGGGGACACGGGTTCGAGCCCTGGTCTGGGAAGATCCCACATGCCGCGGAGCAACTGGGCCCGTGAGCCACAATTGCTGAGCCTGCGTGTCTGGAGCCTGTGCTCCGCAACAAGAGAGGCCGCGACAGTGAGAGGCCCGCGCACCGCGATGAAGAGTGGCCCCCGCTCGCCACAACTAGAGAAAGCCCTCGCACAGAAACGAAGACCCAACACAGCCATAAATAAAAATTAATTAATTAATTAATTAATTAAAAAAAGAATAATGTTAGCTGGGTTTGTCATATATGGCCTATATTATAAAAAAAAAAAAAGAATAAATATGCTTAAGTAAGTTGATAAGACTGCCATTTGTTCTGTGCTGTAGCTTTTGGATACAGGCCTTAAGCCATAACATGTACATAAATACTCCTGCACAGCTGTTTTGAATGGCTGCTACCGCTCTGGCATTACATCCAGTGGTAAAGAAGATGGAGTCTGAGCCAGAGTGTCTGGGATTTGAATTCCTTGTGTACCACTTACCAGCTAAGTAACCTTAGGTAAGTTATTTACACTACATGAACCTCAATTTCTTCATCTGGAAAATGAGGATAACAACAGTTTCCAAAATTTTAAGTGAAGAATTCTTGAGGATAAGAGATATGAATACTGGAGATGTGCCCCAAGTAAACAAGGGAGTAAATAAAAACAGAGGATGTCATCCAGGAAACAGGACTCCAGCTCAAGAGAAAGACGTTCCTGGGATGGCAGTGAAGGAAAGTCCAATGATGACAGCTGTGCAAAAACCTAGACAGCTCTGCAAAGGAGAATGGAAATCTCTGGCTCGATAGCTCCAAGAAAATAATGGAAACAATAGATTATCTGATATCATTGACTTTGTGGAAAATTGCATTGGCAGGCCATTGGATAGTGTGGGAAGGTTCAGCAATAAAAGTAAAAAGGAATTAAGCAAATGAAAAAAAGACAATTACTAATTTGAGGAGGAAAGTGAGAAAGGAAATACAATCAAAGTATACCAGAATGCACAGTTTTGTACAATATCTGCATAGGCATACTAATGTAATGACTGAATATAGATTTCACCACAAAATTTTAATATTATATTAGGAGTTCGGGGGAAGGGAAGCAGAGAGAATGACTATGTAAGAGATAAATTCTCATTACTGTAATAAGTCTATCAAAACTATCTAAAATTTGTGAATCAAAGAAAGCCATATTTACATATCCTATAGAAAATATGGAGATGTATAAATCCTAAAGAAACAGCTAAAAGTGTTAAAATGAGGGTTGCATCTGAGGAAGGGTTAATATGAAGAGGTAAGGCTGGGAATCACTGTAGTACTTTGTTTTAAACTTTTTAATATAATTTGATATTTTAAAACTAGATGTATGTCTTACTTTGATAAAAAGGAACTTTTAAAAGCACCTAACATAATGTTTGGCAAGTGGATATGATTAATAGCAGTAACAGCAAACTGATCACATTACTTTTATATCTTGTTTTTTCTCTGCCCAAGGAAAACGAGACATGAAATCATCCAATGTGTCCACAACTGCATCAGCTTGACATTGTTGCAATTCTGTTTTTCCAGCCAAATCTATGGAATAGAGACAGGCCATTTTATGCCCAAGAATATGCTCAATTTATTTTACTATAGTAAAACTTTTTAAAAAATAGGCAATATATTAATATGGTTCAAAAATTCAAAACAATATAAAACAGTATCCAGTGAAGACTAACTTCCACCTCTGACCCATTCACTTCATTTTGCTTCCTTACCTACCTACCATATTGGTAACCATTTTCATTCATTTATTTTGTATTCTTCCATTGTTTCTTAATGAAAATAAGAATAGGTATCCCACTCAAAACGCACCTCCCCCATATATCCTAGAGGTCTTTTCTTACAAGTCCCTTAAAGGCATCCTTGCTCTTTTTTCAGGTACATGGGATTCCTTTAAGTGGAAGTGCCACAATTTATTTAACTAGCCTCAACTGATTAGGTTTGTTTCCAGTCTTTTGCTAGTGCAAGTGATACTACAATAAATAACCTGTACATACATTATCATTTATCTTGTAGAAAGAATTACTGTTACATGTGCAGATAATTTTTTGTCAGCAGCATTTGTTTGCTTCCTGGGAATTATAAATTTAAAATAATAGAAGTGCTGTGTTTTTTCTTTACTGCCATTCGCTGACCATCATTTTGCTAAGGAATCATTCTAAAATGATTCGGTGTAGAAGCATTCTAAAATAGGTTGCATTTCAGCAAAGGAAACCATCAACAAAATGAAAATACAATCTACTGAATGGGAGAAAATATTTGCAAATGATATGACTGATAAGGGATTAATATCCAACATATATAAACAGCTCATACAACTCAACATCAAAAAGACAGATAATCTAACTAAAAATTGGGTTGAAGAACTGAATAGACATTTTTCCAAAGAGGACATGCAGATGGCCAACAGGCACATGAAAAGATGCTCCACATCGCTAAGCATCAGGGAAATGCAAATCAAAACCACAATGAGATATCACCTCACACCTGTCAAAATGGCTATCATCAAAAAGAACACAAATAACAAATGTTGGCGAGGATGTGGAGAAAAAGAAAAAGGGAACCCTCCTACACTGTTGGTGAGAATGTAAATTGGAGCAGCCACTGTGGAAAACAGTAGGGAAGTTTGTCAAAAAACTAAAAATAGAATTACCATATGACCCAGCAATTCCACTCCTGGGCATACATATGGAAAAGACAAAAGCTCTAATTCAAAAAGATACATGCACCCCAATGTTCATACCAGCATTATTTGCAATTGCCAAGATAAGGAGGCAACCTAAGTGTCTATCAACAGATGAATGGATAAAGAAGATGTGGTATATATAAACACAATGGAATATTACTCAGCCATAAAAAAGAATGAATGAATATTTGCCATTTGCAGCCACATGGATGGACTTAGAGGGTATTATGCTAAGTGAAATAAGTCAGACAGGGAAAGACAAATACTGTATGATATCACTTATATGTGGAATCTAAAAAGTACAATAAACTAGTGAATATAACAAAAAAGAAGCAGACTCACAGATATAGAGAACAAACTAGTGGTTACCAGTGGGGGGCGGGGGGGAGAGGCAATATAGGAGTAGGGGATTAAGAGGTACAAACTATTATGTATAACATAAGCTACAAGGATATATTGCACAACACAGGGAATATAGCCAATATTTTATTATAACTGTGAATGGAGTATAACTTTAAAAATTGTGAATCACTATATTGTATGCCTATAACTTGTAACTTTAATAAAAAATAAAAATATAAAATAGGTTGCTTTTGTACAAATGTATAAATTTACTAAAAATCAAGGAACTGTATATACTGACAATGGGTGAACTGTATGTAAATCACACCTCAATAAAGCTGTTAAAAGTGAAAGAAAATGCCTTAGTAATTAGCGTTCTTCTGTAAACTATCTATATTTTCACGTGTGTGATGTTCAAAGGCTGATTCTTCTTTCTGACCTTGAGAAATCCCTACGAGTTGTATCATAAGTTCTCTTCACTCATTTTCATCCCTACTTTGACTTCCACACTTAAGGCTTCAGCTGTCAATTTTATACAGATGACTCATTCAACATGTTTAGTCCTAAATTCCAGAACCATATTCTCCGCTTCCTTTTGGATAGTTCTCTGTGTATCCTTTTGGGTCGGCCCCAACTGGGGCTACAGCAGTGAACAAAGGAGATCAATTCCTTGCCTGCATGGCCCTTATGGCTAACTGGGAAAGACAGACAACGGAAAGGATATTGCAAGCTAAGGAAATTTTTCTTTTAAGAAGAGGAGGAGGAAGAGGAGAAGGAGCTATGGGAATAAGGAAATATGTCCAAGTTGTCGTCTGCCTGGCCCTTACTCTCTTGCTCAAATAGACTGCCCTCCACATGCCAGTATCTGTCTTCTAACCCTAGGATGATTCTATCTTCACAAACTTTCTCATATTTCCCAAATAGCCACCCCTGCAGTCATGCCAAACAAATACAAAGTATGGCCAGAATAATCTTCCTAAGCTCATAGCCATGGTTATGTTGCTTTTCCAGATAAAAATTTACAGTTGAAGTCAAAGACAAACACTGTGTGATCCCACTCATATTGGAATCTTTAAAAATTACTCCTAATAACTAACTCATAGATACAGAGAACAGATGGTTACCAGAGGCAGGAGCAGGGGTAGGGGCAGTAAAATGGGTGAAAGTGGTCAAAAGATACAAACTTCCAGTTATAAGATAAATACGTCCTGGCGATGTAATGTACAGCATGGTGAGCATAGCTAAGAATACCATATATTTGAAAGCGGCTAAGAGAGTAGTTCTTAAAAGTTCTCATCGCAAGGAAAAAAATCTGTAACTATGTGAGGTGAAGGATGTTGACTAGATTTACTGTGTGATCATTTAGCAATATATACATGTACTGAATCATTATGTCATACACCTGAACCTAATGTAACGTTATAGGTCAATTAGATCTCAATTTAAAAACAACTCTACAGTTGTTTAAGGGATGACGTTAATACTCTGGCTCTTTCTTACCAGATTCCAATCTGTTTTTCCATCCCTTTCTCTTTCTACTTCCGTTCCACCCAGCAAATTTTGAAGTTCTTTTCTTTTTCTCCTGCCATTTTTTCTCTGTCTGGAATGTTCTAGTCCAGAGATTCTCTAAGTGAGTTCCATGGACCAGCTGCATAAGGCATCATCTGGGAAATTGGTAAGAATGCAGATTTCCCACCCTAGGCCTATTGAATCACAGTCTCTGGAGTCAAGGCTGAACAATCTGTTTTAATGAGCTTCCAAGTGATCCTGATGCACGTAAAATTTGAGAAACACTGCTCAAGTCCAAATCTGTCTCTTGAAATTCTAGGTATCTTTTCAGGCTCAACTCAAATGTCATTTTCACTTCAAAGTCAAATTTCCATAGTCAGAAGTCATCTCCATCTCTAATATTTAGCTACCTATCTATCTATTTATTTATTTATTTGGCTCTGCTGCGTCTTAGTTGCGGCACGCAAGATATTTTTAGTTGCAGCATGTGAGATTTTTTTTTTTAGTTGCTGCATGTGAATTCTTAGTTGTGGCATGCGGGATCTAGTTCCCTGACCAGGGATCGAACCCAGGCCCCCTGTATTGGGAGTGCAGAGGCTTAGCCACTGGACCACAAAGGAAGTCCCGCCATCTCTTTTAAACTTCCAAAAAATTTTGTTGGCTGAAACGTGTTCGTGTAACACAAATTTTTGTATTTTTAACATACATACATACATTACCTTGGTCCAAAAATGAAGGTCTAGTAATTATGGCCCATTTTACTGGTAAGCTAACCATGTCTCTACAGCTTGGATCATAGTGGTTTTGGGGGTAGCAAAGAAGGTGTCAGTGTCAGGAGTGGGGCATGGTGATTCTACAGATTATTTACAAAGAAAGGGGCTTTAAAAGAAGCCAAATGTAGCCTTTCCCTCAAAAAGAGTGTTATGGGAGTGTGAGGGGACAGAGAAGACAGCAGAGCATAAGATGGGGAAGGGCACCAGGCAAAGATGAGAACTAAGTTTCCTTTATTTCTCCTCATCTTATCACGTTAGCGCATGTGCTAAATAAACAATCCAGTAGCCAACTACCCACTCAGGATGCCTCAGATGGCACTTTATGGAAGCAAAGAAGACTTCCCTTCTATTTTTTTTAGCATGATTAGGATGAAAGACATTGGGTACATGATTTTAATAGTATGAGTCACTTCAACCTCCCTATGCCACACGTATTTCCCATTAATTAATCTTCTCTGATAACTTATGATATGCATGCTAGCGGAAGTTTGGGTTCAGACACATCTGTCTAATTTTTCAGCTAAATTCCAATAGGGATTGAGGACAAGGAAGTGTGGGGCAGGAGAGACTGAAGGCAGTATAAAATTAATTGTCTAGGGAACTCAGGGAAAATTAAACTGGTAGAGATGGTATATTTATACTTCTCTGGCACTTAATCCCATTCTCCTTTGCACTATATTTTAATCCCATTCAGTAATAAAGTCACTTAATGAATATTGAATATATGCCATGTGGTTATTTTTCAGTTATCAAAAACTGTACACACAGTAAATATATTACCTGTGTTTTTGGTCAGATATCTTGCTATTGCTAGGCTCTGGTGAAGGTTCAATCCATCGACTTCCAAAATGGGAATTTTGCCAAATGGAAGAGCTTAAAATAAAATGAGCAAAGAATTAACTTCCAGAACAAAATCAAGTTATAATACTTCCATTTTACTGATAATTGTGGAAATAAAACATGATAGTAACGTTACAGAATTCTTGAATATTTATTCTAGAAGGGACATTAGGCATCCTCTAGTGGAATCTTTACATTTTACAAGTTTAAAAAAAGAGAGTTGTTAGAAAAAGAAACAGACTCACAGATATAGAGAACAAATGAGTGGCTACAAGTGGAGAGAGGGAAGAGGGGAGGGGCAAGATAGGGGTGGGGGAGTAAGAGGTACAAACTATTAGGTATAAAATTAGCTACAAGGATATACTGTACAACATGGGGAATACAGCCAATATTTTATAATAACTACGAATGGAGTATAACCTTTAAAAATTGTGAATCACTATATTGTACATCTGCAACTTATATAATATTGAACAGTGACTATACTTCAATTTTTTTAGAAAAGGGGGAAAGAAGAGTTGTTAGAAGAGCTGCTATAGAGTTAGTGACAGAACTGGGTCTAAAACCCAGGTTTACAGTGATACTATCGATATGTATTATATATTATCTCACATACTTACTATATAATTTTTTTAAAAAACTTTTAAAGCCTTATTAAATTTTCAGTCCTCAGAGATTACATTAATTATTCTTCCAAACCATAGTCTGAGGAATATGAAGAGTTTGATATTGAGTTATGGTAAGGAACTTAGCCAAATTCTTATTGACCATTTGAAGTATATAGTAAGCAACAAGCATATTTGTACAAATATAGGACAGACTCATAGCAGGTGTATTAATATTTATCTGTAAATCCTACTTTGTTTTCTTATCTAAACCTATTATATTTTGTCAGAGAATGATTTATTATTCTTCATTATAGAAAAATTCTAAGTTGAAGATAAATAAAAATAATTCTACCACACAGTGATAAACATTTTAATATTTTAATTGCTTTCCCATATATATCAAAACAAAATCATAATGTATATATGTCTTTTAATTTGATAATACCTTTTAAAATATTTCTAAATCAATAATACATCTTTTTTTAAAGCATACATTTTGCCATATGAATTAATCACAATTTTCCCAACCAGTGCCTTAGGTTGGGACATATAGTTATTTTGGAAAGAGGGAAAAGAATAAAGTGCCACTCATAATCCCATGACTGTAACACAACTACTAGAATCAACCTTCAAGCGTCTTTCGTATGCACTGAATAAGTACAAGACGAACTACAGTTCACATCAGGAATAAAAACATCTTTGAACACTTAGCTAATAAGTGTGCCAAGTACTATTCCACGTGTCTGAGATACTGCAGTGAGCAAAACAAAGACCCAAATAAAACTGATGCAAATTGTGATGCCTTATTTGAAGCAAAGTATGTAATCAAGAGGGAATTAACATGCCTAACAATTTGAGGGGTGCTTCCTTTTGTGCTAGGCATTGTACTAAATGTTTAACGTGCCCGTTCAGTCTTCTGGTACTTATGACAACCCTATGAAGTAGGTACTAACTACCATCTCATTTTATAAATGAGGAAATGAGATGAAGAGAGGTTATAGAAATAGTCCAGATCGCACACCTGGTAGAGGTGAGAGCCAAGTGAGAGGTGAAATCCAGTTGGAACTCTTGCTCAGCTGTTTTCTAGTTCTAAGAGCCATGTTTTTGAAAGATATTAAAAATCAGAGCAAGCCCAGAGGATAGTATCCAAGTTAGAGAGGGTCTGAAAATCACATTATATGAGGATTGGCTGAAGAACTTCTACCACTCTTCACTGAAGAAGACAGAACAAACGAAGTGGAACATAAAAACCATCTCCAATATGGCATAGATATCAAATGGGAAAAAAATCTTACTTATTCGGACTATCTCTAAAATGCAGAATGAGGACCAAGAATAAATTTTTAAAGGGCATATTTTAATTAATTAATTAAATTTTTTGGTGGGGGACTGCGTTGGGTCTTCGTTGCTGCATGCGGGCTTTTCCCCGGTTGCGGCGAACTGGGGCTACTCTTCGTTGCGGTGCACGGGCTTCTCATTGCAGTGGCTTCTCTTGTTGCAGAGCACAGACTCCGTAGTTGTGGGTCGTGGGTCTAGAGTGCAGGCTCAGTAGTTGTGGCGCACGGGTTTAGTTGCTCCGTGGCATGTGGGATCTTGCCGGATCAGGGCTCGAACCCATGTCCCCTGCGATGGCGAGCGGATTCTAAACCACTGCGCCACCAGGGAAATCCTAAAGGGCATATTTTAACTCAAGATGAAGAATAATTCTGTTACCTTTGGAGCTATTTACAATGGAATGTGTTTTCTTATGCGGTGGTAAGCTTTCAGCTACTGGAAGCATTTGAGCCAAGCTTGGAATAATTGCCAACATTTGGAATGTGGGCTGCATCTAACAAGAAGAAATTTAAGAAGACAAATGCTAAGTCCTTTATTTGGTTCCAGAAAAAAAGAATTTCATGGTGTTGGAGTTGTAACTTAACAGGAGCACCTGTCAAAAAGCTTTAAGAGATTTAGTGGTGCTGAATGCAAGGCCTCAGTATGATATGGCTGCCAACATAGCTACTGTGATCTTGGTAAAACGTCTTAGAAAAATGTCTACACTTGTGCCAGGAGTGATGGTCCCATTCTGCTCTGTGCTGTTCTTATGCTTGCAGGCACAAGCACTACACGTAAAATAGCAGACAGAGTCTAACAGAAGCTTGTTCTACTTGGGTGGTGCGCAAACCCAAACCAGGGGAAATAAATGGAACACTCCAGGAAGAGAAGAGAGTTGTCCTTTGAACCTAGATGTGACTGCAGATCTCAGACAGTCCATAGGAAACAGTACCTAAATCAAGAAGTAGAGTCAGGGATGGGAAGGGTGGACTGAATTTCACAATGATGATAGGAGAAACAATCAAGGAAGCTCCAAAAGTTGATATCTAAATAGAGATACAGGTAATGAGTTACCTAGGGACTCGATTCTGAATTCAGCCAAAGACCTTCTTTATCTTCAGAGCATTTTCATTAAACTGACTATACAGCAATGGCTTTTTCTCTATGATGTCTAGATACTAAATGTCTTCTAGTAATTGGATGTGAGAGAAAAAATAATTTGTTCTCCATGGATTAAAATGGTAAGTCCAAGACCAATGTATGAAAACCACATGGAGATAATTTCAATTTTGTATAAAGAAGATTCTTTTAAGTTTTCCTCCTCTCTTCTTTCTGTTCTCCCTTTCCAGAATTTCATGGAGATGTTAGACCTCCTAAACTGGTTCATTCTCAATTTTCCTTATCTTTATTCTCTTATTTTTCATTTTTTTCCTATTGTGCTTTTTGGGGGATTTACTTAGTTTTCATCATTTTATTGATTTCTTTGTATCAGACATTAATTTCCAAGAACTTTTTGTCTCCGTACATTCCTTTTAGATTGTATAGAATATCTTCTCTTTTCTCTGAGGATTTTATATTTTTGAAGTTGTTTTCTTGCTATACCATCTTGACATCTCCAGAGGTGTTTGGTTTTAGGTCTGTTTTATATTAGAGACTTTTCTCAAATATGGGTTAACTTTTGACTTGCCATTGCTATTTGAAAGGGCAAAGAAGTAAAAGCTAACTGGAATCTCCGTGTGCGTAGGAGGGGCTTGCCCACAGATTGGGCTAGGCAAATTCATTGAGGTATCCCCATCTGTTCAGTATCTGTTAGACATTTTTCTTAGACTAGTCAGCTTCCCCAGAGAGAATTCCTCCCATTTCCTGTGTGAGGGATATTAGCCTGGTTGCCATTGATTGTCGAGCAGGGGAAAGGGCTGTTGGTACCACCATCTAGTTTCTAGACTTCCACTGAATGCCATGTTTACTATAGCATTGTGTCCGAGACATGCCTGGTGTCCTAGAATCCTCTGGTCCATCCTCTTGAAAGTAATCTCCATGCTTCTTCCAGGGAGAGAGAGGGAACTTGTGGTCATACTGCTTCTTCATGTTCTTCCAGGCAACCCTGTATCAGCTCAGCTCTTGAAGTTATCTTTTGCAACCAATTCCTGACCCTTTGGAGGATCTCTGGAGTGATTTGGCTGGCCTTTTTCTCCTCCAGGCTTATATTTGAGCATCACTGGCCTTAATGGTAAGTCACCTTACCATTCTTTGACCGCCTTTCTAGCTTCCAGAATTTTGTGCTATCATATTCAAGGTTGATTTCTTTGTCCTTGGGGGGGGGTGACTTTTTTTTAAGTACGTTAATGTTATTAAAGGAGAGATTAAACACATGTGTACAGTCTACCAGGTTTGACCAGGAAGAAAATTTTAATAGACATATCCAATGATATTCTAGATTATAGCAGAGGGGATGGTCATAGCGAGTTTCAAACACCAGAGAGCATCCCTAAATTGGACAGGAGATGATACCAGATACAATTTGTAATAGAAACTGCTTTTCAATACCTATTCTTTGCTTTTTTTTCCTCAAAGTAATAAAACCCTGGATTTTTAGCTGGGCAAATGGTTGTCCACAATAAAGTCAATGTTTCCCAGCTTCTTTCGCAGCAATGAATGATCACGTGACTAATTTCTTGCCAAACAGATATAACTGATGTGATGTGTGCAACTTTCTGGTCAGGCTGTTAAAAGGAAGAGGTGTGTTCTCTTCCCTCTTCTGCACTTTCTGTGAGTTGGAATATGGAAGGAGGGTGAACTATTCACACTGTGTCAATAAGAACCCACTACGGGTGCAGATGAACAGAAATGAAAGAGCTTCATCGTTGACAACTTCATGGGGCAGAACTGCTATACTAACTTGGGCTTTTATGCAAAAGAAATAAATTTTTATCCTCTTTAAGCCATTTTTGTGTTGGGTGTATGTTAAAGCATTTTATACTGTAGCTTAACCATCACTAACTTTAAGATCCCTTTCAATTCTAAGAATATGTGAAAACATTAAGAAAATGCAGTAATTCCATTTTTAATAACATAATGAAAAGTTAAGGTAGAAGAGGGTATAAAGAATACAAAGAACTTATATCTAAAAACTAAAAGGCAGAATTTGTTATATGTAATACCTCCACAACTTGCTATTCATTTTCACTTATTTAATGGATAAATTTAATATTCACCTATTTTATGTCCACAGAAGCTCAGGTACAAATTCTGATATCAGAAGAAATGTTTGGATCTTAAAGGTAAAGTTTCAGAAGAACAGGAAATAAGATATTCCATCCCATCGGAGAAGAGTTCTCTGATAAGAAAAAGAGTAATTACAGGGGCAATGACTTCAGAGAAACTCATGCTTCCAAAAGCCAAGCGGCAATATTTATTGTGAATACGTCAATTATCGTGGTATTATTTTTGTTGGCATTATCTAGTGCAAATAACTTGGGCTATAGTATTAGATGGACCTGTGTTTGAAAATCAGCTGTACCTTGCTAGGGCTGTGAACCTGGAAAAAATACCTAAACTCCGTGTGCTTCAGTTAATCCAACTATAAAATAGAAACAATAATACATCCCGTGTTGACGTGCTAGAGAAATTAAATGAAATAGGGTCTGCAGACTATCCAGTTCTGATAGCCTACAAATGCTATATAGTTGTTTTCTTCAGCTTCATCTTTATCTGAAAATTTAATAATCTAGCATAAAACTAAAAATTTTAGACACTTAATATTTAGTTAGTATTTCCAGGGAACATGGCAAGCATCTAGAGGATGACTTACAACTTAACTGAAAACCACACACTTTTGTTTGTTTAATAACATTTCTAATTCTTCGTCACTGTCCTGAGTGCTAAGTAGCATGTTTTCATTGTGTTACCTGCCCAGTTTGTAAATTTGCTCTTTCCTCTGATCAGACAGACCCCAGTTTTGTTCACGTATCCACCCCTCTCTCATATGGTCACAAAGCCTCATGAAAACTGCTTCCATCCCCTACTTCAGAGGTGGATTAGATGAATCTAAGGTTCCTCCCACTCCCTTTGCCAATGATTGGTTCAGAAATGGACACGTGACCCAATCTGAGCCAGTGAAACACGAGAGGTTTGCTGAAGTCACCTGGGAAGTTTTTCCTCGTTCTTCTGGGAACACTTAAGGAAGCAGTGCTTTCTCCTCTAGCTTCTCAAAATTGCTTCTCAACGCTGCGAGGCTGGAATTGCAGCAAACGTATTGCTACCAGCTTCATGATTTAGCCAACACACTGAGGAGGAAAGATGGATAAAGCCATCCTTTGAAACCTGGCCTACTTCTGGAGTTTCAGTTATGTGGTACAGTTCATTTCCTTGTTCTTTAAGCCATCTGAGTTTTGTTTTCTGTTACAGCAGCTTATCTGATCTATCATCCAAATATTATTGATATCTGAGCAAGCCCAGTCTATTCCAATGGTCAAAAGTTTGACTTCAGTATTTCCTCCATTTCAGCTCTTCTGATAAAGCTTCATGTTATGTTATTTTTATATGCTCCCTCTGTCAGGTTTGTGTTTTCACCTCAATAGGAAATTTTCTGGGTCACATAGCATTTATTTAACTTGCCTGAACTGCTGCTTCTCAGTGTAAAGCTACATGAGATTTAAAAACCTTTCTATTTTCCTTTCCCTGAGGAAAGACAAAAGGTTCTGGAAACATTTTCTCTACATACATTTCCATGAACTACATTTGTGCTACTTACTTGACTTGATTTCAGGCCAATCAGATTGTTCTATTCTGTGGTCTTCATACTTTATGTCCAAATATGCGAATATGTAACGAATAATTTCTGCTCTCCCCCTCATATTAAAATAAGTGAGTTTGTAGTTTGGCATGGTGTGATTCTGGAAGGAGAAAAATAGAGGAATTATTTTAACAGCCCTCTAGAGATGTTTCAACATTTTTCTTGGAGGACTTTTCGAAAACTTTATGGCATCTTCTGAGATAAATCAGAGATATTAGAAGATATTTCAAAACCAGAATTATAAATCACTACTCCAATAACATATGGAGAAAACTTGATAGACATAAAATCTTGACTCTCTTTAAGAACTACATGGAATATTCCAGTGAAATAATCAAATTCAGGTTTTATTTGTAAAAAGACATCGGAGTAATAGGGTATCTATATACCAAACTTCAGAGAATGGAGTCAAAAACTTTGCATTTTAAGAATTTTTTTGTCCTGCCTTTAGACACATAATGAATGGTGTCGACATTTGGTTTGTTGTTTGCTTTGGTGACACAGCTGAGTTTGTGAGGACAGCTGGGTAAGGATTGCAAGAGCAGGGTACACGCACAAGGCATGTAAAACCAGCCATGTCAACCTGTCATCTCCTCTCTTCCCTCCCCTGTTGCTTTTCCCTCAGGGAATCAAAAAGGCTTGAGGAAATATTTCTCTCTTCTTTTACTGCATCCATGCTGCTGGGTTTTATTGGGTTGCTTACACATACAAACATACCCCATCTTGGGGACCTCTGCTGGGATGGAACAACGGTGGGCATACTTCTTTATTCTCTCTATAGAGGAGCGAGGAAGAAAGAAAGCAAACATTTCTTCCATTTTAGAAAGTTTGCTAAAACTGGCTATATTGGTTAGATGGAGGTCATTATAATTTTGTGAGTTTGAGATTTGTACTCTTTCATTTCCATTGTTTATAAGCTTCACAGTTAATGATTTTAAGCACTAATCATAGAATGTATTGTAATCTTGTAACGATTAGGCAACTGAGAAAGAAACATTTTCATTTGAAGTTCAGTTCTTCCATTTAGGTTCTGTGTATCTTTGGGCTAGTCAACAAAATCTCTCTGAATTTCAAAGTCCACTTTTGATAAATAGAGATTAATATGGATTTGGGGTTTTAATGAGGTAACACATGTGAAGCATTTAGCACAATGCTAAACAATTATTAGGTGTTAATAACTTTGAATTCATTCTATAGTCAAGAATAAACACCACAATTACATCACACTAAAAATTAATAATTATAGTAATTCAATAAAAATCATAAATCACATTTATTTAAAGAGGTGAGATTAAATACTTTATTCTCTACTAAGGAAGTCTTTCTGAGATATTAACGGAATATTAGATTAAAAGTTGAGCTCAGGGCTTCCCTGGTGGCACAGTGGTTAAGAATCTGCCTGCCAATGCAGGGGACACGGGTTCGAGCCCTGGTCTGGGAAGATCCCACGTGCCGCAGAGCAACTAAGCCCATGCGCCACAACTACTGAGCCTGCGCTCTAGAGTCTGTGAGCCACAACTACTGAGCCTGCGTGCTGCCACCACTGAAGCCCGTGCACGTAGAGCCCGTGCTCTGCAACAAGAGAAGCCACCGCGATTAGAAGGCCATGCACCGCAACAAAGAGTAGCCCCCACTCGCCGCAACTAAAGCCCGCACGCAGCAATAAGTAAATAAAATAAATAAATTTCTTTAAAAAAAAAAAAAGTTGAGCTCAAGTCGCAAAACAAAATTCCATCTGAAGTCACATCACATAAAAGATCAAACACGCATCATAAAAATCTAGATTGCTAAGCTCGTATCTCAAGTACATGTGTATCTCAAGTGTCTGTGGAAAGGACGACCAGAAATAACCGATTGCCTATCTAGACCCCCTCAGGATCCAGGAAATGATGGCGACGGTGATTCCTAGCGAATCCGTTTCTCTGGGCCCGGGTTTTCCGTGTGTAGATATTGTGGAGCGGGTGATCCTCGTTAGAGACAGTCACGCTAACACCCCACGTCCTGTCCACTTCCATTAGCTAGTCTTGTCACCGCCCAAGGGGACTGTGGCACACGCCGCACATCAGTACGTGAGCGGATGTTCTCTGTCAAGAATTCACTAGAGCCAACTAACGAAAATTCCAAGATTTACGGCCCCAAATTCCTTTGGAGGAGAAATATGTATATAGGAAATTCACATCTGGGGCACTAAATGAAGTGCCCATCAGAACAATGAGACTGTGTTCCAAGTTTCTTGGAAACGCTGAGCTTAGAAATAGTGGGAAAGATAGGAGAACACAAAAATAGTCCATAAAAAATGTAAAGTAATAAGTTTCCTTCAGAAAAAAACATTTTACAGAATAAAGGGAACACTCTTATGTAGGAAATAAAAAACGTAATTGTTACTGTTCCTTGGTCTATCTATTTTAAAGCTTGAAAGAACAAAAATAGCCTTCAGAGTGGAAGTGTCCTTCTGAGTTGGAGTTTTTATTTGAAAAGCATTTTACGCAATTTTTTAATTGATTTTTTTAAGTTGTTAGTGCTTCCAAAGAAATTATGTATTTCTTATAAATATTATGTGTGTATATAGATTCATATATGTCCATAGGATCAACATTAAAAATTAAACATAACTTTTCTCATTTGGTCAAATACCACATAATTCTGCATGAAAATGAAGGGGTTGTTGCTTGTTGTTAATTTGCAAAGGCATGCTATTTTATATTGTATTTCATTCAAGTAAAGAAGACATCTAAAACTTCCTAGCACAGGCTGGTAGCTGTTTACATTTCTCTGCAAATAGATCTTTAAATCTAAGATTTACCACAGGCCAATGGACATCTGGCAAATGCTTATCTTTCCTTCAAGAACATCCTTCAACTGTCATAACTCAGTAATGAAGCTGTACTTGCACACCACATTTCTGTAGTTACTTGCATAATTATATTTTCTACTGAGCAAAAGTCTGGCTTCTTGATTTTTAAAGGTAGAAAACTCCAAACTTGAAGACTTTTGTCTTTTTAGGATATAAGTGCACATTGTATAACACAAAAAAATAAGTACTAAAGGTAAACACTGTTGGAAACATTTGCTGGCTCTAGAGATCCTATATTTTATAAGCTTTCGCATGAAAACTATCAGGAGGAATTCCAAGTAAATGTTTCAATGGCCAATGAAAACATAAGGAAATTTACAACAAAGTCTAAAGACGAGTACAAGAACATATTTTGTCCCTCATAGCATTTAGCAGCATATCTGTTAACAGTAAATCTCACTTTGCTACAGCCTTTATTTCATAAGGATCATGAACTACAAGGATGAAGGATGAAGTTAAAACATATCCCTACCCCACAAGGGATGCAGTGAGGCTTTAGCTCAGGGTAGAGCAGGTGATGGAAAGGAATGACCAGTTCTGGACTCACCCCTGCCACTTATTATCTGAGTGGCCTTGGGCAGGTCACTTGTTCCTGGCTTTACTTTCCTCACCTGTAAGATGGTAATGAAAATATTGTGTGTAAAGTACCAATACAGAGCTCCGTACTGTGTGATTTCACTGGACTCAAATCCTCAAGATCGTGTGCTTTGATAAACCTATTCTGCTGTAGGGGCATCAAAAGTGAAAATTACATAAAAAGAAGATATAAAGTTAGAATTAAGAGCAAGATAAACTTTGCCTGGACGAAATGAACAGAAACAAAATACAGGGAGCAGGGCGTGGAATTCTGAGGCAGTGGGCAGCCAGGAGCTTAGCTTCTTCAGGATAAAGGGGAATAAAAATCCTCCACACAAGATGGGAGGTTGGAGGGTCGTACTGCTTGAAACTAGAGCCTGGCAGGCTTTTACATAAAATGTGTAAAAGGTCAAACTGCAAAACTCTAGCAAAACTGATAAGGAGGAAAATATATGAAAAGTCACAGACAATTAAAATTACAAATAAAAAGGGGTCATAATAGCAGATAAAATAGATTAAAAATCATAAGCTAACACTACAAATAACTATCAGTGACTCTGAACACTTAAATGGAAACACTGAGAAACACATAAACTAACACAATCAAATCAAAAAGAAACTGAAAGCCTGCATTTAACAAGGAGTAAAGAAACGGAATTGGTAATTAGTCACACCCATGAATGATACCAGGCCCAGATGATTTTACAGGTGAATTTTACTTAATCCTCAAGGGAAAGATAATCCTTATCTTTTACAAGTAGTTTCAAAGAATAGAAAAACGGAAAAAGTGCAAAGATGTTAAAAGAGGAAAATTATAGACTAAGCTCACTTATAAACATAGATATAAACATCCTAAATAACTTCTTAGCTATTCACATTTAGTAGTGTATAAAAAGATATTAAATATAATGTTGGGCTGCACCCTGTAGGCCTGCAAGCCTTGTAGTTACCCAGCCTCTACAAGACTGAAGAAAGAGCCCGGGGTCAGTGACAGAGACATCAATAGTTACTGAATAGAGAATCTTACAAGTCTCAAGCGAAAGGTCCTGGAGAAACATCCCACCGTGCAATGCAGACGGCAACAGGACATAGCAATGATCTTTGCTACTCAGGGGAGAAGGAGGCTACCATTTATAGGGGGAATTGACAACAGGTGGGCTCATCAGTTACCAGGGAAACCAGCAGCAGGGGCATGGGGCAAGCATGTAGAGAGTTTCTGATTAAGCCGTATAATTAAGAGAACTGGATAGTCATGTGAGTGAAGCGGGGCCTGGTCGAGAAGGGGATGTACAAAGATCTTGAGTGGCTTGATCATACGTGTAATGACAAGATGAGGCTTATCCCAGGAATGCAAGATGTTTCAACACCAAAACATTCATCTGTATATTATACTACACCAATAGATTAAAAGGGAAAAACTCTAAGCCATATTGTCTTCTCAACAGATGTTAAATAAATGCTTAATTAATAAGCATAAAATTAATCACTCATTTGTGACCAAAACTCTCAAAAACCAAAAATCCAAAACAAACAAAAAACCCAAAGCTCTTAGTAAACTGGGAATAAAAGAAAACTTCCTTCATCTAATAGAGTCTCCACAAAAAACAGAGCAAACGTCATACATAATGGGGAACCAAACGGAAGCATTTTCTTTAATGTGAGGAATAACCAGAAACCCCCTCTCACCCCTACTATTTAACATGGTCCTGGATGGCCTAGCTAATTCAATAAGATTAGACAACAACAAATAACACACGCAAGGAGTGGAAAGGAAGAGACAAAATTGTCCTTATTTGCAATAGAAATGATTGTCTATATTCAAAATCCAAGAGACTCTACAGACAAATCTGATCCTAAATTTCAAATGGAAATGCTAAGGACTAAAATAGCCAAGAAAAAATTAAGAGAACAGAAGGAGAAGACTTGACCCACCAGATAGCAAGACATATATAAAGCCACATAATTACGGGAATGTGATGTTTGTTCAGGACTAGACGTAGGGAGGTGCATAAAGTCTCGAAACAGAACCTCAGATATACGACAGACAAGATATTATAGTGGGGGCATCAAGGGACTAGACTAAAATGGTTTGGAGACAAAAGAGGAAAAATATACATAATGAGACTCTGACTTCCCAGAAAACATAGAAATAATACCCCGGTGGATTATAGACCTGAATATGAGTTAATTGGCCTATGCAAATTCCAGTGTCATGCTGGTCTCTACTTCCTGTTAGCTTCATTTCTGAGCCCTGCCACTGTCATTCTGTGTTAGGAATCCCATGTAGGGGAAGCTGTGTCTATTTCCTGAAATGATACAGAAACAAGAAGGAAAAAGTTTGATCGTGCTTAAGGATCTCCTTTACATCTAGAAGCTAACCACTGTTTTCCTCCCACTCCAAAGCAAACCATGTGAAGTTCCTGATTCAGCAGATAAATAAAAAGCTGACTTAGACTTCTTTTTGAAAAATAAGATATAGGGAATTCCCTGGTGGTCCAGTGGTTAGGGCTCAGCACTTCCACTGTAGGGGGCATGGGTTCGATCCCTGGTCGGGGTAAAGAAGATATACAGTTTCTTAAGGAACATATGGATGGATGACTAGCAAATACCCTGGATAGAAACTTCCACATATGAACTCATATGAATGTAGCCATTAAGTACAAAAGAAAATATAGCTTTTGATATATGCTAAACTAGTTTAGAAATTAAATATTTTACATAGAAAATAATAGTGTTTTCAAAAAATTCTACCTTGGGTATTTCCTTTCTTTCTCCTAGGTTTGTGGCTCTTTTTACTTTATATAACATGGATACATTTCAGCTGATTAACAAAAACAAAACACAGGAATGTTTAATCCCAGAAGCAATTTTCGTGCAGTCAATGAACATACAAACTATCTTAATAAAACCATTTAATTTTAGCTAAGCCTTTATTCTAATCTGTATATTGCTATAAGAGCACAGTAAAACAGTCTCAAAAATTCTAGTGTCTCTGCCAGAGAAGTGACAACAGTCCAAATTCAACTCTCTGGCAAAGGAGGCTAATGTTCAAATACTTTGTTATGCACCTTAAAGATTTCAGCAGGTAATTGAAAAAAAGGATAGAATTTTGCGAGTCATTTTGATGGACAGATAGCTTCCAAATAAGGAATTAAGTATTAACCATTTTACAATTCAATCCAATAACAGATTATAAGACAGTCACTCAGACAAGTACAGCATATGACAGTAATAAAAATAAACCTAAAATGCAGGGTGAAGACTATCTCATTTCTAATCTTTGTACAGTTCTATCAGATCACTTACTTAGGCTGCGTCTCTGTGGAGTCTCTAGTATCTTCTATGCTCTTGTACGTGACTGCATCTTGGGTTTATATGATGAGTAAGATACGGTCACAAGCCAATGTGAGAAGAGGTGACTTACTGCCACCTAAGTCTCTTCCTTCATTTCTTAGATGAAATATGCCTGCCAAAAAGTGCAAGTCTGCAAAGACTTGTTATTCTAGTTATTCTTGGCATTTTATAGGATCTCTGTGTGGAAATAACCTAAGGTATTTGCATACAGTTGGTAAAGTCAAAGTTATAGGTGCTGAAGTGTGCCTATAGCTACATGTTCATTTATTTTTAAAGTCTTAGAACCACAGGCCCTAGGGGAGAAGGAAAACGTGAGTGCAAGTAAACCCTCTTTACAGATACACACATGGCTTGCTTCCTCGCTTCCCTAGATCTCCTTGGCGAGTCCTTGGCTGGCCACCCTTCCCTGGACCTCTCCTCAAATACACTCATCCTTTACCTGCTCGATTTTCATTCATCACAGCATCTGACAACATAATGTATTTTATTTGTTTGTTTTCACCCTCCCCCAGTGGAAGGTCAGCTCCACAAGGGCGGGCACCTCACTGTTTACTGTTGTGTCCTCAGTGTCCACAGGAGCGCCAGGCACATCATAAGCACTAATATAGATTTGACGAATGAATGACCCCAATGTATATTTCCCCACAATTCATATTTTTACAAGGACTCTCTAAATTCTCATTGCTGGTAGTTTATTTCACTTACTATGTTTTCTTAGAAGGGCTGAAACTAAGTCTACCTAAAACCAAGTTCCTTGACTGAGTTTGTAATTAATTTCTCAGTCCAAAATTGTATTCCCCTTCTTGACCCCTGACCTCAATGCTGTCCTAACAGAACGCTCATCAACCGGAGTCGGATGAGTAAGATTGCTGTTGTCGATAACCTCATGAATGTACTAAAATGACTATTATAGATATCATCATTAACGTACAAACTAAGGTTGTTTTTCAAGGGCAAGGTGAGCTAACAGACCCCCGAGCATAGGCCACCTGGCCAGACACATCCTGTGACTCCCAAAACTACGATTAAGAAATGCCACAGAAATGTCACAAAACAATAATTAATCCCAGGCTCTTTGTTCTACCCCTTAAAAAATAAAAACCCTAACGCAAAGACCAAGTTGGAGTAGATCTGAGGCTTGTCTCCCACTCCCTTGCTTGGTGCCCTGCAATAAATCCTTCCTCTGATGCAAATTCCCACTGTCAGAGTTTGGCTTTCTGTGCTGTGGGCACAAGAGCCCTTCGCTCAGTTTCAGGATCGTGTGGTTTAAAGTAAACCTGGAGGGGAAGATTCCCCTACATCTTGCTGATAATCCGATACAGATTAGTAACAAATGCCTAAATGTTTTAGAAATTTATGTTTTCAGTCCTTACTGCAGGAATTAATTCCAGCTACAATATTAGAACAGCACAGTGAAAAGATCCAGTGGAATACCTGTCTGGGCATTATTGAACCTGCAGATTATCCATGAAACATTTTAATGACAGTCTGGCTTTCAACTTCCAGAAAATGACACTCATAGGCAACAATAGCAACCTATAAATCACGTAATATTTCCTCTTCTAAGTGCTTTAAACTTTGAAAAGTGTCTTTTCATCCATTTATTGTAAATATAAGAAATGAAATTAAATATATTAGTCTGTAAAAAGTCTAATTTAGAAGACATAAGTACAGCCCCTTACCTGCCAAAAAGATATATGTAACTCAAAATCAAGTGCAAATGGAATGGAAGCTATACAAAATTAACACACTGTATTTGTTATCTTTCACTGAGTTTTAACTTACACTTTAAAAAAGTCTTTTTGTCCTCACCTCGATTATTTTTAATCCCCATTTTAAAGATAAGGAAACAGAGATACAAGATACAAGGAAATTAGATAAACGGGCCAGGAATTTGGGATGGGATAAGCTAGGATTAAAGCCTAGGCCTTCTGATGACACATTTAATACTCTTTCCCTACATAATGCTTCGGTGGAAAAAATATCAGATATGCAAAAAAAAAAAATAGCACTTTCCTCATTTTCTGTAACAATTTTCTGCTTTACAACCCATTCTGCTTGGCTGATGGAAAACAAATCATCGGGCAGGGGAGGGGTGGCCATTTGATCCTTGGTCATTGATCAACACGGGCTGTCCTGGAGGCCGCCCACTGGCTTTGTGTGTGTGGCTTTCGTACCAGCAGCACCGTGCTGCTTCCCTATCCGCGTTCTGCCCAAGTGTGGCAGTTTAGTCCCTTACAATGCTGCCTAAGGTTCCAGCTGCCCGCCTCCCAACACAACTATCCCTTCAGTGCGGTCTTGCCACCTCCTGGGCAACACAGTAGGGTCCTAGCATCCCCTCTGCTCAGGAACCACAGCTTTCCCTCCCTCTCTTTCTATCCCCAACCCAGGTGGGGATACTGAAGAATCTCCTGGCCTACCACCAGCTGTGGGACTTTGGGCACGTTATTAACCTGTCTGTGCCTCGATTCCTTCATCCTTAGATGCAGATTTCCTCTACAACAAATATTTATTGAGTCCCTAATCTTTGCCAAGTACTGTTCTGGATAATAGAGGTAAAGCAGTAAACGAAAGCAGACAAAAGCCCTCGCCGGCATGGAACATTCTTACGATATTAGTAGTAACTCCCTCATAGGGTTTTGAGAGCATTTAATGAGTACATACATATGTGCTTCAAGAGGTGTCTAATGCATAGAGATCTGTGAGTGGTAGCGATTGTTAATATCATTAGCCATTGTCTGAAGGGAGGATCGATTTCCTTCAAGCCTGTGCTGACGGATTCTTGCCCTCTCGGTGGTTAGGTTTTGGAACTAAGAGCCAGGAAGAAAAGCAGTTGCTGAGCCACTTTTATTTTTCATGCTGCTTCATCCTCTCCCAAGGAAATATGCACAGAGACAACTCTCTGTTTGAATGGAGGGAAGAGAAAGGTGAGAAATGCAGGGTGAAAACCCCCTGTGGATTACCATCTCACACTCTCCCCGCAGGGCGGTTATTTCTTCATGCCACGTGCCCTTCACGGACACCTTGTGTATCCAGATTGGACCCTGTGCGTCCAGATTGGACCACATGAGAAATAACTGAATAAATGTGACAATTTGTTACACAATGTCCACACAATCGCTGGAAGAACTATTACAAGCTGATTGAACGTATCTTCCTTGTCTCTAGCGGTTCCCATGCTGGAAAACTCTTACAACTCTGATATAATTAGCGAGTTCCCAACTGCTGTTCGAAACCCAACATTAACTCAGAGTCCAATTTTATTCTTGTTTTCCTTATTCTCCAACCTGGGCAGTAGTGTGGTCGTACAAAGCACTAATGAGGCTTCAGGTCTGGAGTACTGCTGGCTGGAGCCCTGGAATTGGAACCCCAGCCCTACTTCCTTCCAGCTCTGGAACCTTAGGCAGATCCCTCAGCGTCAGTTTCCTCCTCTCTAAAACCGTGATATAAAAATCATTCTTATTTCTCAGAGTTGAAAGGATTAAACAGGTTACTATATTCAAGTCACTCTGCACTGCTTGGCAAGTGGTTTCTGCTTGATAAATATTACTGGTTATTACATATTTCTTTAATAATGGAAAAATAAATATAATATTTTAAAAATAGCTCACATATTAGTTCCTCTTTATTTATTTTGGTAAAGGGGAAGTGTTCAACCAAACCCATTTCTACTTTTCTAGCTGCACTGTTGATGGAAAAAGAAGGAAGTCTCCAGAAGAAGACCACAGAGCTTCCTTCTCAGCTTCTAAAGCTTTTGGGTATATTTTACTTAATCAAACAATTTCCTTTTCACAGTCAGTTATTTGAGAAACTAAAAACATCTAAAACTAAAGTATTTAAACCTGGGATTGAGAAGGCAGGAAATGAAGAATATGTTTCTTTTTCTCCTCCTAACCTATTTGGGTAAGTGAAATGTGCTTGCAAATTTTTAGCGTCTGTGTTTTCCCAGATTTCCACAGTGATAGCGCTATTTTTCTTACCTGGCTCTTCAGGTGCTGTGAAGAATAATACAGTAATTATCGCCAAAAATGTGAGTAAATGTTTTACTGCCTAGCCTTTTGGCGGAAAGAGGATTCCCAGATACAAGCGAGTAATAGTAATAAAAATAGCTAATATTTGTTCATTGCTTCCTGTGGGCCGGCATTGAACAAAGGGCTTGCCATGTATTATCTCATTTAATGCCCACAAAATAACATCACAAATAGTTACATAACTTGACTCTGGTTACACAACTGACTAGGGCTTGTCATGAAAGTATTTCTAGATGTAAAATTTCTCAAACATTTGAATCTTATTCATGAGATTGCATGTTGACTCTTCTGTCAAGAATGGGGACAATAAGTATTAAAACAGAGTAAGTTAACTTGTTTTTCAAGATTTTTCCAGATTTAATTCCTGTCCCCTCTGTATCATCACAACACACACTGTGAAAGGAAGGACCATGCATTAAATCCCACCTCTGCCTTCACCCTGTCACGTAAACACAAAACAGTTCACCTCTTCTCAGAATGTCAGTTCTAGGAAAGTAAGAGTAGGCCACGTGACCTCCAAAGTCACTTTCTGCTCTATTGTTCAATAACATAATTTTTCCCTGAAGACATTTCTCTGTCTTACATGAAAACTAAGTCCAAAAGGACACAAAGTTCTGGATTGAGGGTTACAAGGACACAAGCTATTTTGTCCTCTAATCTAGCAGCAAAGGCAAGATACTCAGATCAAAGGTAGGTCACCCTCTCTGATAATCCCAGGGATGGATTTCCTATTTACAGGCACTAAAGTAATGCAGACAGGAGTGTAATTTAGGGAGAATTTTTTGGTGACAGTAAACCCTTTCCTAGAACTTATTGAGAAGCAAGCAACCAAGCTGTATCTATTAAAATGATTTGCATATTTGGATTTTTTACATATTTTGAAAACATATTAATGCAAAGAGGTGTGTTTTTCTCATGAAATCTAGCAAAACAAGATTTTGGAGAAGAATGTATCCAAAAATTTCCAGGACTCTACAAAGGACTAATAACAGCAAACACTGATTATTTGTGCTAATCATGTACCTAGTACTGTTTTAATTTGTCAAATTCTCACAGCTGCAGAGCCAATATTTTAGCCAGCTAGAGTGCCTTCAGAGTCTTTGCTATTAATCACTGCATTAGATGGTCTCATAAATACATCACTAGAATGAAATATATAATAAATATATATTTATAATACATATATTTCTATTATATTATTATTTAATATAAATATAAATGTATTTATAAATATATTAGAAATACAGTTTTATATTTATATTAATTAAATAAATTTTTAAAATATTTATGTGTATGTTACATACACATGTGTATTTGTTATTTATATTTCTTACTCTATCAGGCTTCTATAATTTGCTGATACTATTTCTTAGGATTATTTAACTATCTTTAGCCTGGCCATACATATCAAGCAAACTTCTGATCTAAATTCTTTCTCTTAAGCATGTTTTTGTTTTGGTTTTCTTTACCATTTCATTCTAGAAATTGATTTTGCATGCCTTTGTATGAAACATGTAGGATTTCTAACAGAATCTTTCAGACTGGCCTGTAATGCAAGGTGAGGAAATTGCTTAGAACAAAGGAAACCAGGAAATCTTGGTTTTGCTGACACAACTAACATCTGCTGTCCTGTGTCTACAAGGGAAACAGAGCTCCAGTGAAAGGAGAATTCTAAGTGATGAATACAGAAATTAGATGAAGCTTCAATCCTTGGAGCACAGACTTATACAAGAATATAAACATAAATACAGTTTTTATAAGCAAAGGAGAAGCAGTTTTCATCTATAGCGAAGGAACAGAAAGATCCAGAAAACAATAAACAAAGTTATGCTAAAAAATTTTTTCTGGCCTCCAAGATACAGTTTTGCTACACGACTACTTTGGTCCTTCACGAGCCTGAGCCATACGGAGAGAAAACATCAGTTGTTAAATTCTGGAACTTAGTCCACAAAGGCTGGAAATGGTATGTTTCCTGGCAGTATGTACATCTTGTTAATATAAACAGTTTCAATAGCTCATGGGAAGCTACAGGCCTCAATTAGGATGAAACACCATAGTCTGGAGGAAAAGATCCAGAATTGTCTCTAAGGCCTGGGGTTTCGAAGAATTTATATAAATGGTAAAAATTCGACATCTGTAGACTGATGTCACAACTGAAAGAGGATAGATAAATGTGATTCTGAAAAGAATTGAATGCTTCCTAAATGTTAAAATGGTCCCTATGGCCCATGTAACAATGTCAGACACCACGGTGCTGTGATCACAGCATTTTTGTTTAATTGCTTGCAAGGGTGGTTTTGACCATTTGGCTATTCACTTCCTTTTCAAAATCCATTTGTTTTCCTCTCAAAGTTCTATTTCTTTCAAAGAGAGCAACCTGCCTCAATCAAATACTTGTGTTTAACCAAGGAATGAAAAGCACAAAGAAATGAGTAATTAACATGAGATTATCACTCAATTGACATTCACACAACCGACATGTATTGAACACTGGTACCAGCCCTATTAGATGTCTCCAGTAAAGATTTTTTTTTTTTTTATAACACGTGCTTTTGGGTGTCTGGTAAGAACACTTTAAAAGAAAAAACTTTGTAAGACAGTTTTCAGGTTTCCATCTCTATCTTAGATAAAAGATGCTTTGATAGACAGGTGCAAGTATTCCCTTTCCCATGCAAATTTATCCTTCTACTGGTTATGCTATTTGTTAAAAGGACCCAGTTCTCTATAATTTGATGCAACACTTGGAAAGATGATTTGCTAAACAACTAACAGTAATTTTGTGATTTATTTGGCAAGTGTATTTTTAGTATATTCTAATAAATTATATTTTGGTTTTTTAGTGGTTCATGAAATATTGAGTGACCTAATTCCATTTCCCAAAAGCCCAGAGTAAGGAGCAGATCTTAAATTAATGGAGACTTGCTAACTGCAGAGATTTGGTGAGGCTCAATTTGAAAAGCCAGGTTTCTTTTCTACAAATAAATAGAAATTCATATGAAACTATGTTATATTGACTTAAACTTCATGGTAATGTGCTACTATGTTTTTGTAAGCGTTCAGAATCAAATCTTTGTCTTTTATTTTATTTATTTGAATGTAGTGGTAATCCTACCTCAATTTTAACTTTCTACTTGTTTTCCGTTTTAAAACAGCAGATGAGAGACGTGTGCTCTAGACAACAGCAAAGTCTCTTCAGTTACACAGCTTGAGCAAAACTGTGCTCAGATGAATATCAGCTACCAAGATTAAGTCGCTGTTCATGGTTCATTTTATCAGTTTTAGCAGATGCAAAGTATTACATTCTTTTTAAAAAAAAAATCAAAGCCATCTTTTATCTTTTACCGAAATCAAAGTCATCTTTTAACACCCTGTGAACTTCAAAAAGTGAAGTTTGAACTTAAGCTAGTTGAGTGTTTAGTTTTAATTCTCATTCTTTGGATCCTATTCATTAAGCCCTATTTATAAATTCAAAGAATCAGGATAGCAAAACTCCTGAAAAATGTGCTTTTAAAAGAAATGTGTCCCACCACCACCATACCCACTCCACACCACCACCACAAAAGAAAGAAACATTTAAAAAACAAGTGTTGAAGCTTTTTCGTGCATTGTCTTAAAAGTTGTATAGTGGATGTGCTCAAATTAAATGTATGGATTGATCACCTTTTCAGAAACTGAAAAATCAAAATTCTTATACATCCTTTACTTGAAGTTTTTAAAATTTTCTCTTTTTCATTATTCACGGCTAGTTTGAATCCTGTCGTTTAAATTTCCAGACTTGTTCTTTCAAACAGCTGGTTAAGCCTGACATATTAACAACACTTGTTAATATCCCCAAGCCCGACTAAAAAGGCAGTGCAAGTATACAGAAGGTATAGTCAGAAAGGACAAGAAAAAGGGGAGGAGTCAAGCATATAGGAAACATTTCAAAAAATATTGTGGCAGACAGGAAGCAAGTTGTGGGACTGGCACTTGATTAAATCCATGTAGTCAAGTAATGACCCAAGTTTCCCTAAAGGTGGGGAGAAGGACATATATTGAGGAGATGCCACCCCAATAACCCTGAAGAACCCACAAGACCCTAGGATCCCAGGACCCACAAAAGTGAACTTGAGATTCAGGGCAGAAAAAAGGGGATTGGTCAAAAGTCAGCAGAGAAAGCATTAGAGCCTTGGTTGCCTTATTCTTTCTCAACCACCTCTGCCCACCACCAACCCCTCTGTCTTTAAAACAAAAGGAGCGGAGAGAATCTTGGGGAAACAGAGGCTATGCAAGGTATGAGACAGAGAATCAAGTATTCTAACTATTGAATAATATTTTTATGATATATAGTTTTGGAAAATAATTTCCATAAAAATTGAAAGTGAGAATATTGCAATCAGTTCAAGTATTTGGTATGCTTATTTCATAATCGTGAGAGTTGTAGGGCTGTTTAAGGCACACAGGAAGTCTGTAATACAGATCTTATCAGACCCATAGCCTGTTAGCGGCAACTGGGAAGCTGTCCCTCCACCACCCCACTGCATGCTTGCCTGGCTGGGAAGTCCCTCAGAATTATGAGCCTGAGTCGACCACTTCAGGTCACTTTTTACTAGAAACTTCTGGAAAATGCTCAACATCAATTATGCTGCACATCTTTTCCTTCCATGCTAGTTTCATAATATCTGCTAAACAGGATTCTGACAAAGTGTGTTAAGTGCTAAGGTTTGCAAGCTCTGGGTGAAAAGCTGTAAAAGTCAGCCTTTTCAAAGGCCCACAATGAAACCCAAAAAGTTTGTTAAAATGAGTTGCCTGACAACCTTTCTTTTTTCATTTTTTCTGTTTTATCTTTATTTTTAATCTCATTTTTTCCTTCCTGTAGAGATATTTTTTAACATTTCACAGTAAAAGCACATTTTTTAGTGCGGAAAGGAAATTCATTATGTTGTTGGTGGTAAATTTGTTACTTCATTGGTAAATTTAATCTTCTATGTCACTGTGCAAAATTTGTGATTATATACCACAGATGAAATGATCAATTTAGCTCTGCCATGTATATAATGATAATATTCAGGCAAAAGCAAGACACCAAAAATTTTTCTTCAATTCGTTTGGCCGATTTTTTCTTTTCTCCCATAGTAAATATTTGGTACATAAATTTTTGCACAATTTTTTTTAATTTTTAGAAGGGGAATTGCTGAGTAACTGGTTATATGCATTCAAAATGATAATACCCATTGCCAGACTGACATCTACAAAGGTTGCACAAACTCATTCTCCAGCTAATATGAGTTAATGTTAATTATTTTATTCTTTTTCAATCTTATGAGTAAAAACAACTCATAGTTGTTTTTTGTTTTGTTTTTTACTTTTAAAATCTTTTTATTGTAAAGTAAAATACATACACAGAAAACCACACAGAACAAATGTGCATCTTAGTGCATTATAATAAGATAAACACAATCCTGACTACTAAACAGATCAAGAAATACAACTTTGTCAGCCAACCCCTGTAATTTCCCCTTAACATACTCCTTCCCTTCAAAAGTAACCACTATCCTTACTTTTTATAGTAATCCTTCCTTGCATATATTTGTGGTTTTATTATCCGACTAGGCATGTCTAAAAACTATAGCTTAGTCTTGCCCTTTTTAAAAATTGATATGTTTCAATTTTATTTATGTTTTATTGAGGTAACATTAGTCTATAACATCATATAGGTTTCATGTGGACAACATTATATTTCTACTTCTGTATACACTACAGCATGATCACCACCAAAAATTTAGTTTCTACCCATTACCATACAGTTGATCCCATTTACCCATTTTTCCCTCCTCCCCTACCCCTTCTTTGGTAACCACTACTCTATTCTCTGTACCCACGTTTTTGTTTGGTTTGGCTAATTCATTTATTTTGGTTTTCTGTTTCTTTGTTTGTTTGTTTTTTAAAATACACATATGAGTGAAATCATACGGTATTTGTCTTTGTCTGACTTATTTCACTTAACATAATACACTCAAGGTCCAACCGTGTTGTTACAAATGGCAAGATTTCATCTTTTTTACGGCTGAGTAGAATTCCATTGTATATATGTACCACATCTTCTTTATTCATCCATCCATTGATCAACACTTAGGTTTTTTCCATATCTTGGTTATTATTAATAATTCTATAATGAATATAAGGGTGCATGTATCTTTTTGAATTGGTGTTTTCATTTTCTTTAGATAAATACCCAGAAGTGGGATAGAAGGATCATATGGTAGTTCTATTCTTAATTTTTTGAGAATCTCCATACTGTTTTCCACTGCGGCTATACCTATTTACACTCCCATCAACAGTGTGTGAGGGTTCCCTTTTCTCTACATCCTCTCCAACATTGTTATTCCTTGCCTTTTTATAACAGCCATTCTAATGGCCATGAGGTGATATCTCACTGTGGTTTTGATTTGCATTTCCCTAATGATTAACAATGTTGAACATATTTTCATGTGCCCGTTGGCCATCTGTATGTCTTCTTTGGGAAAATGTCTATTCAGGTCCTCTGCCCATTTTTAATTAGCTTTTTTCTGTTGTTGTTGAGTTGTATGAGTTCTTTAGATATTTTGGATGTTAATCCCTTATTGGATATGCAATTTGCAAATGTCTCCTCTCTTTAAGTGATTTGTCTTTTGGTATTGTTGAGGGTTTCCTTTGCTGTGCAGAAGATTTTTGGTTTGATGTAGTCCCATTTGCTTACTTTTGCTTTTGTTTCCCTTGCCTAAGGAGACACATGCAGAAAGATATTGCTAAGACTGATGTCAAAGAACGTACTGCTTATGTTTTCTTCTAAAGGTTCTATGGTTTTAGGTCTTACATTCAAGTCTTTAAGTTCATTTTGAGTTGATTTTTGTGTTATAGTGTGAGATAGTGATCATTTCATTTTTTGTTTCCCAACACCATTTATTGAAGAAACTATCCTTTCTTCATTGTTTATTCTTTGCTCCTTTATCGTAAATTAATTGCCCACATATGTGTGGATTTATTTCTGGACTCTTAATTCAGTTCCATTGACCTATGTTGTTATCTCTCTGTTGTTCTGCAAATACCATGCTGTTTTGATTACTGTAGCTTTGTAATATAGCTTGAAATCAGGGTGTGTGATACCTCCAGCTTTGTTTTTTTTTTTTTTTCCTCAGAATTGCCTTGGTTGTTTGGGGTCTTTGGTGGTTCCAGGCAAATTTTAGAATTTTTTGTTCTATTTCTGTTAAAAATGTCACTGGAAGTTTGATAGGGACTGTATTGAATCTATAGATTGCTTTAGGTAACATTTTAATAATGTTAATTCTTCCAAAGCATGGAATATATTTCCATTTATTTGTGTCTTCTTCAATTTCTTTCAACAATGCCTTACAGTTTCTAGTGTACAGGTCTTTCATCTTATAGTGTTTTAAATTAGCATGTCTTTGACTACAGAAGAGGTTGAACATCCTATGTTTCTTTGTCATTTATATTTTTTCTTTTGTGAATTTTCTACATTTTTTCTATTAGGGTTTCCATCTAAAAAGATGGAAAAAATTCTTATTAAAATTTGCAAGAATCTCTTTATATGTGTTACATATGTGCTATAGAATTATTCTTTCCCATCCTTGTGGATTCACAGTAGACAGAGTGTAATTTCCCTCCATTTGACTTAGGACTTCACCATGTGATTTCCTGTGCCTAATGTAATACTAGCAGACATGATACAACCAGAGGTTTTAGAAGTGCTTGCACAGTTTGGATTTCCCTTTTGTTCTCCTGCTCCCTGCCATAACATCATGCCCTGGGTAGCCAGCGGTCCCAGAATGAACACAGAAAGCCTGAAGCAGAGCCACCCCAGCTGACCTGTAGACTTGTGAATGAGGATACTAAAATGTTTGTTGTTTTAAGCCACTGAGAATTTGTTATGCAGCATTATGGCAGCACTAGCTGACTAATACAGTGCTGTAAGCTCTTTCTCTAAATATCAATGTGATCCTGTCTGCTAATTACAAGAAGGGGAGAAATTTCAAAATAAAATAACATATAGAAAATATACTGCTCTTTTTCAAGAAAAGAGGTACTCCAGGAACACTTTGTCCATAAATAGTCACCAAGTTTGGCAAGAGAAGTAACAGCTTCTAGCAAACCAGCCAATGTAGCAGAGTGTATAAGAGGCAAAACCAGAACAGTTAATATTTCTTCAAGAAATATCCAATAGTTATTGTATTAGTTAAGGTTCTCCAGAGAAACAGAATCAATAGGATTTATTTATTTAAAGAGATTTATTAGAAGGAATTGGCTCATGCAATTATGGAGGCTGCAAAGTCCAAAATCTTCAGGCTGGGCTGGCAGGCTGGAGACCCAGGAGAGCTGATGCTGCAATTCCAGTTCAAAGGTCACCTGCTATAGAATCAGAAGAGCCAGTGCTGCAAATGAAGTCCAAAGGCCATCTGCTGGAGAATTCTTTTTTGCTCAAGAAAGCTGGTGTTTTTTTTGTTCTATTCAGACCTTCCACTGATTGAATGAACCCAGCCACATGAGGTAAGGCAATCTGCTTTATTCAAAATTTACCAATTTAAATGTTAATCTCATCTAAAACCACCCTCACAGAAATACCTAGAATAATGTTTGTCCAAATACTAGGCACCCTGTGGTGCAGTCAAGCTGACACATAAAATTAACCATCACAGTCATTTTGAGATTAATATTGACCATCAGGCTAAATTTGGTATTTTGAGAGCAAACATGAAACCAGCGTACTCAGGGTAAATAGCAAGACAAGCCAGTTACAAAGGCATTGAAGTCATCGACAAGAGGGAGACAGGGTCAGTCAGAGTCCGATCAGGAGACCACACACCAGTTATCTTAACAGAGAATTTAAGAAATAGAAATACTCACTAGTTACTGAGGGACCAAAAAGGCAAAAAATTACCTTAGAATACCATGGAGTTAGCATATGCAGGAAGCAGTTACCACTTCTGGCCTGGAGAAACAAAGGGAAAGAGGTTATTTAAACTTATAAGCTTGAAGCAAATGTCCATGTTGCTGAAACTCAGACCCTTAAGGCCATGGAGCTGGGACCACAGATCTCTGAGGAGTGTTGGGGGGGGGTGGGGGGAGTGGGGGGGTGGGGGTCAGTCAGCTGGAGTTAGTGTCCCTGAGGGGAGAGAGTGAGGCTGGTCCTGTGAGTGTTCCAAAAACCAGGACCTGGAATCAAGGGCTACTACTGGAACGGACTGCCACTTCCAGAGTGAAGAAGTGTTGCTAGAGGACACTCAGAGGTACAGCCAACAAGAAGAAACAGGAAACTGTAAGTGCCTCCTTCCTCCTCCGGTGTGAAGTCTCCCTCTTGTGCCCGCTCTTGGCAGAACCTAATAGGCCACTAGCTGGCCAAGGAAAGAGGTGGTTCAACCAACCCCAGTCTACTTCCAGCTGAGTAAAGAAGGGTGGGTTTGTAGCTGGGAGACATTAGCTTAATAATGGGCACAGAGTCCCTCGTGGCTGTGACCTCCAGAGTGGAGTAGATGTACCTGGGAAGACGCACAAGACAATCCTTTAGGAAATGGGAAGAAAGCTATTTGCATGTTTTATCTAAAAAAATAAGAAAGAAAGAAAGCTTTATTAATTTTAAAGTGCAGATGGATAGCGAAAGCTCTCTTTGGGAACATTAAATGGAGAAAAATGAAAACAAAGAATGTCGCCAAGAGAAAAAAAAATCTAAACAAGACAGCAGGAGGGAAACTGGTCTGGCTAAAATGCAATGCACTTACACTTACAAGTGCAGCGGCAAGGAAGAACTAACGCAGTAACTGAGAACCTTTTTGTACAAGTAAGACATATTTGTACTAGTGGACACTGAAGAAAATCAGATAGGCTTTGTGGATTCCTAGCGTCCAAGTGTAACATCAAGTTGGCGTGAAAGAAGGCTTCTCCCTATTTCCTTGTGGGATGCAGCATGGCTCCAGTGCTCAGAAAACTGAAATATACACTCTGCCATTCAGCACACTCAAGATTTTTCAGCCACGGAAGCATCAGGACAAGCACTCTTGTCAAGGGCAGCACCGTGCTCACATTCTCTCACTGTTCAGCCACAGCAAAGAGAATAAAGAGACACTCCCTCAAGTTGTTTGTGCCACAGGAAGCAGCAGCAAGGAAGCCAGGTCAGAAGAGCTGGAGTAGACTTCTTATACACAAGTGAGACACATGTTAGGGACACCTACAAAAACTGCAGGAGACTTGGGGAGAGGGAGGCTAATAAATCAGTCAGACAGAGGAAACACTGAACCTGTTAAATTTGCAAAATTAACGTTAATGTGATCTCGTACCCTCATGCCGGTGGTATCAAGAGATGTGTGTGTATTCTTTCATTCTAGAAACATTTCTTGAGTTCCTTCTGTGTGACTGGCACTGTTCCAGAAATCAGTGGTACAGAGATGAACAAGGCTGACAAGATCCCTTCCTTCAAGAATTACACACCGGGACTTCCCTGGTGGCGCAGTGGTTGAGAATCCGCCTGCCGATGCAGGGGACAGGGGTTCGAGCCCTGGTCCGGGAAGATCCCATATGCCACGGAGCAACTAAGCCCGTGAGCCACAACTACTGAGCCCACATGCCACAACTACTGAAGCCCGCGCGCCTAGAGCCCGTGCTCTGCAACAAGAGAAGCCACCGCAATGAGAAGCCCGCGCGCCGCAACTAGAGAAAGCCCGCGCACAGCAACGAAGACCCAACACAGCCAAAAATTAATTAATTAATTAATTTTTTTTTAAAAAGGAATTACACACCTAAGGAGTCCCTCTGAGTAGGAATGGCCTGGAACTTCAATTTCTTGACATACTTGAGCTCTGTAGGTGTTACGGTTCATGTCATCTAAGCATCCTCAATCTCTATGAACTGGCCCCTAAATTAGATTCAGAATCAAGGTAATCTCACCAACTCTACAGCCAATTCAGTAATATTATAATGCCTGTTCCAAGCTCAACTCAAAGCACAAAGCTTTCCTCCAACTCGAGAAGTCATATATTAACTCTATTAATTCCATTCTATACATAATATTTAGAGACCTGCTGTCATCTTGAAATGAAAGATATGATTATCTAGCTTGGTAGGAGAGTTGGACACATCAAACCATTGGTGTTCTCTTTTTTCTCAATTTCTTCAGATGTAGCTTTTAAAAAATAGGACCACTATGATAGTAGGTCTAAAAATTACTTGATAAAGTGAAATAGTGATCACTCATGTGCATAATTGATATCACTATTTTTACACTGCGGAATCCTTACACTGCTTCACATTGGATGTAAATATAATCCAAGGTAACTTTCTGCTCATCAACACTGCTTTGCATCTATTCCCAGTAGGGCTGTTTTCCAGTGCTCCCAAGTAGACAATTAAAGAACAGAACGAGCAGAGCATGCATTTGAACAAACAACTTATACTGCGAACTCAGATACACATTCTTTTAAGGAACTGTGAAGTCATCAAAAGTTTCTTTAAAAAGACATTTTTAGGGAATCCATTTGGAAAAAGCCAAACCTGTATATATTCTAAAACTACTCATTCACTGAGATGATGAAGAATTTCTGGAGGTGGCTGGTGGTGATGGTCACACAACAATGTGAGTGTACTTAATACCACTGAACTGTACACTTTAAAATGGCTAAAATGGTAAATTTATATATATATATATATATATATATGTTATATATATTTTACCACAAAAAGAAATACTTTAAAAGTTCATCCTGAATAAAACCAAGCTTGAAAATATTCTCCAGACTGAGTTTGAACTTTCATCATATGTTATTTGGTTTGAGTCTTGAGAGACTACCATACCAGTGGTTCTTAGGTTCCTGCCAAAATCTTTCTGAGTGTCTTTGGCTTGGTTTTGAAGGATAACATTTATTGGCTACATAAAATATAACTCTTGTCCTTACTGATTCATTAAAATAAATGAATAAATAAACTGCTTAAATTGAGCTCCGTTTTGAATTAAAACTCATATCCTTAGCTCCAAGAAAATGCCTATTGCCTTTCTAGCATATGTGTTCAATACTTACATTTGTATTTGCCAAACTATTCCTCTAGAGATACCATATGACTGTTTCAATTGAAACACATTGGACTTTATTTGATGTCCAAATCTTACAAAAAATATTTGTATGGAAAACTGGTTAATGGTTCAATGTCCATGTTCAGGCCAAGGTATGTACACAGCTGAAGTGATGTTCAGTTCTAGCCCGTTGGGATCAATGTTCAATACAGAGTTGATGGTCCTATGATCCAGGAGATTATTGTCAAATACCTCAAGTAGATTCTTAAACCAACCAGGTGTATGTTTTTAATGTAAAACTGACCCCAACTGTTATCTGTCACCGACTCAGAATGTTGCTTTCCAAGATTTTTTCATGATAGGCCATAAGGTATTTTGCAGTAAGTCTAAGTTAATACATTGCTGAAAAGTTTAGTTTGATTTTGTTTTTATTTGAACAATTTTCTGTTATGAACAATTTAATGTAATTCCAGCAGGTTATAGGTATTTTTATTAATGTAAATGTATTTTTAATTCTGATCATACATAAAGTGATTACTATCCAACTAAATTCAAAAGGCTTGGTGCAGAAGTAAGGTTTCAATTCTTGGTCAGTGATACTTATCTTAAGGGTTCTGCTTTTTTTGTTTTCCAAATATTACACTCTTCCGTAACGTAGCTTAGGGCAAACATACAACTACTGGCAGGCTAGGCAGAATGCCAACATTAAGGATGATTCTGGTCAATATTTCAATCAGTATTATCTAATAATCTCTGATTAAATAGATTAATTCTTCAGAAAACCGTGTTTGGCTTTTTGTTTTGAAATGCAGTGGCTACGTTTTATGGTTTGATTAAGTTACTGTCCTTTATTTCCTCTTAATACCTATAGCTTCATAAATTACTGGCACCAGGCATTTTATAAAGACTTCATATGAATTAATTGATTTCATCCTCACAACATCACTATGGGGTATGTTTTATTATTATTATCCCTATTTGATAAGCAAGGAAAATGAGGCTCAGAACTTGTCCATATGTTACAGCTAATAAATAAAGGAGTTAGGATTTGAGCCCAGGAAGTCTGACTTTAAAAGTATTGCTCTTGGGCTTCCCTGGTGGCGCAGTGGTTGAGAGTCTGCCTGCCGATGCAGGGGACACGGGTTCGAGCCCTGGTCTGGGAAGATCCCACATGCCGCCGAGCAGCTGGGCCCGTGAGCCACAACTGCTGAGCCTGCGCGTCTGGAGCCTGTGCTCCATAACAAGAGAGGCCGCGATAGTGAGAGGCCCGCGCACCGCGATGAGGAGTGACCCCCGCTCGCCGCAACTAGAGAAAGCCCTAGCACAGAAACGAAGACCCAACACAGCCTAAAATAAATAAATAAATAAATAAATAATTTAAAAAAAAAACAAAAAAAGTATTGCTCTTAATCCCTAAATTATCATACAGGCACATCCTGATAAATTTCTGCCTGTATCTGGCTTCTTTTCTTGGCTTTGCCTCTTTGTACCTTATGCTCATATATTATAAGGCTCTTGGTTGTTTTTGTTTGGTTTGGTTTTGGCCTTTACATACTGATTTTAGTTGGTGAAAATTATATGGCAGAGAGCAGAAGAATATTCCTGACTACATTGCTTTGCTCTGAGTTGCTGGGTCTTGGTCTCCTTCTCAGTTGTGACTAGCAGTCAATAAGTATTGCCCAGGTGGTTTTGTCTTACGGAAATCAGCTTTTGCAGAAATGAATAGAATAAAAGATATCACAAATGTATTTTTAAAGTATTCCCTATGGAATTATTGCAATTCCATGTAAAGATAATCTAGGTGAACACTGTAATAAATACAATAAAAGCTGAGGTCCAGCATCATTTATAATTTGTCTACAGTAAGATGAGAGTTGACAGCAAGGCTGAGAGTAGAGGCTACTTCTTTTGACTCCCCATTTAGTGCTCTTTTCATTCTGACCTCAAGAATTCAGTCTAACACTGGGTGCAGGGAAGTAAAAAGACAGTTATACGACTGGGAATGTGTTAGAGTTGAGCACACGGGAAACGGAATCCAAATGGAGAGAGTAGAAAATGTTTCCCACAGGAGATGATACAGAACTTTAGAGTTGACCAGGTAAAGGGAAGGCGAGAATGCCCCCAGCAGTGAAAACAGCATATATAAAAATCTTGAATCTGTGAAAGTAGAGGACCTGTTCAGAGACTGCAAGTCACCCAAATGTCTGGGTGAGCTGGAGTGTGGGAAAGAGGCTAGATATCGAGAGGAGAAAAAGTAAGTGCCTACGATGCCATACTAAAGAATTAAAATTTTAGCCAAACTTCTTGGGATGACATTGGAAGATTTTATACAAAGAAGCGTTGTGGTTAGATTTGCATTTTAGAAAGAATACTCTGGCAGGAGAATGCACTGGACTTGGGAGTGGGGAGAGAGGGCTGTAAAAACGAAAGGCAGGGCACAAAGAGACGAGGAAACTTGCAATGCAATGGAGAGAAAATGCAAGTTCCAGAGACAGTGAAGAAACAGTGATACTTTTGAAAACACATGCTGTCGGTGTCTGCTACATGACACCAAGACAAAAATGCAGAATGAGGAACTCTCTAGGCATCACCCTGGTGAGGTGAGGTAGCTGGGACATCCAAGTGGAGACATGTAGTTGGTATATGGTTCTGTGCCTCTGGAGCTCAGGAGAACAGTCAAAAAGAGAGCTAAAATGGGGTGATGGTTAATCATCCTTTCAGTAAACATCTAGTGAGCATTTACAAAGTGCCAGATACTGTGATAGGCTCTGGAATTCAGAGGTGAATTAAATCAAGCCCATCTTTGTCTCCCAGGTATCTATAGTTTGCAGAGGAGGCAAGAGACACGTGAGGAGTTCAGGGAAGGAAAGAATCATAGCTTCTACTATGACATTGTGTCCAGAGCATGGTGGGGTAGTAAGTTCTCTCTGGGCAAAGTTAGTTAATCTGATGCAGTGCTGTGAAGTTATATTCTCAGTCCTTGAAAAAAGAATGTGCATAAATGGTAAAGCACTAACTTGCTCAGAAGTTTCCTTTGGCATTTGATTCTAATGAATAATGCTCATTGGTAAGTTTATCTAAATTGTTGTTTCAGGAATAGTAACAGTAGCTAACTTTACTGAGCCTCTACTACATGTGAGTCTGTCTAGTCTTCTAAATATTTCAAATATATTTTCTCATTTAATCCTTCCAAGGACCCCAGAAAGTTGGAACTATTATAATCTCTATGGTACACAGGAGAGAATCAAAGCACAGAAAAAGTAAGTAACTTACCCAAGGTCACCAATTAGAAAATGGCTGATCTAGGATTCAGGCATGACAATCCTGTATCTCCTTACAGGAAAAATAAGAATAAGTTGCTTTAGGAAAGATAACAGAATGCTGTTCTATCATTAATTGTGTATTAATGTTGACTTTTGTTATTTTCCTCTTTTAAAAAATTATTATGGGGTTAATTTTTTCAGACAATTATTATTGTTTTGCCTGAATAAACACACCACACCTCTTCCTTTCATTCACTTGAACTGCCAGAATTTGGTAAAGTCTTTATATTCCTTATGTCTGCATGGAGACCTTACAGGATCTCTCTAACAAGAAAGATCCTTTACAAAGCTACTCAACTTTTTATAAAGAATTGGTTAGTAAAACATACCTATTGGGTAATTATTTTGGCTGAGAGAAATATTGTAATGAAAAGTTATCATTCATTAAAGAAAAATCATTCAGCACTTACTCCTGGGTGTCAAGTACTGTCCTAGACTCTAGAGATAAAAACGCACATCAAATATGGTTTCTGCCTACATGTTAGAAGGAAATAATGATTAAATTATTCACTTCTGGTTCCCAATAAAGAAAACCTACCCACAGAACGCACAGAGGGCATAACCCTTAGTGGTGGAAACTGGGGAAAGAAAAATCACACACATTACTTAGCTAACACATACCATAATCACTTAGTTTGGTTTCCAAAATAAGGGCCATTATTAGACCCTTCAAAGCTTCTTAAAAATTTTTATCATTGATTTTCTGGGTAGTCCAGAAATTATTACTTACAGCTTCACTCTTTTGTATAACACACCCTTAGCTTTTAGGACCTGGATCTACATGTTTGGGTGTATTTAATTGATCGAGAATCATTGACATTGTGTGTGTATGCATTCCGGAGAGTAAATTATCCTTTTGATTTCCTTGGTTGTGTTTGCTTTTGTTCATTCTTAGCCCTCCAAAATCCTTAATGACTAACCAAGAATGTGACCACCCTCATTGTTACCACATTAAACACGCTTACTCAAGCCAAGACCTCTTTCACTGGCCCCTTTTTCTTTTATCTTTAAAAAAAAAAAATCGGGACTTCCCTGGTGTTGCAGTGGTTAAGGATCCACCTGCCAATGCAGGGGACACAGGTTCAAGCCCTGGTCCGGGAAGATCCCACATGCCACAGAGCAACTAAGCCCGTGCGCCACAACTAGAGAAAGCCTGCGCACAGCCACGAAGACCCAACGCAGCCAAACATAAATAATAAATAAATAAATTTATAAGAAAAAAATAAAAATAAATCAATTTTAGAGGCATTTCCTTTTAGTATCTTTATTTTCTCTTATCTCTCCAACTCGAACTCTTCTATCAATTATAGCTTTTCTCCCAGAGAAAAGACAGAGGTCCTTAGCAACGCATGTAGTCTCTGAGCACCATGGCAATAAAAGCAATGCAACCTTACAACTCTCCTGGGCTGCTCTGAGGAAAAGAGCATCATAATGTGGAAGAAGGTCCAACACTGTGTGATGTTGAACATGTATTTATTTACCTCGCTGCGATGCTGTGAGAACAAATATGGTAAACTTGTCCTTAATCTCCTGTCTTTAAGCTCCTCAAAAGAAAGGAAAAGGAATACGAAATCTTGTGAATGAATGTGAAACATACCATATAGAAAGAAACAAACAAAAAATTACTAAATTTTCTGCTAGAAGTTTCATTCTCTTAGTTTGAACCACAGTACACTGGCCACAGCAATTATAACCTTAAAGCGAAATTACTGATAATATTCAATTAATTACACTGTATTGTGTGCCAGACTTACTGACAATAATTTTTTAAAAGTTCTGCTTGAACAGTTGATCAAGTGTTTGTGGTCATGACTCTGAAGCACAGTTAATTTTTTAAAATAAATTATTTTGGGTCATGATTTTTAAAACACAGTAAAGGAAGTCACCTCATTAACATAACATAACTGATGATAATTCCAATTTAAATGCCAATCACACTTTTTAGGTTTGTTAGAAACTAGCATCAAGCTATAACTGAGGACACAGAAAGAGGAAGCTGTCCTGAACATTAAGTTAGATCATCAGAAACCAGTCTTGCTCCTTAAGATTCACCCTAAATTTTACAATTAATCTTTCTAAATAGCAATATAATTATGTCACTGTTTGGCTCAAAACCTTTAGTAGCTCTTTACTGTCTACAAAAATGTAAGATAATTGATTATAACAGTGGTCTCCAAGATTTGTTTTACAATTAGCTATGCTTAAATAGAAAAGAAAACAAGAAAGCAAGATGAAAGAAGGAAAGAAAGAGAGAGAGAGAGAGAAAGAAAGAAAGAAAGAAAAAGAAAGAAAGAAAGAAAACTAAGCATGTAAGTATGTATTCCCTCCATATAAAATTACCTAAGTGTGTTAGTATAATTATCTAATACCTTAAAATATAATTCTCTCATAGCACAGAGTTTATTGCTAAACATCATGGCTTAAATTCATGTCTCAAGTGGCCTTCCTGATTGTTTGACTAATTTTATTAGACTACTTCTTCCTCTCATATGCGATTAGATTATCATTTGCTTTTTACCTCCTAACATAGTTGTCAAAGAAGGGCAGGAGAAGAGTCAGCTTTGTAATTTCCTTTTGTCTGCCTGTGCTTGTATTTTAATATTTTATATTTATGGTTCCTTAGTAGGGAATCTTTTTGTGGCTTTTTCATTTATAATAGTCTAAAATATATTATATAATCCACCAGTTCACATAAACAGGCATACGATGTACAGCATGCAAAGACTTTAAGGTCTGATCTCTGAGAAAACATTCAACTTTGACTTTTGTTGCTGGAAATATGGCAGTCTGAGGTTCAGAGGAACCCTTCCTAGTAGGACACACCTCACGATATTGTATAAAATATTTTTCAAAAAGGATTCCTGATTAATGCTGGCAGAGGAATTAAGGAATCTTCAGAGGCCAAAAAAAAACCCAAGAAGGTGGAAAGTGGGCACTGGCTTTTAATGGACCACCTGTGTGGTAAAGAGAAAAAACTGGGGCCCTGACTAGGGTAGATGTTTAAACCCTGGCATAAAATCTGGACACTTAAAAGACAATATTCTCCAGCATAGAACAGAAAGATCAGCTCGGTGCTTTGTGATGACCTAGAGGGGTGGGATAGGGAGGATGGGAGGGAGGCTCAAGAGGGAGGAGATATGGGGACATGTGTATGCATATAGCTGATTCACTTTGGTGTACAACAGAAACTAACACAGTATTGTGAAGCAATTATACTCCAATAAAGATCTATTTAAAAATAAAAAAGGACAATATTCTCATTAGGTGACATAGGAAAAAATTAACCATTCTCACAGAGAGATATACCTGTCACACTCTGTGAAGACAGAAAAAAAGAAAAGTTCTGATAATTCCTAACCTTAAGCCTGCATTCACATGATTTTTGTACCCCCAACACCCACTCAAAAATTTTTTACTTTAAAGCACTTCCAGATAGTTGTGCTCTCTGGAGGAAAACAAGTTGGACTTGGTTGTCGAAGAATTCTCACGGGGAAAGCTCCAAGGAAAATCAGCTCACAATAAAAAGTTAGTAAACACACATGAAAACAAGGTACTAGGGGTGAGAGTCAACAGAAACAACAAACTACTATATTCACTTCTTTAAAACTACAGATATTAGAACTGATAATAAGGGAGAATTAAGTATGTTTAAAGATATAAAATAATTCAAAGTATGATAAAAGAACAATTGATTAAGCAAATTTGTGAAAAGTAGTAAAATAAATTTCAAAAACGAAAAATATAATCTTGACATTAGAAACTCAATGTTTTGGATACATACCAGATTGGAAATGGCTGAAAAGAAAATTAGTAAACTGGGAGATGGTAGAGCTAAAGAAACTCAAAAATGCAAACTAGAGACACAAGGATACCAAAGAAAAAGATCAGGAACGTAGAAGGTAGAGGGAGAAAACCTACACACATTTAATGGAAGTTCCACAGAGAGAAAATATAGAGAATAGGGGAGGGAACTTAAAAGAGATAATGGCTGAAAATTTTCTGGAAATGATAAAAAGATATCAATCCTCAGGACTCAGAAGACCAATGAATCCAATGAAGAATATATAAAAAGAAATACACTCCATAAGCACATGGTAGTGAAATTTCAAAATAGCAAAGGCAAGATCTTAAAAGTAGCCAAATCACCCTAATATACATGATCCACTGAGTTCTCAGCTTCAATAATTGAAGCCAGATGACAGTGGTATTATATTTGGTTCTTGTCAACCAAGTTAGAACTCTATCCTTATGCAGCATTTGGAAATGTTGGGGAGTGTTTTCATTGTCACAATGACTGACGTGTGACTGGCAAGTTACTTAACATGTGCCTTGATTTTCTTATTATTATGGGACTGAGAATATTTATCTCATAAGATTACTGTGAAGATTACATGTGTGAAATATACAGAAAGCATTCATAACAATGCTTGGCACATAGTAAGTGCAATGGAAGTATAACTATTATAGCACCCTGGAGCTAATGTCCTTAATGCAAAGGGGAGTTAAGATAATGAGGAATTGTCTGACCCAAACTTCTAAGAAAGTCCCCCATTGAAAAACACTGAAAACCTATCCAACTTCTTCTTACAACTCTTCCCACTATTTTCTTCATCTCACCTCCCCAAACCCTATCTTCTGGTCCCTCTCTGAATTCACTTATTCACCCAACAAATAGTTATAGAAAGCAATACTAGGAGCCTGGAACTAATCTTTGTATTGTCTTATGATTATATATATCATTGAAAATTCCCTGTGTGCAGGGACTGGCAATTTCTGGCAATTTCATTTTCTCTTCCAGCACATACTGGAGCTTATTTTTCCTAGCCTCCCTTGTCATTGCAGTCGGGCTACACAACTGGATTCTGGCGAGTGGAATAGTAGACCACTTCCAGGCCTGGACACAGAACATCCTGTGGTATCCTCTTCTCTCTTGTTCTCTTTGCCTATGAGCCTGCTAAGTGTGGCGTATCCAGGCGTGGATTCCAAGGAGACTATGATCTCCGAATCAGCACATCCAAAACATCTCGTCAGACCTAGACATAAGCAAGAAATGCATCATTATTCTGTTAAGCTACTGAAAATTATGTTCTGATCAATGCAGCATAATTCTTTCCTTTTTAACTTTCTAAACCTAGAATAGAACACAGTGCCTGGTATATAGTACATCTGCATAAATATTTATTAAGACAATGAAGGAATGAAGGAAAGAAATAATGTACAAATTAACTTAACCATTTCTTATTTTATCTGAAGTGATTCTTCTAACCCATCTACAACTCTTTTTTTTTTTTTTTGTGGTCTTAGTCGCTGTTCCACTTTATTTTATTTATTTATTTATTTTTTTTTAAACATCTTTATTGGAGTATAATTGCTTTACAATTGTGTGTTAGTTTCTGCTTTATAACAAAGTGAATCAGTTATACATATACATATGTTCCCATATCTCTTCCCTCTTGCATCTCCCTCCCTCCCACTCTTCCTATCCCACCCCTCTAAGTGGACACAAAGCACCGAGCTGATCCCCCTGTGCTATGCGGTTGCTTCCCACTAGCTATTTATTTTACCTTTGGTAGTGTATATATGTTCATGCCACTCTCTCACCCTGTCACATCTCACCCCACCCCCTCCCCATATCCTCAAGTCCATTCTCTAGTAGGTCTGTGTCTTTATTCCCGTCTTGCCACTAGGTTCTTCATGACCTTTATCTTCCCTTAGATTCCATATATATGTGTTAGCATACTGTACTTGTTTTTCTCTTTCTGGCTTACTTCATTCTGTATGACAGACTCTAACTCCATCCACCTCACTACAAACACCTCCATTTCATTTCTTTTTATGGCTGAGTAATATTCCATTGTATATATGTGCCACATCTTCTTTATCCATTCATCTGTCGATGGACACTTAGGTTGCTTCCATGTCCTGGCTATTGTAAATAGAGCTGCAATGAACATTTTGGTACAAGACTCTTTTTGAATTATGGTTTTCTCAGGGTATATGCCCAGTAGTGAGATTGCTGGGTCATATGGTAGTTCTATTTGTAGTTTTTTAAGGAACCTCCATACTGTTCTCCATAGTGGCTGCATCAATTTACATTCCCACCAACAGTGCAAGAGTGTTCCCTTTTCTCCACACCCTCTCCAGCATTTATTGTTTCTAGATTTTTTGATGATGGCCATTCTGACCGGTGTGAGATGATATCTCATTGTAGTTTTGATTTGCATTTCTCTAATGACTAATGATGTTGAGCATTCTTTCATGTGTCTGTTGGCAATCTGTATATCTTCTTTGGAGAAATGTCTGTTTAGGTCTTCTGCCCATTTTTGGATTGGGTTGTTTGTTTTTTTGTTATTGAGCTGCATGAGCTGCTTGTAAATCTTGGAGATTAATCCTTTGTCAGTTGCTTCATTTGCAAATAGTTTCTCCCATTCTGAGGGTTGTCTTTTCATCTTGTTTATGGTTTCCTTTGCTGAGCAAAAGCTTTTAAGTTTCATTAGGTCCCATTTGTTTATTTGTGTTTTTATTACCATTTCTCTAGGAGCTGGGTCAAAAAGGATCTTGTTGTGATTTATGTCATAGAGTGTTCTGCCTATGTTTTCCTCTAAGAGTTTGATAGTGTCTGGCCTTACACTTAGGTCTTTAATCCATTTTGAGTTTATTTTTGTGTATGGTGTCAGGGAGTATTCTAATTTCATACTTTTACATGTATCTGTCCAATTTTCCCTGCACCACTTATTGAAGAGGCTGTCTTTTCTCCACTGTATATTCTTGCCTCCTTTATCAAAGATAAGGTAACCATATGTGCGTGGGTTTATCTCTGGGCTTTCTATCCTGTTCCATTGATCTATATTTCTGTTTTTGTGCCAGTACCATACTGTCTTGATTACTGTAGCTTTGTATTATAATCTGAAGTCCAGGAGCCTGATTCCCCCAGCTCCATTTTCGTTCTCAATATTGCTTTGGCTATTCGGGGTCTTTTGTGTTTCCATACAAATTGTGAAATTTTTTGTTCTAGTTCTGTGGAAAATGCCAGTGGTAGTTTGATAGGGATTGCATTGAATCTGTAGATTGCTTTGGGTAGTAGAGTCATTTTCACAATATTGATTCTTCCAATCCAAGAACATGGTATATCTCTCCATCTATTTGTATCATCTTTAATTTCTTTCATCAGTGTCTTATAATTTTCTGCATACAGGTCTTTTGTCTCCTTAGGTAGGTTTATGCCTAGATATTTTATTCTTTTTGTTGCAGTGGTAAATGGGAGTGTTTCCTTAATTTCACTTTCAGATTTTTCGTCATTAGTGTATAGAAATGCAAGAGATTTCTGTACATTAATTTTGTATCCTGCTACTTTACCAAATTCATTGATTAGCTCTAGTAGTTTTCTGGTAGCATCTTTAGGATTCTCTATGTATAGTATCATGTCATCTGCAAACAGTGACAGCTTTACTTCTTCTTTTCCAGTTTGGATTCCTTTTATTTCTTTTTCTTCTCTGATTGCTGTGGCTAACACTTCCAAAACTATGTTGAATAATAGTGGTGAGAGTGGGCAACCATGTCTTGTTCCTGATCTTAGTGGAAATGGTTTCATTTTTTCACCATTGAGGACAATGTTGGCTGTGGGTTTGTCATATATGGCCTTTATTATGTTGAGGAAAGTTCCCTCTATGCCTACTTTCTGCAGGGCTTTTATCATAAATGGGTGTTGAATTTTGTCGAAAGCTTTCTCTGCATCTATTGAGATGATCATATGGTTTTCCTCCTTCAATTTGTTAATATGATGTATCACGTTGATTGATTTGCATATATTGAAGAATCCTTGCATTCCTGGAATAAACCCCACTTGATCATGGTGTATGATCCTTTTAATGTGCTGTTGGATTCTGTTTGCTAGTATTTTGTTGAGGATTTTTGCATCTATGTTCATCAGTGATATTTGCCTGTAGTTTTCTTTCTTTGTGACATCTTTGTCTGGTTTTGGTATCAGGGTGATGGTGGCCTTGTAGAATGAGTTTGGGAGTGTTCCTCCCTCTGCTATATCTTGAAACAGTTTGAGAAGGATAGGTGTTAGCTCTTCTCTAAATGTTTGATAGAATTCACCTGTGAAGCCATCTGGTCCTGGGCTTTTGTTTGTTGGAAGATTTTTAATCACAGTTTCAATTTCAGTGCTTGTGATTGGTCTGTTCATATTTTCTATTTCTTCCTGGTTCAGTCTCGGCAGGTTGTGCATTTCTAAGAATCTGTCCATTTCTTCCAGGTTGTCCATTTTATTGCCATAGAGTTGCTTGTAGTAATCTCTCATGATCTTTTGTATTTCTGCAGTGTCAGTGGTTACTTCTCCTTTATCATTTCTAATTCTATTGATTTGAGTCTTCTCCCTTTTTCTCTTGATGAGTCTGGCTAATGGTTTATCAATTTTGTTTATCTTCTCAAAGAACCAGCTTTTAGTTTTATTGATCTTCGCTATTGTCTCCTTCATTTCTTTTTCATTTATTTCTGATCTGATCTTTATGATTTCTTTCCTTCTGCTAGCTTTGGGGTTTCTTTGTTCTTCTTTCTCTAATTGTTTCAGGTGCAAGGTTAGGTTGCTTATTCGAGATGTTTCCTGTTTCTTGAGGTAGGCTTGTATTGCTATAAGCTTTCCTCTTAGAACTGCTTTTGCTGCATCCCATAGGTTTTGGGTCGTCGTGTCTCCATTGTCATTTGTTTCTAGGTATTTTTTGATTTCCCCTTTGATTTCTTCAGTGATCATTTCGTTATTAAGTAGTGTATTGTGTAGCCTCCATGTGTTTGTATTTTTTACAGATCTTTTCCTGTAATTGATATCTAGTCTCATAGCGTTGTGGTCGGAAAAGATACTTGATACGATTTCAATTTTCTTAAATTTACCAAGGCTTGATTTGTGACCCAAGATATGATCTATCCTGGAGAATGTTCATGAGCACTTGAGAATGATCTATCCTGGAGAATGTTCATGAGCACTTGAGAAAAATGTGTATTCTGTTGTTTTTGGGTGGAATGTCCTATAAATATCAATTAAGTCCATCTTGTTTAATGTATCATTTAAAGCTTGTGTTCCCTTATATATTTTCATTTTGGATGATCTGTCCATTGGTGAAAGTGGGGGTGTTAAAGTCCCCTACTATGTTTGTGTTGCTGTCGATTTCCCCTTTTATGGCTGTTACTATTTGCCTTATGTATTGAGGTGCTCCTATGTTGGGTGCATAAATATTTACAATTGTTATACCTTCCTCTTGGATCGATCCCTTGATCATTATATAGTGTCCTTCTTTGTCTCTTGTAATAGTCTTTATTTTAAAGTCTATTTTGTCTGATATGAGAATTGCTACTCCAGCTTTCTTTTGATTTCCATTTGCATGGAATATCTTTTTCCATCCCCTCACTTTCAGTCTGTATGTGTCTCTAGGTCTGAAGTGGGTCTCTTGTAGACAGCATATATATGGGTCTTGTTTTTTGTATCCATTCAGCCAGTCTGTGTCTTTTGGTGGGAGCATTTAATCCATTTACATTTAAGGTAATTATCGATATGTATGTTCCTATTCCCATTTTCTTAAATGTTTTGGGTTTGTTATTGTAGGTGTTTTCCTTCTCTTGTGTTTCCTGCCTAGAGAAGTTCCTTTAGCATTTGTTGTAAAGCTGGTTTGGTGGTGCTGAACTCTCTCAGCTTTTGCTTGTCTGTAAAGGTTTTAATTTCTCCATCAAATCTGAATGAGATCCTTGCTGGGTAGAGTAATCTTGGTTGTAGGTTTTTCTCCTCCATCACTTTAAGTATATCCTGCCACTCCCTTCTGGCTTGCAGAGTTTCTGCTGAAAGATCAGCTGTTAACCTTATGGGGATTCCCTTGTGTGTTATTTGTTGTTTTTCCCTTGCTGCTTTTAATATGTTTTCTTTATATTTAATTTTTGATAGTTTGATTAATATGTGTCTTGGGGTGTTTCTCCTTGGATTTATCCTGTATGGGACTCTCTGCGCTTCCAGGACTTGATTAACTATTTCCTTTCCCATATTAGGGAAGTTTTCAACTATAATCTCTTCAAATATTTTCTCAGTCCCTTTCTTTTTCTCTTCTTCTTCTGGGACCCCTATAATTCAAATGTTGGTGTGTTTAATGTTGTCCCAGAGGTCTCTGAGACTGTCCTCAGTTCTTTTCATTCTTTTTTCTTTATTCTGCTCTGCAGTAGTTATTTCCACCATTTTATCTTCCAGGTCACTTATCCGTTCTTCTGCCTCAGTTATTCTGCTATTGATCCCATCTAGAGTATTTTTAATTTCATTTATTGTGTTTTTCATCATTGCTTGGTTCCTCTTTAGTTCTTCTACGTCCTTGTTAAATGTTTCTTGCATTTTGTCTATTCTATTTCCAAGATTTTGGATCATCCTTACTATCATTATTCTGAATTCTTTTTCAGGTAGACTACCTATTTCCTCTTCATTTGTTAGGTCTGGTGTGTTTTGACCCTGCTCCTTCACCTGCTGTGTGTTTTTCTGTCTTCTCATTTTGCTTATCTTACTGTGTTTGGGATCTCCTTTTCACAGGCTGCAGGTTCGTAGTTCCCGTTGTTTTTGGTAGCTGTCCCCAGTGGCTAAGGTTGGTTCAGTGGGTTGTGTAGGCTTCCTGGTGGAGGGAACTAGTGCCTGTGTTCTGGTGGATGAGGCTGGATCTTGTCTTTCTGGTGGGCACGTCCACATCCAGTGGTGTGTTTTGGGGTGTCTGTGGCCTTATTATGATTTTAGGCAGCCTCTCTGCTAATGGATGGGGCTGTGTTCCTGTCTTGCTAGTTGTTTGGCATAGAGTGTCCAGCACTGTAGCTTGCTGGTCGTTGAGTGAAGCTGGGTCTTGATGTTGAGATGGAGATCTCTGAGAGATTTTCGCGGTTTGGTATTCAATGGAGCTGGGAGGTCTCTTGTGGACCAGTGTCCTGAAATTGGCTCTCCCACCTCAGAGGCACAGCCCTGATGCCTGGCTGGAGCACCAAGAGCCTTTCATCCACACAGCTCAGAGTAAAAGGGAGAAAAAATAGAAAGGAATAAAGAAAGAGGATAAAGTAAAATGAAATCAAATAAAGCTATTATAGAGCAAAGCTATACAGACAAAATCTCACCCAGAAGCATACACATATACACTCACAAAAAAAGGAAAAGGGGAAAAATTAATATATCCTGCTCCCAAAGTCCACCTCCTGAATTTGGGATGATTCGTTGTCTATTCAGGGATTCCACAGATGCAGGCACATCAAGTTTTTTGTGGAGTTTTAATCCACTGCTTCTGAGGCTGCTGGGAGAGATTTCCCTTTCTCTTCTTTGTTCGTACAGCTCCCGGGGTTCAGCTTTGGATTTGGACCTGCCTCTGCATGTAGGTCGCCTGAGGGCATCTTTTCCCCGCCCAGACAGGACGGGGTTAAAGGAGCAGCTGCTTCGGGGGCTCTGGCTCACTCAGGCCGGGGGGAGGGAGGGGTACGGAGGAGGCGGGGTGAGCCTGCGGCGACAGAGGCCGGCGTGACGTTGCAGCAGCCTGAGGCGCGCCGTGTGTTCTCCCGGGGAAGTTGTCCCCGGATCACAGGAGCCTGGCCTTGGCGGGCTGCACCGGCTCCTGGGAGGGGCGGTGTGGAGAATGACCTGTGCTCGCACACAGGATTCTTGCTGGCGGCAGCAGCAGCCTTAGAGTCTCATGCCCGTCTCTGGGGTCCGCGCTGATGGCCGCGGCTCGCGCCTGTCTCTGGAGCTCGTTTAGGCGGCGCTCTGAATCCCCTCTCCTCGCGCACCAGGAAACAAAGAGGCAAGAAAAAGTCTCTTGCCTCTTCGGCAGCTGCAGACCTTTTCCCGGACTCCCTCCCGGCTAGCCGTGGCGCACTAGCCCCTTCAGGCTGTGTTCATGCCGCCAACCCCAGTCCTCTCCCTGCGATCCGACCGAAGCCGAGCCCCAGCTCCCAGCCCCGCCCGCCCCGGCGGGGGAGCAGACAAGCCTCTCGGGCTGGTGAGTGCTGGTCGGCACCGATCCTCCGTGCGGGAATCTCTCCGCTTTGCCCTCCGCACCCCTGTGGCTGCGCTCTCCTCCGTGGCTCCGAAGCTTCCCCCTCCGCCACCCGCAGTCTCTGCCCGCGAAGGGGCTTCCTAGTGCGTGGAAATCTTTCTTCCTTCACGGCTCCCTCCCACTGGTGCAGGTGCCGTCCCTATTCTTTTGTCTCTGTTATTTCTTTTTTCTTTTGCCCTACCCAAGTATGGGGGGATTTTCTTGCCTTTTGGGAGGTCTGACGTCTTCTGCCAGCGTTCAGTGGGTGTTCTGTAGGAGCAGTTCCACGTGTAGATGTATTTCTACTGTATCTGTGGGAAGGAAGGTGATCTCCGCGTCTTACTCTTCCGCCATCTTCCCACCCCTATAACTCGTAATTTTACTAATTATGCCCCTTTTGGGGGTTAAAGAGGCCTTTTTTCTGCCTCTTATGTACTTTTTACTTACACTCTAAGGAAATACAAGACCACTTAGTGATAATGTTGGCCTTTTAGGTACTGTTCAAAATGGACTGAGGTAAGATGGTCTATACTTCAAAGGAAAGTTCAGAATTTTTCCTCAAACATTTCCTTTTGGCATTTCACCGTTGGAGTCAGAGTAGAAGCTCTGCATCAGGGTAAGGTGGAGGCTCTGGATGATGCAGGAGATCTTAGACTTAGCAATGGAGATCCGGCGGACAGATGAGCCGGTAGTGGGACAGCGAGGAGGACAAGGGGGCTATTGGGGAGCGGCTTCCCTTCTTCCTTGGCCCTCACCCTTCTCTTGCCATAGGTTTTACACTAAAGTGGTGCTGGGAGAATAGTCAGGAAGAAGCTGGCCTCGAAGAAGGGCAGGAGGGAGGGTGGAGGGAGAGAAGGAAAAGGTCTCAAGATCAGCAGCTGGAAGGAAAACGGAATGTCTCTCCTCAGCCTTTTAAGCCAGGTTTTCCTGCACAAGCACTGTTTGTAAGTTAAGCTTAAATACTTCGTGGACCTGACATACATGTCTTTTTTTTTTTTTAACATCTTTATCAGAGTATAATTGCCTTACAATGTTGTGTTAGTTGCTGCTGTATAACAAAGTGAATCAGCTATACGTATACATATGTCCCCATATCCCCTCCCTCTTGCGTTTCCCTCCCACCTTCCCTATCCCACCCCTCCAGGTGGTCACAAAGCACCGAGCTGATCTCCCCATGCGATGCAGCTGCTTCCCACTAGCTATCTATTTTACATTTGGTGGTGTATATATGTCAATGCCACTCTCTCACTTCGTCCCAGCTTACGCTTCCCCATCCTCGTGTCCTCAAGTCCATTCTCTACGTCTACGTCTTTATTCCTGTCCTGCCCTTAGGTTCATCAGAACCATTTTTTCTCTCTTTTTTTGGATTCCATATATATGTCTTAGCATATGGTATTAGTTTTTCTCTTTCTGACTTACTTCACTCTGTATGACAGACTCTAGGTCCATCCACCTCACTACAAATAACTCAATTCATTTCTTTTCATGGATGAGTAATATTTCATTGTATATATGTGTCACGTCTTCTTTATCCATTCATCTGTTGATGGACACTGAGGTTGCTTCCATGTCCTGGCTATTGTAAATAAAGCAGCAATGAACATTGTGTTAGATGACTCTTTTTGAATTATGGTTTTCTCAGGGTGTATGCCCAGTAGTGGGATTGCTGGGTCGTATGGTAGTTCTATTTTTAGTTTTTTAAGGAACGTCCATACTGTTCTCCATAGTGGCTGTATCAATTTACATTCCCACCAACAGTGCAAGAGTGTTCCCTTTTCTCCACACCCTCTCCAGCATTTACTGTTTGTAAATTTTTTGATGATGGCCATTCTGACCAGTGTGAGGTGATAACTCATTGTAGTTTTGATTTGCATTTCTCTAATGATTAGTGATGTTGAGCATCCTTTCATGTGCTTGTTGGCAATCTCTATATCTTCTTTGGAAAAACGTCTGTTTACAACTTCTGCCCGTTAATGGATTGGGTTCTTTGTATTTTTGATATTGAGCTTCATGAGCTTCTTGTATATTTTGGAAATTAATCCTTTGTCTGTTGCTTCGTTTGCAAATATTTTCTCCTGTTCTGAGGGTTGTCTTTTCGTCTTGTTTATGGTTTCCTTTGCTGTGCAAAAGTTTTAAGTTTCATTAGGTCCCATTTGCTTATTTTTGCTTTTATTTCCATTTCTCTAGGGGTTGGATCAAAAAGGATCTTGCTGTGATTTATGTCATAGAATGTTCTGCCTATATTTTCACTAAGTGTTTCACTAAAACACTAAGAGTTTTATAGTGTCTGGCCTTACATTTAGGTCTTTAATCCATTTTGAGTTTATTTTTGTGTATGGTGGTAGGAAGTGTCCTAACTTCATTCTTTTACATGTAGCTGTCCAGTGTTCCCAGCACCACTTATTGAAGAGGCTGTCTTTTCTCCATTGTATATTCTTGCCTCCTTTATCAAAGATAAGGTGACCATATGTGCGTGGGATTATCTATGGGCTTTCTATCCTGTTCCATTGATCTATATTTCTGTTTTTGTGCCAGTACTATACTTTCTTGATTACTGTAGCTTTGTATTATAATCTGAAGTCCAGGAGCCTGATTTCTCCAGCTCCGTTTTTCTTTCTCAAGATTGCTTTGGATATTCGGGGTCTTTTGTGTTTCCATACAAATTGTGAAACTTTTTGTTCTAGTTCTGTGAAAAATGCCATTGGTAGTTTGAACAGAGATTGCATTGAATCTGTAGATTGCTTCGGATAGTATAGTCCTTTTCACGATGTTGATTCTTCCAATCCAAGAGCATGGTATATCTCTCCATCTGTTTGTATCATCTTTAATTTCTTTCATCAGTGTCTTATAGTTTTCTACATACAGATCTTTTGTCTCCTTAGGTAGGTTTTTTCCTAGGTATTTTATTCTTTTTGTTGCAATGGTAAATGGGAGTGTTTCCTTAATTTCTCTTTCAGATTTTTCATCATTAGTGTATAGGAATGCAAGAGATTACTGTGCATTCATTTTATATCCTGCTATTTTACCATATTCATTGATTAGCTCTAGTAGTTCTCTGGTAGCATCCTTAGGATTCACTACGTATAGTATCACGTTATCTGCAAACAGTAACAACATTACTTCTTCTTTTCCAATTTAGATTCCTTTTATTTCTTTTTCTTCTCTGAATGATGTAGCTAAAATTTCCAAAACTATGTTGAATAATAGTGGTGAGAATGGACATCCTCGTCTTTTCCTGATTTTAGAGGAAATGGTTTCAGTTTTTCGTCATTGAGAATGATGTTGGCTGTGGGTTTGTCATATATGGCCTTTATTATGTTGAGGTAAGTTCCCTCTATGCCTACTTTCTGGAGAGTTTTTGTCACAAATGGGTGTTGAATTTTGTCTAAAGCTATTTCTGCATCTATTGAGATGTTCATATGGTTTTTCTCCTTCAGTTTGTTAATATGGTGTATCACATTGAATGATTTGCATATATTGAAGAATGCTTGCATTCCTGGGTTAAACCCCACTTGATCATGGTGTATGATCCTTTTAACGTGCTGTTGGATTCTGTTTGCTAGTATTTTGTTGAGGATTTTTGTATCTATGTTCATCTGTGATATTGGTCTGTAGTTTTCTTTTTTTGTGACATCTTTGTCTGGTTTTGGTATCAGGGAGTTGGTGGCCTCGTAGAATGAGTTTGGGAGTGTTCCTCCCTCTGCAATATTTTGGAAGAGTTTGAGAAGGATATGTGTTAGCTCTTCTCTAAATGTTTGAGAGAATTCGCCTGTGAAGCCATCTGGTCCTGGACTTTTTCTTGTTGGAAGATATTTAATCACAGTTTCAATTTCAGTGCTTGTGATTGGTCTGTTTATATTTGCTATTCCTTCCTGGTTCAGTCTCCCAAGGTTGTGCTTTTCTAAGAATTTGTCCATTTCTTCCAGGTTGTTCATTTTATTGGCATATAGTTGCTTGTAGTAGTAGCTCATGATCCTTTGTATTTCTGCAGTGTCAGTTGTTACTTCTCCTTTTTCATTTCTAATTCTGTTGATTTGAGTCTTCTCCCTTTTTTGCTTGATGAGTCTGGCTAATGGTTTATCAATTTTGTTTATCTTCTCAAAGAACCAGCTTTTAGTTTTATTGATCTTTGCTATTATTTCCTTCATTTCTTTTTCATTTATTTCTGATCTGATCTTTATGATTTCTTTCCTTCTGCTAATTTTGGGGGTTTTTTTGTTCTTCTTTCTCTAATTGCTTTAGGTGTAAGTTTAGGTTGTTTATCTGAGATTTTTCTTGTTTCTTGAGGTAGGATTGTATAGCTATAAACTTCCCTCTTAGAACTGCTTTGCTGAATCCCATAGGTTTTTGGTCGTCGTGTTTTCGCTGTCATTTGTCTCTAGGTATTTTTTAATTTCCTCTTTGATTTCTTCAGTGATCTGTTGGTTATTTAGTAGTGGATTGTTCAGCTTCCATGTGTTTGTGTTTTTTACATTTTTTTTCCCTATAATTGATTTCTAGTCTCATAGCACTGTGGTTGGAAAAGATGCTTGATATGATTTCAATTTTCTTAGATTTACTGAGGCTTGATTTGTGACCCAAGATGTTATCTATCCTCAAGAATATTCCATGTGCACTTGAGAAGAATGTGTAATCTGCTGTTTTTGGATGGAATGTCCTATAAATATCAATTACATCTATCTGGTCTATTGTGTCATGTAAAGCTTGTGTTTCCTAATAAATTTTCTGTCTGGATGATCTGTCCATTGGTGTAAGTGAGGTGTTAAATGTCCCCCACTGTTATTGCATTACTGTCGGTTTCCTCTTTTATAGGTGTTAGCATTTGCCTTGTGTATTGAGGTGCTCCTATGTCGGGTCTCATTTGTTAATTTTTGTTTTTATTTTCATTACTCTAGGAGGTGGGTCAAAAAAGATCCTGCTGTGATTTATGTCAAAGAGTGTTCTGCCTATGTTTTCATCTAAGTGTAAGTATTCAGGTCTTAATCCTATCTTGGAAACTCTTGACAAAACAGTTTTTAAAAAAAAAATTGGTAAAGGTGCCAGGGATTGATGACAAAACACTTTTTAATACAAAGATTTTAAACATTTCATAGAATTGTGTTTTCACAAATTCCATATTGTCTCTTTCTGAAATGAAAACTTCAGATCAAGTTTACAAGGAGCCCATGTGCTGATCACCACATTTCAAGATTTGTAGAGAGGTTTCCTTATAAATCTCTCAGAAGGCTCAGTCAGTTTTAGAATCATGAGTATAGATGACATACTTCAATACTGACTATTGGGGAATGAGGCTTCCTTGAATCAAGGTAATACAAGAAGGTTGGAAGGAATTAGATTAGAACAATGACTTTCCATTTCTAACCCACTTGACAATAGGAGGTTTTGAAATTAAGTAAGGAGTCTATCAAACACTAACTTTTTTCAGAATAAATAAAATATCATACAGATATATGTATTAGTAATTCTCCAATTTATGTAGATGCTCTTAAAAGTAGTAAAATGTCCAAGTGTTGCTAAACTCATGGTGGTTCTTGCCACTGTCTGTTCATCAGTTACTTTCAAGTGGAATGTGCATTAGACCCATTACCAGAGTCTAGCAAGAGAAGGAGTTGGTCTGGCTGAAGGCAGAGATGCCCTGGGATGTCCAGAAATCTCTTAATTGAAGCAAATAGTCTCCACTTGATATTCTCCATTTATCAGTGAGAATTGTTATCCTCTCCTTCTACAGAAAGACATATCTTGATAAAAGCTGCAGAGGTAACTTCTCAGTCAAGTTGCAGATTGTTGGCTTTGTTGACTGGAAGCTCAGCTACCCATGGATAAGCTTCCCTCATGGTGATTATCTGTATGACTCAGATTCTAAATAGCCTTGCTTCAATCTATGTTGCAGCCTCTATCAACCTGTTGGGATACCCAGGTACTTCAGTTTGTACTAATGCCCATGTTGGTGTTTGCTTAAACTGTATTTGAAGACCATTGAAACCCCTGGATACAGGCTTTTCTGCAAGAGTAAATCTGTGTTGTCAACCGCTACTGTTGGGGCAAGTTTCCTTGAGTCTCTCCTGCTCTGGAGTATGGGTTTATTGCCGTCCTTGGATTTACTGTTCCAGCCAGTCAAGCACCATACAGAGTCATAAAATTCCAAGAATGAACACCCAGTGGAAATGTTATCTAAAAGATAATATAGTTATTCATTTAGGAAAATAAAGTCCTTTCTTTCTGGAGAGCTCCAACTTGTTTTTTGTTTCATTTGCCCTCTGCTTTAATTGAACTAACCATTCATCTTGAATATGTTAAGCTGTGACAGATTTTTTTTTCCAGACAGAGTGTTAATGAACCAAATTGTTTTAAATTTTCAACTATCTATATCGGTGACCTGAAAACTAAGGCACACAAAGACTTCTCATGCAGGATGTGAACATGGAAAGTTTTAAGGGAATCAATTTCCTTATTCTCAACTTTCATATGTACTTTTCCTTAAAACTGATCTGCCTCAAGGAGTCATGCCAATTTTCCTCTCCCACTTTCCCTTTCACAGTATAAAAGTGAGGTGAGTAGTTCAGCCATACTGAATTTTACTATGTACATTGTGCCAGGGTGTAAAAATCTCTGAGAGTGCCAAATATAAGAAAGGCTGAAAATATTGCTGTCAGTGAAGCCTTATTTGAGCAAAGCACCATAAATCCATGGTAGGACTTTATATATCCCTGATTTATACATATTTCTGTGAGTGGTGTTAGAAATAGAGGTTTTGGTCCATGCTGGAATGTTCTGAATTTAGATATATTGTAGAGTAGGAGTAGCTAGAGTGATGACTTTTTTTGTTTAATGATAATTTTTCTCTCCCCTAATTATAGGCAACAAAAGTAAATTTCATCTGAGGGACAGTGCGATGAGAACAAGCAAAGACAGCATCAGTAACGCCTACCAAAGGTGACAGTACATTATTTCATCCAGTCAGTGAATTCAGTTTCTTAAACTCTTCTCCTCCAATGATCTCGTGCTTCATCCTACTTTAGCCACTAACTTCCAGGATCATAGATTAGACCTTGCCATTTCCAGTAACTGCAACACCTCCACAGTCTCCCACCACCATACAAATTCACCCACCAATAAATGTAACCATATCCTCTGCTTTCCCAGCCGATAGTATAGATAACTATCATGCTATGGTGGAAAACCAATTCCGCCACTTGGGCATAGCTCCCACCCTCTCTCTCCCTAGTCAAGAACTGAGACTAGCAATTCCACCTCTTCTCACATAATCAATTTTTTACTATCTACCAAATTTCCTATCAGTATCCAAACATGCTGAGGTTTTCTTTTTCTATCTTTAAAATACCCTATTTTTAACCTCACTTACTCTGAAAACTACTATCCATTTTTTGCTCTCATTTCTAATAAGACTCCTCAAAAATTGTCTATACTTGCTTCCCCTGATTCCTTTTCTCCAATTCTCTCCTTAACCTATGAAATGCTACAAAGTTAGGCTTTCACCCAACATTACACCAAAAGTTTATTATAAAGTTCACTAATGACTTTCACAGTTATTAAATCCATTGATCATTTCTGCTTCATCTTCCTTGATCTACCGGTAGGATTTAATATAGTAATTGATTAATCTTTCTTCCTTGATATAAATTTTTCTCTTAGCTATATATCGCCTTGGTGTTCTTTCTCCCTCACTGGTCTCTCTTTCCCAGTCTCCTTTGTTTTTTCTTCCTCTTCACTCCAACCTCAAAATGTTGGTCCGCCATATGACCCAGTCCTTGATCCTTGATTGTTCTCAACACACACACCCTTTGTGATCTCATTCAACCTCATGGCCTTAAATAACATAGTCTATCATATTACCAATGACTCTCAATTGTACGTTGCTATCCCAGTCCTCTCTCTTGAACTTCAGGCTTATCTACAAACTTTATGTTGTGTATAGATATTTATTTACATCAAAAGCCCTGAGCCATCCTTTACTCCTTCCTTTCTTTCATGTTGCACATTCAGTGCATCTAGAAATCTTGTAACTCACCTTCCAAAAAGTCCATAATCAGACTTCTCACTAGCCTTTTCTGAGACACCATCCTTTCTCACTTGAATTGTTCAATACCCTCCTTAGAGGTCTCCCTACTTCTACCTTTGCTGCTATACAGTCTATTTTCAACAAAGTAACCACAATGATCCTTTAAAAATGTTTGTATCTTTATGAGATGATGGATGTTATCTAAACTTAATTGTGATAACCATTTCGTGAGGTATGTAAGTCAAATTATTTTGCGGTACACCTTAAACGTATACAGTGCTCTATGTCAATTATATCTCAGTAAAACTGGAAGAAAAAATGCAGTTCAGGTCATGTTATTCCTGTCTTAAAACCCTCCAGTGCCCTCTTCCTCCGTCTTACTCAGAGTTAAAACCAAAGTCCATATAATGGCTGCCAAGTTCCCTCAGGATCTGGCCTCCCATTGCCTCTCTGAATTCCTCTTTTACCTGTCCCTACTACTTACCATATTCCAGAAACGCCGACACCCTTGAACATGTCCAGCAAGCTCCCATATTAGGGTCTGTGCACAGGATTTCTCCTTTGTCTGGAGTGATCTTCCAATATCCCCCTTCCTTTTTTTTTTTTCTTTTGGCCATGCCACGTGGCTCACAGGATCTTAGTTCCACGACCAGGGATCAAACCTGTGCCCCCTGCAGTGGAAGTGTGGAGTCCTAACCACTGGACCGCCAGGGAATTCCTGACTTCTCCCCTCTTTTAATGCACTGCTCAAATCTTATTAATATTACAAACTTCCCAATGTATTCCCTTGCTTTTGCATTCCTGACCTCTGTTTTTCCTCTTCTACTTTTTTTTTTCCATAGCACACATCACCTTCAAACATACTATTTAATTTCTTTATTATGTTTATTATCTGTTTCTAAACTGTAAGCTCCTTGAAGGTAGGATCTTGGTTTTTGTTTACTGATGTACCCCAAAAACATAGAATAGCACCTGTCCATAGAAGATGCTCAAAAAAATATTTGTTGAATAAATGAATAGAAATCCTCTAGGGGCTATGCAAGCAAACAACTTTGAAAACCATTGATATGAATGATTTTCAATTTCATAAGGGAGCTGTAAGTTCAAATGAGACATGTCTAAATGAAAACCTTGTAACCTCAAATTATGGTTTCATTTTTAAAAATTTAACAGTGTTAAATTTGGAAACAGCTTTAAGTCATTTTGTGAAATGTAGGTCTGAATGAACACTAAGAGATACAGACTATTTTTCAACTCAGAGCAATGAGGTGATTGCTCTAATTCATGATCACTTTAAAATAGAGCATTCTCTGTAAGTCTGCCTTTGGAATAGAGAAGAGAACTTCCCTGGAAAGTTTCATATTCCATGGTTATATGTTTTTTAAAGACAAAAATCAGGAACTGATTTATTGCCTTGGTTTTAAAATGCTGATCTTTAGTATTTTTGGTTAACTGTAAATCCTGTCAGTAAGAGTCAATGCAGTGCCTGTCTTTCTACAAAAGAAAGGGACTCTTTAGAAATTATAAAGTAAAGAGTTTAATGCCTCTTCCTTCCAAATACCCCTTAGAAACTGTAGGTTTAAAAGTTCAACAACTCTTCCCTCCAAAGAGCTAAATTTAATCATTAGAAAATCAACTGGCAAACACCTTAGGAACAAAAGAAAAATAAGAAGCATGGCTTTGTGGAAAAATAGCCTGTGGGACCAATCTAGCTTTTCTGGAGACCAGAATGACAGAACTAGTTAGAATAGGTGTAATTTATCTTGACTTGAATAGGATCACTGTGGGAATGGAAATTATGACCCCAGAAAAATACACTCTGGCATGAACGTCAACTCCTCCTTTCAGTGATTTTTCTGTCAGACTATAGGCAAGCTTTCTGCACATACTGCTTTTTGTGGTTATGGTAAGAATTTCTTTGGCAACAGCTTGTAGCCACGGTTTGGTGGCACACAAGAGGAGTAAGATACTCTGACAAAACCCTGCTGCACAGCAGGCCAGCATACACCAAAGCCAAATGGCAAAAGCTCACAGTGAGCCATTTCTCATCTGTCCACAGAAGGCAAAGAAAATGATGCTTGAGGAACAAACTCGGTGCAGCAGCAAAGCAGATTAACACCCCCAAACAGAATATGTATGTGTGTTGCCCCCAAAGATTGCCTAGCTAATATTATTGTCCAATGGAAATATTTTCCTAGGGAAAAAATGAACAGTCCTCAAAGGTAACACTGACCTAGAAGCCAGATATTTTGTGGAGTTTATGTCTAATCTAGTTGGGTTTTTTTCATATTTTATTTGATGATCACATTAATGGAATATAGAGCATATAAATTAAAATCATAGGTAATTTCAAATTAGAATAAGATATTTGCCATGACAATAAGATATTTTGTCCCAGCCAGAAAAAAATGGAATTCAGTTTAAAGATTCATGTTCATAAAGTGATCCAAATACAGAAGAAAAAATACACTAAATTTAAGAATGTGTGGCGTAGCTAAAAAGAAGAGAGTAATCACAGAGAACACAGATAATGACATAGTAGAAATGCAGAATATTATTTAAAAGTGTATATGATACAGGATCTTAAGAACTTAGTTGTAACAGAGGAATGAAATTACTCTCAACTCTGGTACATACATTAAAGTGTCTTGTATACAACGTATTAGAGATAAGAAAAACTTTGAATTCCCAGGCATGAACTAAGATAATTCAGGGTTTGCAAATAGGTGATATGAGAACAGGTTAAATGAATGGGATCATTACCCAGAAGAAGGGAAGATTGTGGAATGACCTCAGCCTTCCAATTTATAAAGGAATATTAGGCAGAGGGTGACCAGCTGTTACCAATCTCCACTGAGGACTAAATCAGAGGAAATGGGTCTAATCTTCGGCTTGTGGGATTTTGGTTAAATATGAAGAATAGTTTCCTGACAGCAAAGGTTGTAAAGTACTGAACAAATTCCTGAGAGGCATTATAGAGTCTCCTTCCTTCAATATCTCTTAAGAATGTAAACTGCTTTACCATTTGCCAGCAATGAGAGCAGGGTAGAGCTGCAGAGAATACTCGAGAACTCAAAATCTTTTATGAGTCAAAACAATCAGATGTGATGTTTCCCCCCAAGCAGATTTTCATGTGTTTTTGCTGGGGGGAATTTTCGTTTTTATTTTGCTTTTTCAGAAGGGATGTCTTAGTAGTTGAGAATTTTACTGACTCCAGTACATTTTTCTACAGAAGGTAAAAACATTTCCCTCTTAGATCGCCACATCTACCAGAGGAGAGACAGCAGAAGCAAGAAGAACTACAATCCTGCAGCCTGTGGAACAAAAACCACATTCACAGAAAGATAGACAATATGAAAAGGCAGAGGGCTATAAACCACATGAAGGAACAAGATAAAACCCCAGAAAAACAACTAAATGAAGTGGAGATAGGCAACTTTCCAGAAAAAAGAATTCAGAATAATGATAGTGAAGATGATCCAGGACCTTGGAAAAACAATGGAGGCAAAGATCGAGAAGATGCAAGAAATGTTTAACAAAGACCTAGAAGAATTAAAGAACAAACAAACAGAGATGATCAATACAATAACTGAAATGAACACTACACTAGAAGGAATCAATAGCAGAATAATTGAGGCAGAAGAACGGATAAGTGACCTAGGAGACAGAATGGTGAAATTCACTACCGTGGAACAGAATAAAGAAAAAAGAATGAAAAGAAATGAAGACAGCCTAAGAGACCTCTGCGACAACATTAAACACAACAACATTCGCATTATAGGGGTCCCAGAAGGAGAAGAGAGAGAGAAATCACCCAAGAAAATATTTGAAGAGATTATACTCAAAAACTTCCCTAACATGGCAAAGGAAATAGCCACCCAAGTCCAGGAAGCGCAGCGAGTCCCATATAGGATAAACCCAAGGAAAAACGTGCCAAGACACATAGTAATCAAATTGGCAAAAAATAAAGACAAAGAAAAATTATTGAAAGCAGCAAGGGAAAAATGACAAATAACATACAAAGGAACTCCCATAATGTTAACAGCTGATTTCTCAGCAGAAACTCTACAAGCCAGAAGGGAGTGGCATGATATACTTAAAGTGATGAAAGGCAAGAACCTACAACCAAGATTACTTTACCCGGCAAGGACCTCATTCAGATTTGATAGAGAAATCAAAAGCTTTAGAGACAAGCAAAAGCTAAGAGAATTCAGCACCACCAAACCAGCTCTACAACAAATGCTAAAGGAACTTCTCTAAGTGGGAAACACAAGAGAAGAAAAGGACCTACAAAAACAAACCCAAAACAATTAAGAAAATGGTAATAGGAACATACATATCAATAATTACCTTAAACGTGAATGGATTAAATGCTCCAAGCAAAAGACATGGGCTCGCTGAATGGATACAAAAACAAGACCCATATATATGCTGTCTACAAGAGACCCACTTCAGACCTAGGGACACACAGACTGAGAGTGAGGGGATGGAAAAGGGTATTCTATGCAAATGGAAATCAAAAGAAAGCTGGAGTAGCAATACTCATATCAGATAAAATAGAATTTAAAATAAGGAATGTTACAAGAGACAAGGAAGGACACTACATAATGATCAATGGATCAATCCAAGAAGAAAATATAACAATTATAAATATATATATACCCAACATAGGAGCACCTCAACACATAAGGCAACTGCTAACAGCTATAAAAGAGGAAATAGACAGTAGCACAATAACACTGGGGGACTTTAACACCTCACTGACACCAATGGACAGATCATCCAAACAGAAAATTAATAAGGAAACACAAGCTTTAAATGACACAATAGACCAGATAGATGTAATTGATATTTATAGGACATTCCATCCAAAAACAGAAGATTACACTTGCTTCTCAAGTGCGCACGGAACATTCTCCAGGATAGATCACATCTTGGGTCACAAACCAAGCCTCAGTAAATCTAAGAAAATTGAAATCATATCAAGCATCTTTTGTGACCACAATGCTATGAGATTAGAAATCAATTACAGGGAAAAAAACCGTAAAAAACACAAACACGTGGGGGCTAAACAATACGTTACTAAATAACCAGGAGATCACTGAAGAAATCAAAGAGGAAATCAAAAAATACCTAGAGACAAATGACAATGAAAACACGATGACCCAAAACCTATGGGATGCAGCAAAAGCAGTTCTAAGAGGGAAGTTTATAGCAATACAAACCTACCTCAAGAAACAAGAAAAGTCTCAAGTAAACAATCTAACCGTACACCTAAAGGAACTAGAGAAAGAAGAACAAACAAAATCCAAAGTTAGTAGAAGAAAATAAATCATAAAAGATCAGAGCAGAAATAAATGAGATAGAAACAAAGAAAACAATAGCAAAGATCAATAAAACTAAAAGCTGGTTCTTTGAGAAGATAAACAAAATTGATAAACCATTAGCCAGACTCATCAAGAAACAGAGGGAGAGGACTCAAATCAATAAAATTAGAAATGAAAAAGGAGAAGTTACAACAGACACCTCAGAAATACAAAGCATCCTAAGAGACTGCTACAAGCAACTCTATGCCAATAAAACGGACAACCTGGAAGAAATGGACAAATTCTTAGAAAGGTATAACCTTCCAAGACTGAACCAGGAAGAAACAGAAAATATGAACAGACCAATCAGAAGTAATGAAATAGAAACTGTGATTAAAAATCTTCCAACAAACAAAAGTCCAGGGCCAGGTGGTTTCACAGGTGAATTCTATCAAACATTTAGAGAAGAGCTAACACCCATCCTTCTCAAACTCTTCCAAAAAATTGCAGAAGAAGGAACACTCCCAGACTCATTCTAGGAGGCCACCATCACCCTGATACCAAAACCAGACAAAAATACTACAAAAATTAGAAAATTACAGACCAATATCACTGATGAATATAGATGCAAAAATCCTCAACAAAATACTAGCAAACAGAATCCAACAACACATTAAAAGGATCATACACCATGATCAAGTGGGATTTA